>NC_141175.1:64462500-64912500 GCF_055505025.1 Bos grunniens | reverse complement strand
ATTTAAAAGTAGTTAAAAAAAAAAAAAGCAAATGTCACACTGGGGACAAAGAGCCTCCTGATTCCTTTTCCAAGCAGAGGCTGCCTGAATTTCTGCTCAGTGTCTCTGAGGTGGGGCAACAGTGTCTGTCTGTCTACTTGAGGACATCTGAGAGTCATGCCCCTACATTTGACAGGTTCATCCTGGTACAGGGAAAAGAAAGCAGCATCATGGGGCTCTTCGTCCTGCAGACTGCAAACTGGAGGCTCAGGTTTCTCTGGAGAGGTGGTGCTTAAATTCAGGTGAGGATGCCCCTTCCACCCTGCACCTCAAAGACCATTGCCAGTGAAAATCAATGGAGGAAGCAGGCTTTCCTTCCTTAAGTGGAGTTAGGGGGAAGATGGCCACACCCTGAGACTAGGGCTGCCTGGGATTACACCTAGGAATGAGGTTTACCTTACCCATCACCCTTCAGCACCATTTTCTGCTACCCTGATTAGAATCACAGTAGAACAAACAGAGCAGAGGGGCTAGTAGTAAGCTGGGGCCACCTTCTCTGCACTGGCTGGGCATCTCCTCCTGATACACAGCCACCTAGCCAGGAACCATCATGGAACAGAGACATAGAAGCTTGGGAGTTAGTTCATTCACATAAGCCTCAGTTTTTCTTCCTCAATATGGATAGATTCTTACTTGGCCGAGTTACAATGAGGCAAATGAGAAAACAAAAGTCTACATGCATGGCAAGGTATCTGGGGGCATAATAGGGGTCCAATGAATGTTTCCTTACTCTTCCTTCCTTCTTTATTTCCTTCATTCTAAGAGTAAACTGGGAGAAGGCAATGGCACCCCACTCCAGTACTCTTGCCTGGAAAATCCCATGGACAGAGGAGCCTGGTGGGCTGCAGTCCATGGGGTCGCTGAGGGTTGGACATGACTGAGCGACTTCAGTTTCACTTTTCATTTTCATGCATTGGAGAAGGAAATGGCAACCCACTCCAGTGTTCTTGCCTGGAGAATCCCAGGGACGGGGGAGCCTGGTGGGCTGCCGTCTATGGGGTAGCACAGAGTTGGACACAACTGAAGTGACTTAGCAGCAGCAGCCCTTTGAGAGCAGGGACTCTCTCCCTTTGCACCCAGTAGACCTACTGAGGCACATGCTCAGATGCATAAGGACACCCAAGATAACAGTCACTTTTCTCCTATCAGCATATGGGAAACAGGACACTAATAATGTCCAGAGCTCTAAAAGAGGACGTGCTCCCCAACAGTAATTGTAATTTAGTAATAATAACGGCCACCAACAACCAAGATAGCACTGGTTCAAAGTACTTAACAAGCACAACCCTATTTATGTACTTTCCCAATATCAACCTGTTTCATTTTTACAAGAACTAAGTGAGGCAACTGTGATTGTGGGTGCCATACTACAGGTGGGGGAAATAGGTATGCAACGCTTAGTAACTGACCCAAGGTCACGTAACGAAGAACTGAGCCAGTACCAGCCCTGGACAGGCTGGCCCCAGAGCTGCTGCACTTAACGGCACATTGTCTTGGCTCTAGTTAAGGCACCTGATTACCAAATGGATGCTAGTGAAGAATATCCCTTCTCTACACAAAACTCCTAAGAACACTGCAGGCTCTTAAGGAGAGGGAAACACCACTAGGTAAAACCTTGATGTGTTCACACCCACTGCAGAGCCGATAAAGAGTGGGGCTGGTGTTTCCAGTTTAAAATTGTTTGATAGAAAGGAGGCAGCCCTGGCCTAGGTCACTGCCTGTCCTGGATCTTCTCTTTGAAGATACTAGTGAAAGTGACAGTCACTCAGTTGTGTCTGACTCTTTGCGACCCCATGGACTGTAGAGTCCATGGAATTCTCCAGGCCAGAATACTGGAGTGGGTGGCCTTTCCCTTCTCCAGGAGATCTTCCCAACCCAGGGATCGAATCCAGGTCTCCTATACTGCAGGCAGATTCTTTACCAGCTGAGCCACAAGGGAAGCCCTTGAAGATAATAGACCTGGTCAATTTAAAAGGGCCAGAGGTGAGAAACCAATAAACCCCTTAAAGTCTGGCTGCCTAACTAATCAGTGAATTATGTGCTCATCAATGAATCACAGAAGTGAAAGATAACAGAGGCACCCCCCCTGGGTCACATGCCCACCCACCCCCACCCCACCCTTCCCCGCATGAGGGATTTTTCTCTGCAGCATTTTCTGTGAATGCTTCTCCAGTCTAATTAGAAATGACCAAGCAATGGGGTTCCCACCACTGCCTCTTGGGGAACTATTCCGCCGTCTAAGAGACCTAATTATTAGGAAATTGATCATTATATTCATACTAAATTCTTCCCCGCACAGTTGTATCACATAGCTTCTTAATTGTTCTCCTTTTGACCCTGCCGCCTCCTCCCTCCAAACAATTTCTCTTAAGCACTTCAATTACTTTTTCCCTCCGCTGATTCCCAGCCAGCCCACCAGGGAATGAAGTTGAGAGGAAAGAGAGAAATGAGCGATGGAAGAGAAAGAAACAGAGGCCTGGCAGCCCAGAAAGGTCACTGAGGCCACTGGAAGGCCCTCCCGTCACTCACAGGCTTTCTTCTACTTGCCAGAAACCACAGCAGACAGCAAAGACATCGATCCCTGGACTCCCTTCCCATCACTGACCACTCAGTGGATTCTCCGTTGGCCAGCTCCAGGCCTGCCAGAGTGTCCAGCAGGGCAAAAGGCATGGTCCAGCCCCTGGACCTTTTCTGGACATGCCCCACTGCCACTGCAGCAGCAGTAGGGTCCTAGGCAGGCCAACGTAAGTCAGACAGAGCAAATTTATAGAGGGGAGGGGTAGTAGGGAGGAGGGTTCCGTTACCAGCATCACCCCTCTTTGACATAAGACTGCTGCCTGAAATCAACAAGTCCTACAACTCACTTTAGAGAGGCAGGAAGGAAAAGTCAAAAAGAAACTGAACCAAGCTCCCAATGACCCTTGCACAGGTTTGGCCAGCCCAGGATGATTAAATCAGGGTCACAGAGGCCAACCCCTGGACCAGTCATCCTCATGGAGCATCTGGCCATTACTGGGTCAATGGCTCTTGTTACATCCTCTCTAAGGCCCTGCCTTGGGCCTTTGCTGGAGAGGAAAGCTAGGGGTAGCACCTCCACAGAGTTTTTCAGGTTTTGCCCTGGACAAGTCTGGTCAATGGGGAGTGGAGATGGGAAATCCAGGCCATACCCCATTATCCAAGTGAGGGGAAGGGCATCATTTTTTAATCCACACAAGGGGACTATGTATGCTACTGACTGCCGTGTCTATCTGTCCTCAAAAGACTGCATTCCTTCTCACCTTAGATATCCTTGTTATCATAATCTTATATATGTACAGTCCTTGCTAAAGCACAAGCTCACTAACAGCAATGATCGCGTCTTAAATTTATACTGTGCTCCTCACAGCAAATAGGACTATGGCTTCCACAAAGCAGATACATCAGAAAAGCTTACTTTAGAACTACAAGATTCTGAAGGTGTGAGGTTCAGCACAGACACCTTTCTTATTCTTTCTTTCTTAAGGCTTTTCTCATTTTATCTTCCCTTTTACTTGCCTTCCCTCTTCCTTGTTTTGCCTACAAGTTGCTTCTATGCAGTGCTTCAATGAACTTTTGATATAAACTTCAGCTATATGTTCCCTAGTGGCTTCTTAGGCAGCTCCAAAATCCAAGAGATGCCAGAACAGAACCACAGAAATTTGAGACCCTCTAGTTCAATTCCTTTTTCTTACAGAGGAGTGAAAAGGAGCCAAGCAAGAGAAGCAATTGCCCAAAGTCATTCAATAAGTTAGCTTCAGAGCAGGAACAATTATGTTTTGAAGAAACATGTTGGAATACCTACTATATGTAAAGTTCTGTGTTAGATACAAGGATTACTAAAGTGACTAAGGTTTGACTTCTGAAATTACATTCGTAGATTAGTAGAACAGACTGAAATATATACCACTGTCTCCAATGCAATAAATACATGCTTTAATAGATTGGGTAAAATTGGACTGTGAAGAAAGCTGAGCGCCAAAGAATTGATGCTTTTGAACTGTGGTGTTGGAGAAGACTCTTGAGAGTCCCTTGGACTGCAAGGAGATCCAATCAGTCCATTCTGAAGGAGATCAGCCCTGGGATTTCTTTGGAAGGAATGATGCTAAAGCTGAAACTCCAGTACTTTGGCCACCTCATGCGAAGAGTTGACTCATTGGAAAAGACTCTGATGCTGGGAGGGATTGGGGGCAGGAGGAGAAGGGGACGACAGAGGATGAGATGGCTGGTGGCATCACTGACTCAATGGATGTGAGTCTGAGTGAACTCCGGGAGCTGGCGATGGACAGGGAGGCCTGGCGTGCTGCAATTCATGGGGTCGCAAAGAGTCGGACACGACTGAGTGACTGAACTGAACTGAACTGAACTGAAAGTTCTTATATGACAGGAGAAAAGAGAAAGACAAAGGAAGCCTCTTGAGAGAGTTGACATTTTAACCAGGTCATGAAGTATAAATAGAAGTTGATTAGAGGAGAAGGTTAGTGGGACATTCTATGACACAAAAGCATGTTCAGAAAGCAGCTAGTAAGCTGTATGGCTGGAGTCCCAGATCGTATATAGTTAAAAGGAAAGAGGGAAGAAAAGAGCCTGGAGAGGTAACTTGTGAGAAACGCTGAATATTACACTAAGTAATTTGGATCTGATTGATTATGTTCTTTGCAGCCAAGATGGAGAAGCTCTTTACAGTCAGCAAAAATAAGACCTGGAGATGACAGTGGCTCAGATCATGAGCTCCTTATTGTAAAATTCAAGCTTAAATTGAATAAAGTAGGGAAAGCCACTAGGCCATTCAGCTATCACCTAAATCAAATCCCTTATGATTATACAGTGGAGGTGACGAATAGATTCAAGGGATTAGATCTGGTAGACAGAGTGCCCAAAGAACTATGGATGGGAGTTTGTAGCATTGTACAGGAAGCAGTGACCAAAACTATCCCAAAGGAAAAGATATGCAAGAAAGCAAAGTGGTTGTCTGAGGAGGCCTTACAAATAGCTGAGAAAAGAAGAGAAGCAAAAGGCAAAAAAGAAAGGGAAAGGTAGACTCAACTGAATACAGAGTTCCAGAAAATATCAAGGAAAGATAAGAAACCCTTCTTAATTGATCAGTGCAAAGAAATAGAGGAAAACAATAAAATGGGAAAGACTAGAGATCTCTTCAAGAAAATTGGAGCTATCAAGGGAATATTTCATTCAAAGATGGGTGCAATAAAGGACAGAAATTGTAAGGACCTAACAGAAGCAGAGATTAAGATGAGGTGGCAAGAATACACAAAAGAATTGTACGAAAAAGGTCTTAATGACCCAGGTAACCACAATGGTGTGGTTAGTCACCTAAAGCCAGACATCCTGGAGTGTGAAGTCAAGCAGGCCCTAGGAAGCATTACTATGAACAAAGCTAGTGGAGCTGACAGAATTGCAGCTGCACCATTTAAAATGATGCTGTTAAAGTGCTGCACTCAATATGCCAGCAAATTAGCAAAATTGACTAGTGGCCACAGGACTGGAAAAGATCAGTTTTTATTCCAATCCCAAATAAAGGCAATGCCAAAGACTGTTCAAACTACTGTACAGTTGTGCTCATTTCACATGCTAGCAAGGTTACACTCAAAATCCTTCAAAGTAGGCTTCAGCAGTATGTGAATTAAGAATTTGCAAATGTACAAACTGGGTTTAGAAAAGACAGAGGAACCAAAGATCAAATTGCCAACATTCACTGGATCATGGAGAAAGCAAGGACATTCCAAAAAAAAACCAACAACAACAACAAACTACCTCTCCTTCATTAACTATGCTAAAGTCTTTGACTCTGTGGATCACAACAGTGGAAAACTCTTAAAGAGATGGCACTACCAGACCACCTTACCTGTCTCCTGAGAAACCTGTATGTGGATCAAGAAACAACAGTCATAACCAGACATGGAACAATGGACTGGTTCATAATTGGGAAAGGTGTATGACAAGGCTGTATATTGTCACCCTTATTTAATTATATGCAGAATATATCATGGGAAATGCCAGGCTGGATGAACCACAAGCTGAAATCAAGATTGCCAGGAGAAATAACAATTTTAGATATGCAGATGACAACACTCAATGGCAGAAAATGAAGAGGAACTAAAGAGATTCTTGATGAGGGTGAAACAGGATCGTGAAAAAGATGGCTTGAAACTCAACAAGCAAAAATCTAAGATCATGGCATCTGGTCCCATTACTTCATGGCAAATAGAAGAAGAAAAAGTGGAAGCAGTGAGAGATTTTATTTTCTTGGGCTCCAAAATCACTGCAGATGGTGATTCTGGTCATGAAATCATAAAACACTTGCTCCTCAGAAGGAAAGCTATGATGAACCTAAGCAGCATATTAAAAAGCAGAGATATCACTTTGCTGACAAAGGTCTGTATAGTCAAAGCCATGGTTTCTCTGATAGTCATGTATAGATGTGAAAATTGGACCATGAAGAAGGCTGAGTGCCAAACAATTAAGGCTTTTGAATTGCAGTGCTGGAGAAGACTCTTGAGGTCTCTTGGACAGTAAAGAGTTCAAACCAGTCAATTCTAAAGGAAATCAGTCCTGAATATTCATTGGTAGGGCTGAGGCCAAAGCTGAAGCTCCAATCCTTTGGCCACCTGATGTGAAAGTGCTGACTTATTGGAAAAGACCCTGATGCTGGGAAAGACTGAAGGCAAAAGAAGAGGGCAGCAGAGGATGAGATGGTTAGATAGCTTTACCAACTCAGTAGACATGAATTTGAGAAAACTCCCAGGGATAGTGGAGGACAGAGGAACCTGGCTTGCCACAGTCCATGTGGGTCACAAAGAGTTGGACATGACTTAACAACAGCAACAAACTAAGATGTCAACAGAGGGTATAAAGAGGGTTGATATGAGGGAACATCCTGATGACTGACTCAATTGACTATAAAGGAGATGAAAAAGAAAAAATTTAAGTAGATTGTGATACTTCTAACTTGGATAACTAGGTAAATATGCTTTAATGGAGAACAGAAAATACAAAAAGAATACAGGTTTGGGGCAAACAATAACTTGGTTTTGGAAATATTTAACTTGAAGAATAGGATCAGGAGTTCAATGAGGAAGTCTCAGTTAAAACAATATGATTGTTTTTTCAATAGGGGTTTCAATAGGGAATTTGTAGGTGGATAGCTGAAGACACAGGAGTGAATAGTCACTCAAAGGAAGAGTTTGGTGTAAGATGAGAAGAGCCAATATGAGACTTCAGAGCCAGCTTCATGTAAGGATCAGACAAGTGAGAGATGCCATAAAAGGGGAGTAAGGAAGAGGCATCACAGAGGTGAGCAACAAAGAACAGAATGCCTCAGACAGGGAGAGCAGGGTCAAGGTGACAGTCCAGAGAGGTTGGATAAGACAAAGACTCAGAAGAACCAATGAACATGGACACCAGGATCACCCGGAACTATTAGAGAGTAGATGGTATAATGATGGAAGCAGAAGTCAGTCAGAAAAAACTGATTGTTAAAGACTCCACCAAAAAATTACTAGAGCTAATCAATGAATATAATAAAGTTGCAGGATATAAAATCAACACACAGAAATCCCTTGCATTCCTATACACTAATAATGAGAAAATAGAAAGAGAAATTAAGGAAACAATCCCATTCACCATTGCAATGAAAAGAATAAAATACTTAGGAATATATCTACCTAAAGAAACTAAAGACCTATATATAGAAAACTATAAAACACTGGTGAAAGAAATCAAAGAGGGCACTAATAGATGGAGAAATATACCATGTTCATGGATTGGAAGAATCAATATAGTGAAAATGAATATACTACCCAAAGCAATCTATAGATTCAATGCAATCCCTATCAAGCTACCAATGGTATTTTTCACAGAGCTTGAATAAATAATTTCACAATTTGTATGGAAATACAAAAAACCTCGAATAGCCAAAGCAATCTTGAGAAAGAAGAATGGAACTGGAGGACTCAACCTGCCTGACTTCAGGCTCTACTACAAAGCCACAGTTATCAAGACAGTATGGTACTGGCACAAAGACAGAAATATAGATCAATGGAACAAAATAGAAAGCCCAGAGATAAACCCACGCACATATGGACACCTTATCTTTGACAGAGGAGGCAAGAATATACAATGGAGAAAAGACAATCTCGTTAACAACTGCTGCTGGGAAAACTGGTCAACTACTTGTAAAAGAATGAAACTGGAATACTTTCTAACACCATACACAAAAATAAACTCAAAATGGATTAAAGATCTCAACATAAGACCAGAAACTATAAAACTCTTAGAGGAGAACATAGGCAAAACACTCTCCAACATAAATCACAGAAGGATCCTCTATGACCCACCTCCCAGAATATTGGAAATAAAAGCAAAAATAAACAAATGGGATCTAATTAAAATTAAAAGCTTCTGCACAACAAAAGAAACTATAAGCAAGGTGAAAAGATAGCCTTCAGAATAGGAGAAAATAATAGCAAAGGAAGCAACTGACAAACAACTAATCTCAAAAATATACAAATAACTCCTGCAGCTCAATCCCAGAAAAATAAACAACCCAATCAAAAAATGGGCCAAAGAACTAAATAGACATTTCTCCAAAGAAGATATACAGATGGCTAACAAACACATGAAAAGATGCTCAATATCACTCATTATCAGAGAAATGCAAATCAAAACCACTATGAGGTACCATTTCACACCAGTCAGAATGGCTGCGATCCAAAAGTCTACAAGCAATAAATGCTGGAGAGGATGTTGAGAAAAGGGAACTCTCTTACACTGTTGGTGGGAATGCAAACTAGTACAGCCACTACGGAGAACAGTGTGGAGATTCCTTAAAAAACTAGAAATAGAATTGCCATACGACCCAGCAATCCCACTGCTGGGCATACACACCAAAGAAACAAGAACTGAAAGAGATACATGTACCCCAGTGTTCATCACAGCACTGTTTATAATAGCCAGGACATGGAAGCAACCTAGATGTCCATCAGCAGATGAATGGATAAGAAAGCTGTGGTACATATACAAAATGGAGTATTACTCAGCCATTAAAAAGAATGCATTTGAATCAGTTCTAATGAGGTGGATGAAACTGGAGCCTATTATACAGAGTGAAGTAAGCCAGAAAGAAAAACACCAATACAGAATACTAACACATATATATGGAATTTAGAAAGATGGTAATGATAACCCTGTATATGAGACAGCAAAAGAGACACAGATGTATAGAACAGTCTTTTGGACTCTGTGGGAGAGGGAGGTGGGGGATGATTTGGGAGAATGGCATTGAAACATGTATAATATCATATAAGAAATGAATCTCCAGTCCAGGCTTGATGCAGGATACAGGATGCTTGGGGCTGGTGCACTGGGAAGACCCAGAGGGATGGTACGGGGAGGGAAGTGGGAGGGGGTTCAAGATTGGGAACACGTGCACACCTGTGGTGGATTCATGTTGATGTATGGCAAAACCAATATAATATTATAAAGTAATTAGCCTCTAATTAAAATAAATAAATTTAAATTAAAAAAAAACTGATTGTACTGTTTGGGTAGTAAATTGAGAATGATGAAGAGTGTAGATCATTTTTTCATACCCGCTGAAGATGAGGATTAACTCAAAAGGAAGATAAAGTTGAGAAAAGGCTCTATTTTTAGTAAAGAAAAATCCTCAATAGTATTTACAACATGTCAATGCAAAAGAGGAAGAGGATAGTTAATGGGTGAGGATTCCAGAGAGTTTGTGAAGTGATTGATATGAGCAACAGCAAAGGTGGGAGAGTGTGGAACTTCTCTACAGCAAAGAGAACAGAAAAAGGGAGTTAAAAGATTAGGCATATTTGGTGGCAGGATGGAAGCTGAGGAAATTCAAATCTGGTGACCAGAATTTTTTTCACTGAAAACGGAAAAGTCATCTTCTATGTGTGGCTTACAAGTAAATTAAGAACAATGATAAAGGCTAGAATGGCTACCCCAAGTGACACACAAAAGAGATAACTAGAGATGAGTAAAAGTCTGGGTCAAGACTAGAGTGCAGCTAGTGGGGACCTCAGCACACAGTTCAAGGGGGCCATCATTCTCAAGATCCAGCAAATGCAGAGTTGGCTCCAACAATGAGTGTCTCTTTAAATTTTGCATTCTTGGCACTACACTCACTATACCGTAGCCCTGGCCCCAGGATTACTAAACAGCTTCTCCGTCTAGATAAGGTCAATAATCATGGGTTTTTTTTTTTTTTTTAATGAGGTAGATCATGCTGGTTGGGAAAGTGTCTTCCATAGTGCCTAGAAACCCAAGATAAGAAATGGAGAGAGAGAGAGAGGAGAAAAAGAAAAAGGTAAATGGGGAGAAGGGGAAGAGGGAGGGGAGGGAGAGAGAAATTATTAGCCAGAGATTGGAATGAAAGATAAAACAAAAAGTCAAAGGAATGAGAGAACTGAATGCCTGTGACAGTACAGCAGAAACAGCTGTGCGAACAAGGCAGGACTAGGGACGGAGTTAGGAGGGGGTGAGCCACTGCTAACATAAGGAGAGGTCAAGAGACCAAGAGTCCCAATGAGACCAAAGAACATATTTCAAGGGCATGAAAGAGTGCAGACTGATAGAAGGATCAGAGGTTGTGGTCAGAAAGGAGGATTTCAGAGTTCAGGATTTCAAACATGGAGCAACTCCAGTTGATGACAAGGGCTAGTAGTTGCTGAGAGCAGCTGCTAAAGTGAAGTTGAGGTGGAGGCTGGTGGAGAAAGAGGCATCAGGAGCTGTGAGTCTGAAGCCCTGGATAGGGTCCTCCATGAGAACGTGGCTGCAATAGTTGAAGGAAAAAAATCACTATAATCTCTAAATATATTGTCTTAACATAACCAGAGGGGATAAAGATGATTCTTCATGCCCACCCATCTGTCCTTGTTGCCCAGTCAAAGTTGCTTTTACCAGCATAAAAGACAGTGGACTCCTGCTCCCACATAGGTTTGCAGCTTTCTAGATCAACTCTTCTACGTTAATGCATTTACCACACAAATCTTCTATGTCACACATATATCCTGGGATGATGAATGACTCAAAGTTTAGATGAAAACATGCAGTAAGATAAGTATAATTAAGTACTATTGCAATTGTCATCAAGAACCAAGCTTTTTCTATCTTCCACAGCTAAAAACTTCCTTTTGAGGCTGTGGTAAAGCTTGTGTGTAGAAGAGGAAGATTTCTATTTCCTATATTTTTTGCTCTAGTGTGCAAAAGGGTTTTTTTCTGTCCTGAGTCCTATTTCCTATCAATGAGTCAATTCACATTGAACTACTTAATGAATAAAGAAAACCATCTGCTCTAGCAGAACAACTTTCAAAAAGATAACAGATAAGTTCTAGCCATTTTTGAAAGTGAAAGTGAAAGTTTAGTCACTCAGTCGTGTCTGACTCTTTGCGACTCCATAGACTGTAGCCTACCAGGCTCCTCCGTCCATGGGATTTTCCAGGTAAGAGTACTGGAGTGGGTTCCCATTTCCTTCTCCAGAGGATCTTCCTGACCCAGGGATCGAACCTGGGTCTCCCACATTGTAGGCAGACACTTTACCATCTGGGCCACCAAGGAAGCCATTTTTACTGGAGCAAAATCTCAGTCCAGCATTTAAAAACCTAAAGACTTGGGTCTGAAATAAGCACACTTGTCCTAAGAGTTTGGATAGAGGTCATTTTATTTGATGATGACCCAGCTGAAGCTAATGAACACTTTTGCAGGACTATATCCATTACAGAGCTTGGGTCACTGCTGGCCCTGTTCACCTTGGCTACTCTGTTCCAGGAGAAAAATCCCTTGGAACATCTCAAAATCAATTTCCACAGACTCTGCAAAGTTCCTCACATAAAAGAACACCAAAAGTTAAAAAGAACCACCAGATACTCTGGAGAGCCCAAGCATATAGCCACTGCCACATAAAGGATATACAATTTGTCCCAGTCTCTGCTACCAAGGTGTTCAGCTGACAGTTAATAACTAGGACTGTTGGCATGAGCTCAGTCAGCTCCCTCTCCCTTCACGTAGAAAACACTAAGAATGTTTTAACCAAATGTCGACATTTTAGAGGCTCTGGATTAAAGGCCCTTATAACAGTGGAGAAATCCATGATAGACTTCCCGTCTTCTAATAAATCCTTTAGGACCCCTTCTCTGAGCTAGTTTTATCTACTATTTCTCCCAAAGAGACACAGAAGACTCTCTCTTTTGTCTCAAACAAGTATCTCTTCTTCAAGTATCAAGACAAGTGTCACCTCCTCCAGGAAGCCTTCCCCAAATATTTAAGTCCTAGACATTTCTCCTTTCTGAAGGAAAGGAGAGTTTGGATAGCTTAGGGACCAATGCCTGAAGTGAGCAGCATTTTTTCAGACTGCTAACATACCCGTGTAAATAATTTAACATTTCCCAATTCCAGCATAGATGAACTGGATGTGAATAAGGAGTAAAAAGAATGGAAAAAGAAAAGAAATGAAAGTGTTTTATACTTATTTAAGCCATGAGAATCTATACTTCCTCTTGACTTTAGTCAAAATTGTACCCACTCTAACACATAATTATGTACTATTTTTATAATATTTACCTATATTAATCTTGAGGGAAAGATATCATATACATCTCTGTATGTCCAACAGGACATAGTGGTGTACATATAAAAGGTGTATTTTAGAAAACTGAATGTCATACCTAACTCCTAGACCATAGAAACCAACAGTTTCTAACACCATTCTCTAATAAAAGGAACCAGGGTTCCTTGGAGAAATGATTAACTGCAAGACCAGGGCAGGGAATACACATGTTGAGCCTAAAGCATCAAGTAGTAACAGAAAATACAGAAAGTGCTCACAAAACAAAATGATGTGGGCACGTCAAAGGTTATTCAGAATCCAACTTGAAAGAGCTCCTAATGGGCAAAACTGTAACCCTTTGAGGAACAAACTAAGGAACAATAGAGTTGGATTATAATCTAAAAGTTAAAATATATATCCACGTTGCGTGTGTACTCAGTCATGTCTGACTCTTAGCGACCCCATGGACTGTAGCCTGCCAGGCTCCTCTGTCCATCGAATTCTCTGGGCAAGAATACTGGAGTGAGTTGCCATTTCCTTCTCTAATATCCATGTTGCATGCTATTTATATATCAATAAAAGTGGAAGAATAAAATATATATCCATAAGTCCACACTGATATAAATAAATGATTGAATAAATACAAGAGGAAAGGAAATCAAACTCCATTATAGGAGTGTTCCAAATAATTTACGTAGAGACTCTCCCACCAGGAGGTGGAACGTAATCCCCTCTACCCGCCCACCTTGCACGTGCGCTGCACTTAATGCGTTCGTATGTGCTAAGTCTCTTCAGTCGGGTCTGACTCTTTGAGATCCCATGGACTGTAGCTCACCAGGCTCCTCTGTCCATGGGATTCTCCAAGCAAGAATACTGGAGTGGGTTGCCATGCCCTCCTCCAAGGGATCTTCCTGATGCAAGGAACCATCCACATTTCTTATGTCTCCTGCACTGGCAGGCAGACTCTTTAGCACTAGCACCACCTGGGAAGCTCTGCTTCCAAAGAGCAGAATAGGGCAGGGGAGTACGGAGGCTTCACAGTGCAGAAATCTGGCTATACTACCTTGGCTAGGTAGGTGATCAAGGGTAACATTACCAGCTAATAGCATGTATCACTGATAAGATGTGATGAGGAAGGCACTTCACCTCTGTGGTTTTCCTCCCCAAAACCCAAAGCCCTGTCTGACCATGAGAAAAACATCAGACAAACCCAAATTGAGACATTCTACCTGAAAACTACTCTTCAAAACTGTCAAAGTCAGCATGAACAAGGAAAATCTGAGAAACTGTCACAGATCAAAGGAGGCTAAGGAAACAACTAAATGGTATCCTGCCTGAGATTCTGAAGCAGAGAAAGGACATTGTAAGACTAGTAAAATCTGAATAAAATGCAGACTTCACTTGATAGTACTGTGTCCAAACTGGTTCCTTGGTTATGACAAAGGTTAATTGTTATTCATAGGGGAAAGGGCTGAGGGACTTAACACGGACACTCTATTGTCTTTACAACTTTTTTTTTTTAAATAAATCTATAACTATTCTAAAATAAAAAGTTTATTTTCAAACTGAAAGAATGGGAAGAGAAGTGGTACCAGAACACTTTGATGATGTGCTCAAGTCATACTAGACCGAAACCAAATCTCTTCAACCCAGTGCAAGATGGGTCCCGGTTACACCATGTTAAGAAAGGATAGGAGATGGGCATGACCTCTGGAAGGCCCCCCTCCGAATACAAAGACATGTGTTTTAGGGGAGGTATGGAGGAGGAAGGGCCAGCCCTTCACACTGCCAGGGCGTGTCATTAGGATAATCACCACAGAGGCAGGCGCCTGCAAAACGGCTCCTTGGGCAGAATGGGTCTGTGTTTGTCATTAGCTTCAGAGGCTAAGGATATCTTTTTAATTTTGCTTGTTGTGCCTGTTTTTCTCTGGTGGAAAAAAAACAAAAACAAAAACAGAACTTTGGTTCAAGAATTAGTTGAGAGCCAGCAAAAATGAATAGTAATGAGACTATTTCTATCAAAATAGCTTCATTACCATGCCAGTGTCTGATAAAACCAAATGCTCGATTCTCTCCAGCAAGAAAGGTGCTGAAGGCAACATCCTTGCACCTTTGGGGAGGAAAAGAATCCATGTTTAAAGATGTTAAAGAACTCCTCACTCACACACACACACACACACACATCTCTGATTGAGTCAAACTGGAATACACGTTTTCTCCAGTACAATCCTGAAATAATCTACGGTGATAACAGAATAACACTAGTCTTGGCCCTTTCTTTTAATGCTTGTCCGGTGCTACGTGTGTTTAAGTCGCTTCAGTCATGTCTCTTTGCAACCCTATGGACTGGAGCCCGCCAGGCTTCTCTGCCCATGGGATTCTCCAGGCAAGAGTGGGTTGCCATGGCCTCGTCCAGGGCATATTCCCAACCTAGGGATCAAACTTGTATCTCACGCCTTCTGCATTGGCAGGCAGGTTCTTTATCACTTGGTTTAATTTAAAAAAAAAAAAGCACAGGCACTTGAGAATTTGCCCTGATTCTGGGAGGGAAAGATACTGTTGAAGATTTAGAAAACTAATGTGTCTTGGCCGTGGACCAGGATTTAGGGATTGTATAAAACTATTAAAATTTTCCCTGATGTTTTTCATAAACAAGACAGCAGATACTGTTCAGTAAATGAGGTACTGGAAAAGCCTGCCAGCTGAACTCTGCTGCCCTGGTGGACCCTGCATCCTAAATGAAATCAGAATCGAACTGAGTTCTTGTCTCCAAGCACAGCGGGGCACCCATCTGGTCTCTAATATCTCTGCCCTGGAACCTACATTTGACAGGGCTGAACTTCCATGATAGAAGTTGGTTTCTACGCATTGGGTATTCTTCTTTCATTCTTCCCCTTACTCCACTCATTATAACCTGTAATTAAGGAAATGCAGAAATAAATTATGCAAAAGAAAAAATATCTCACAAACCATAGAGAACAAACTCCAAACCAAAGAGCACTGTCATTTTAGCAGGACGTTATTTGTTTCCTTCAAAAAATGAAAGAATGGACAGAACTCCAGATTGGTAAGTCATGAGTCATTCATCTCCTGTTCAGTTCAGTTCAGTCGCTCAGTTATGTCCGACTCTTTGTGACCCTATGGACTGCAGCACGCCAGGCCTCCCTGTCCATCACCAACTCCCAGAGTTTACTCAAACTCATGTTCATTGAGTTGGTGATGCCATCCAATCAATTCATCCTCTGTCATCCCCTTCTCCTTTCACCTTCAGTCTTTCCCAGCATCAGGGTCTTTTCAAATGAGTCAGTTCTTCGCATCAGGTGGCTGCATCTCCTGTTACCACCTTGCAGAATCCCACGGACAGAAGAGCCTGGTGGGCTACAGTCCACAGAGTCGCAAATAGTTGGACACCACTGAAGTAACTTAACGCACATCCCTTTCTCTTGTGAAAGAGAAGCTTCTCACTTGACCTCTGAGTCAGGGCAGGCTGTCTGTCTACTTTGCTTATCCACAAAGAGTAAACCTCAATGATCATTTTCCACTAGGTAGTAAAACCTTTCCTTTTACACATCTTGAGAGTTCTGACTACTCACTTTTAAGCCAGAAACTCCAGACAGAGTGAGTAGAGCACATTATTTGTAAACTCAACTTGCCAAGGAGGGAGGGTTAGGGTGCACTCCGAAACGCTGCCACAGAACTTTTTAACACTGAGCAGTGCCAACTGTCCACAAGGGATGACTTGAAATGCCTCTGCAGTGCACAGTGCCTGGTGCCCACAGCCTGGCTCCAGCTGAGTTTCTACCACCTTCCAAGGACTCTTACAAAAACAGCCTTATGGATCCTCTCTGGTTCTAGGAAAAGAGGAAGCTTCAGATAAGTTAGGGAAAATTCAAGATAGGAGACAAAGGAATGGGAATCTTGTAGAAATCTGAATCACTTGCCCCTGAGCAATATACTATTATCTTGCTAAACACACACACACACACACACACACACACACACACACTGCTACTGAAAGCAAATCCACTTGTTAATGTTCAACTCTCCTATCTGGTTATGGAAAAGGCTGGCAATAACAGGCAGATAGATCGGTTCTTTTAGGCAGACACACCACCGATAAAACGGAAACAATAAAGCTGGAGACAGGCTTGCTGGGCCCCAGCTGGTATTGCTTATATCTGTCCAAAGCAATCAGGAATCATAAAGAAACTTCTTTTTGGAACGCCTAACCACAAACTTCACAGTGACCGCTTCAGTCCCACATGCCCATGTGCTGCAGGGGGGTGCTGGGGCCTCGATACCTTTATTCTTTTTGACAAGATCAATCAGTCTCTCTGGAATCTCCCCATGGCCCATTCCCCTCCTCCACTCCAGCCAATGTCCAAGAAAGAAGTACAGTAATAAAACAACGAGGTAAAGCTCCTTCCTCTGCCTTTGTCAGAGGTGAGCCAAACCTTGGTACATCCTGACCCAGAGTGCGCCTCAAGTAGGGCAACCCAGTCATCCCCAAGAGGTAAACAGAGGCATTGTGCCCTGAAATCCAGAAATGGCAAAATCACACCTAGAAAACCCAAGACCTCAAACAATGAAGTCTTATACTCCCATGAGGCCTGCTAATGGGATTTCTACCTGAGATCTCTCTCACCTCAAACTAAAACTATCAGCCAGGTATCAGGGTTTAGTGATACAAGGTTAGCCAACAGGATCTGCACACTCGTTTTCCCACTGCAGCTCCAGGAATGATGGTCATTCTCTGATCACAAGCAAGCCCTCCCTCCCCCTGTGTCACTTCTCTCACACCTGTTCACACACAGAGATATGAGCCCAGCCAGTCGTGGTCTAGAAACACACCCTGGACACATTGCAGCCTTTGCGAATAGACTGGCCTCTCCATCCCCTCATTGTGCGGGCCACAAATGGCTTCTCATTTTCATTAATTACTGCAGTCTCTACCTATTGTCAGTCATCAGAACCTGCCATATGGTTACCATCAGGTGCGCTCAAGTTCCTATTATGTGGCATTCCCGGGTGCCCTAAATAGATACTGCAGAATCTGCTTGTGTTTTTACAGGGCCACTTATATTTCAAAGAAGCTCATTCTGTTTCGAGTGATTGCTAAGGGGGGCCTCTCTGTTCAGCACTGGGCTCTATTGAAAACCAGCATTTCCTAATGAACACAGCTTCCCTTCTCCTCTACAGCTTTGCCATGCAACAGGGAATGTCCTAGACACTGCTACCTTTAGGGAAGAGAATTTGGGGAGTGTTTTTCTATAATTGCAAGCAAGTAAAACATTGAGGAGAATGCCAGGATGATTAGTGAAAGAGGAAATCAACTCTCCCTCAAAACTAGGCACATAAGGAATAAAAATAACCCAAAAGCCCCAAAGAAATCATGTCAATAAACTATGTCACATCTTGTGTGATTATGAAGAAATCCTCTTTTAAATATTTTTTATCTGCCACTGATCAAAATATTTACAAGTGGCTTTCATCTTTGTGGTTTCAAGGATTCTATAAGAAGGATGTCACTTCATTAGGAACCCCTAAACTATGTAATGTGTTCATGACCGCCCAGTCCTTCCTGTCCCCATAAGTTCACTGCTGTCTGCTCTGAGTATCACTATTCTTCCACCATCACAGCTATAACCAGCTTGGGGTACCCCTCTGTGGATCTGACACTCTGAAAGAGGTACAAGGTCATGTGGCCAGGGCAGATGATGCCTCATTTTAAATCCTGAAACAAATGTGCCCTCTTATGGGGCATGATTTTCTACCTACGGTTGCAGAGCCTTTTGAGTTACAGGCCCTATTCCTAGTGGTTACTCAGACCCTTCAGGGCAGAACTGATGCTGAACTTTATAATTCGGCGATAGCATTACCATCAGCAAGATTTTTCTAGAAAATTACTCCAAAGTATAATTTTGTCGGTTTTTATAGACACACATACTTACATGTCGGTGTTGAAATTGGTTTATAGGTATGAACACCTCTTATTTCTGTTTGTTTTTTTTTTCTGGGTTTAACATGAACTTAAGGACCGAGGAACCCTAAAGAGTGAACCCTTAACTCTGCATAAAGGTCCAGAAGTGTGCGTTCATACATACACACACATTTCTCCACTGCAATCAGGAAGATGGAAATACAATGAAATGCAAGATTCTGGCTTAAACTCCAAATTATATCTTATTAGCCAAAGATTTTCAGAAATGCCCAGTAGCTTCTCAGGATGAACTAAACTCAGTTTTCTCCACTGGTAACAGGAAAGTCATTGGAATAAGGTGCCTTATGTTTTCCTATAGGCATAACCTGCTTTAAGGAAACAAATGTAACATCAGCATACTCTATCTATTTGCCTTTTTTTTTTAGACAAATTTGTGGGTGACAAGGAACAACTATACCTCTGGCTGAAAGGTATCAAATGTACCCAGCAATTTTTCTGCTTGGTGAGGGGAGTGTCTACATATACAACGGTGATGTCCAGAAGGGTCACTGCAGCCCTGCAACCATATCATAAACAGAAACCAACCCCATTCAAGGGAAAATGAGTCACCAGAACAAAAGAGCAGGTCGGTATCCAGGGCTCAAGGTCACATTTCTACAAACACCTGCTTGTTCTCAGATAACACCTGCTCAGAATCTCAAACAAAAGCAGGCAGGACTCTATCAATAAAGTCCTCTGCTCTAGGCTGTGAAGTGAGGCACAACTTTCCTGATATGTTTATGAGGAGATAATGGGTGGAGAAAATTCCAGAGTGTCCCAAAGGACAGAGTTTCCTCCAGCTTGAGCTCAACATGGAGCTTGGTTGGCAGGCAGTCTGAGCAGCTTTTTGGTGCCCATCTCCCCCAGCTAAGCTATGCATTCAGAATGACCAGAGCACTAACCAAAGGGTAAGCTGTGTCAGCTGGACATAATAAGTTCCTAGATGGGACAATATCTGGAGAAAATTACCATTAGCTATACGGTACTTTTTCCTCTGTTATTCTTACACATCCAACAGCTGTTGTTACAGCTCTTGAATTCAAGTTACAGCTCCTGAACTCGTCTATGAAGAGACTATAGGTTAGAAGAAGAGACCAAAAGGGGTCTCTGAGTCTCCCACCCTCGGTTGTACATACTGTCTTCTGAACATGACTTCATTCTCAGCAAAATGCAGTAGGCTAAAGATGGCCACAAGTTTTTGCTACTCTTCCCACTTAGAGGTAAAATCTAACCCTGTCCACTGTGAAACTGGCAGGGACTGTGACCCATGGAGGCCGACAGATTACAACAAAAGGGAAGCTGCACCAGTCTCCCAGGGCCAGGCCTTTAAGGACTCGAAATCTGCATTTCTTCTCTTACCGAGCACTTGCTCCTTGAGCTTCAGGTCAGGTATAGATGGGCATTGCCAGTTGCTCCTGATATGGCTAGTCCTGTTTGGGCAGCAACGTCTCTCAAGCTTCTCAAAGCTGCAGCTACAATGAATGGGGTCTTTGGCCTCAGAAATCCTCCAGGATACACTAAAAGCAGAACTGAACAAGAGTCTGAGGACTTCCCAGACCGCAGGACACGCCATATCCTCTCTTGGCAATGTTGCCTTGCTGTCCTCGAGCTGATTTCCATATGACTATTGAGATGAAATGAACTAGGCCAGACTGAGAGGTTGAATTGAGTGATACACATCACTACGGGCTGAAGTCCCATGGCTAGTGGTGTGGGAGGGTTTCTGGAAGAAGTGAAATATGTGTGTGGTCTTAGGTAGGGCTGGGCAAGAAGGAAATGAGCAAAGCTAACGATATCAGCAAAGACATGCCAGTAAGAGTAGACGCCCCTTGTCGTATCCTCTTTTCCTTTCCTCATTCTTGATGAACGAGCTGAACACAAGACCAATAGACAGCAGGCATGCAAGCAGTAGGACTTGAATCTGGAACTGGAATTGAATTGGAACTAACCACCACTCAATACGTATTTTTAAAAAGCCTGAAATCCTGACTATGATTAAACAGAAGACAAGAGCTCCCTGCCAGTCCATGAGATGGTTCATTAAATAAAAGTAGTGACCTCCAGTTTGCCCTGTGAACTACTTTTAATGGAGAGAATTGAGGTGGATTCACTTGAAGTCAGTGTCAGCCTTACATCAAGCTGGGGACATCGAGAAAGTGATTCTTAGCATCCTCCCTTCCTCCCCAGGCCTGGTACCTCCCCTTCCTAAGACTGCCTTCTCTATCTGAACCCACAGTCCCTCTTTGTCTGTCTTCCATGTAATCTGTCCATATTACAACTTCATTCTCACATCTAATTCACACCTCTTCTCCCCTTTCCTCTCAGTCCTGCACTGCAGCTCAAGTTCACAAGCTTGAAGGAGAAGTCTGGCCTGACCTCTAGCTCTAGAAACATGCCCTGGCCCCTCCTCTTCTAGGTGCCATCTCCTCCAGTGTGAGGGAGTAAAGAGAGAAAAGGGCAGTCCCTCCCAAGTTGGCTGAAAGACTTTGCAGACCCGTGCTTTTTGTTCACCGCAGTTATTCGAACTCATCATCTCTGGGCTCAGTGAGGTTGCATGGGGTCTGCAACCTGTCCCATTGACAAGGGGTCACTTCCAAAGGCTCCCCTGGGTGTTACTACCAGGTAATTTTGGCAAAATGTTCTGAAGAACAGCAACCACATTTCTCCAATGCAGCAGTAGCTCCCGCAGTCACCAGCCAGCCCGGGACAGCCAGGAGACCTCTGGGCATGGGCAGGGTCCATTGTTTGCAGTGATCAGGGTGGCTGGGTAGAAGGACTTCATGCCCACTGCTCTCCCCCACAGGTATATCTGCTGTCCCAGTTCTTACCCTGGGGAGGGGATGGGGGTAGGCGGCGTCCAGGCTGCTTTTCTGAGCCAACTTCTCCCTAAAAGCCTGTGGAGAGGGAGCCGCATTTGTCCTCAGCCTTGAGCCTTAACTACTACACTAGGACCACAGGCAAAGGCACATTCGTCCTTCTTTGACATTTGTTTTACATATAGACATTTTATGTGAAAACTCCCTCAGCTTAAAAAGTTTGAAAACCACTCTCCACCAAAAATCCCTGCCCTTAAGTCTATGGACTCCTGTGTTGCTTCTCCTAGTCTTAGCTCTTTCATACTCCAGGAAGAGGATACTCATTCTGCCCCAGACCCTTCCCCCTGCCTGGGCCTGACATACCAACATCAAAGGATGAGCCCATGGGTGGCCATGCAGCGCACCATCCAGGTTCGGCCCTGACGGATCTCTGAATGCTAGATGGATCGCAGAAGGGTCTTGCTAACAGCATATTGGAAATGCAGCTTTCCTGGCCCACATGGACAGGTTTTTATCTATTTTCATCCTTTCCCTGCTCTGTTTAAATATGGTGTCTGTGACTGAGTTTTGTGTTCCGGAGGCATGCAGTCCAGAGGGAAGGAGCCAGAGTTGCTTCTCTGCCTTGGCGCTTAGGAAAGAGCAAATGGGGCTGCCACCTGCCCGGTCTGGGGATGGTTCCAGAATGGCTCAGGTTATTCACAGCACAGATCCACCAGGGGGTAAAAATATCATCCCAGAAGGACTCTCCCTGTAGCCACAAAAATACCTATGTGGGTATAGAGAGAGACTCAAAAACTGACACGAGGTTTAGGAGAAACCATCCCCTTGGAAAAGAACTACTGTAAAGTAATTGCTATCAGCCCTACAAAAGAGAAGCTAAAGAGAACCCAGTGAAGCAAGTGAGGGCAGTTCAAGAAGGACATCATGTGGATGGACAGCAAGAGAAACCTAGTTTGGACTACAGGAAGAACTTCCTAACCATGAAATGTAGGGAGATCTTCACAAGGTGTCTCCTTGCAGGGATGCAAAAGAGATCAGCTCTCCTTTGTGAGGCCTACTCTGAAGCGATGAGTTCAACTGGGCAATTTTACTAAGTTCCCACCAGCTTTGGGCATTCACAATAAATTTTAGAGAAGGACTGACTTCCTCGGTAGAAGAGTTTACTCTTCCAAGTTCTTTGGCTGTATAACTCCTTATAAGCTCCATCCTTTTAATTACAAACTCATTTCCACAATCACAATGCCCTACTCATGAGCCCCAGGGCTGTGGGAAATGAAGGCTTCTCCATCTTATGCTTCACCACGGGGGCCTAAGGCCCCCTCTCTACCTTTTTCTATCTGCCTTGGAACCAGTCTCACACTTTCTGAACTGGCCTCATTCTAGCCCCTGTGTGCCATGGTGGATAACGTCTCCACATTTCACACCCAAATTAGGAAGTGTAGATTCCTAAGAATTCATTGTAAACTCTGTATTGCCTTTGACTTGGACACATATCCAGGGACTAAGAAGCATCCAGAGAATCAATCGTTGGGAATCAAAGAGGGAGCTGTCCCCAGTGTGGCTGTGTTTCCAACTTCCTACTTCAGGTGCTGGCCCATTGAGATGTTGTCCACCCTGCATCTCTTATCAGCGATAAGATTCTTCAGCTTAGAAAAGTGATTCTGAATACCCATATAAACCAAGGGGAAAAAAACTATTGTCCAAATTCTCAAAAGAAGACAGTAGAAAACAACCAATTTGCTAAAATCCAAAAGCAAATGACAGCCCCATTGAGGGGCCGATGTTTAATGTAAACTAGAGCACTCCCTTCCATGCCAGGCTGAGAAGCAGCTCTGGCTCCTTCCCTTGGACTGCATGCCTCAGGGACATGGAACACGATCCAGAAACCATATTTAAGCAGAGCATGAAAAGGATGAACATTGACAAAAACCTGCCCATGTAGGAAAGGAGCATTGCATGGAACACGTAGAGTATGAACCTACTCATTATTCAGAAATGGTTCCATCCTGCATTCCAAGGTGTGTTCATTTCTCAGCTTGAAGTTTTATGATATTTTCATTTGCTTTGAATACATGTTTGTCTCCTGATTAATGTTACACAGTGCAAAAACTCTGAATGCTAAACAATAGAAAACAGAACCATTTAAGTCATCAAAACCCATGGTTGTAATTGTTCAGCCAGCAAGCACACTTTGGCTCAAAACACCCTTGTTTCAAGAACATATTCTTATAGTAGGTGACTGTGAGCTGCAGTTGAAGATGATGCAAGAGCCCAAATGAAAGGGACAGGGAGTGAATAGCTCCAGCTCCTAAGAATGAATAAATGAAAAGAGTGAGACACACTGGGTTCTGTCTGAGGAAAATGCCATGGTTCTTCCTCTTTTCATGCCATCTGAGAAATTAACTCTGAAGTATTTCAAATACCACACCAACTAGAACAGCTGTGGCCACTTTCCCCTGCTTTGGTAGCCTCCCATCAAATTCCAGATCCAAATAAACACAAGGCCACTTTCTGTCAACATCTTAGGATGATGCTCATGAGCCTTAGTAAATAAAAATAGTGATAATTTAAAACTAAGGGAAGCTAATACTACAGTGCTTATCACATGCCTGATGCTGTTCCAGGTATCTTACACTATGTTCTCACCCCAGAGAAATGACGTAGGTACCATCACCACTCCCATCACCCACCCAGGGAAGCAGGCTACTCTTTTTGGCTGAAAGAAGCTGTGAGTTCCAAGAGAGGGCATATCTCTTCCCAATTTCTGTCCTTCTGTAACAACAGCTGAAATTTATTTGAACATGGGACACTATACAAAATGCTTCAGTGCTTTATCTCAGTCAATCATCATAAAATAAACATAAAAATTACACATGTCCTCATTTTACCTAGTAGGCAACTGCGGTTCAGAGAGGTTTTCAAAACATAGCTCAAAGTCACAAAGCTGGAATGTGGCAGAGCTCAGACTGGAACCCAGTCTGTCTCCATTCCAAAATCTTGGTTCCCAAGCCCTACTCTATGCTCCTTTTTGGGTACTTCCCATCTCGAGGACACTTGCAGTTGCCACCCAAACTCAATCTCATGGGTTATTTTCATCAAGTTTAAAAGACTTTCCTGAGGCTGAAGATGGCCAAGCGGATGGCTCCCAGAGAGCCCAGGGGCACCGTTGCCATCCGTTGGCCTCAGCCACAGCTGTGGTTTCCAAAGGAAATAACTCATGCAGCCGTTGGGCGCACCTGTCACTCACTGGAGCCGGGACTTGCATCAGAACACGGGGGCCCCACAGGGAAAGAACGGCAGCTACATCAAACGGATGGGCATCCATGCAGGTCACTTTAGGATCTGTGTGCCCACTTCCCCTGATCTGAGTTCAGCCCCACTGTGGTTCATTCTCCCTGCTTCAGAAGGTCATGAAGAGTAGCACTAGACCTTGGACATTCTAACTCTGTGGAGACAGTCCATCCCAGTGCCCTGGACAGGCTAAGGTGGGGGTAAATCAGTAGGCATGCCTCAGTTAGATTAAGGACCCAAACTTCCTTTGATTAAAAAATACCTGAGAGCTAATGTCAAATAGAAGACTCTAAGAAAGGCCAACAAGTGGCTTTAAGAACTGGGGTCTTTCCCTCAATCCCAGAAGGAAGAAAGGGCATGTTTAACTTTAACCTGATAAACAATAGAATTTTGATGAAAACACAAGGAAAAGGAAATTTTAGGGTACTTTGTGCTGGTGGCAAATTCAGAGGAAACTGGAATGAATAGTGTCAACTGGATTCAGTTGAACACAAAATTCTGTAAACATTAATAGAGTATCAGCTAAGCACTTACACCAGGGACTATCAGAATTATTGTACCTGCATCTTCTTATACTCTTACTGAGGAGCCAAGACATACGGGCTTGGCCCCCTTAAATAACAGGAAAATGTGGCATGTAAGTACTAGGATGAGTAGTGAGTTCTGAGAAAATAGCAGGATGAAAGTACACGTGTGCCTAGATGGGCAGAACCAGGCACCCACTTTGTGGGTGATGTAAGATTTGGTCTGGGGCCCAGGACTGATTCTGTAAAATCTCAAATCATCTCTCCCCAACCACAGCCTCCAAATTTACCTGCATAGGCATCTGGGAGAACCAATAGCCTTGCTCTAATCCTGAATTATTTCTGTTCTGTGACAGGTGGTTTCCAACACCACGTTCTTATGGATTTTTGAATCCCTCCCAGGACTCAGCCTTCCCCTGTGGATACAGAAAATCTTCAGTCATGCACCCTAGGAGCTGCATCAGCTGCTTTGCCAGGTGATGGTTTTCTAGGGGTCAGAACTGAAAAGGAGTGGGGAAAGGCCAGGAGGTCAGCTCTTTTCAGTAGAGGAATTTTCTAAAACCAAAGTAAAACTACATATGAAAAAGGGGAACTTCATTTTTTTTATCTTGAAAATATAACTATTGAGAAGGATTTGGCCAAGACACCCATGCACAAGTGTCTTATCTACTCTTATGTTATTTGAACTAATGAATACAAAGTGGTTTTTAACCCTTTCAGAGGAATACATGGCTTGGAGGGTGCCTATAATCCGAACACCACCCTCCATCGTGCTTGATGGAGATAAGAATGCACATTACTTACAACTGAAAATGTCCAATGCCTTTGGAAATACCCAGTTGAAGATGCCTTCCCCAATAATCTCTCCTTTGTTCTATACATTTTAAAAGTATCTTCACTCTACTAGGTTGCCTACGCATGAATCTAAGGAACCTAAAAACAGACTCATGCATCTGATCCAAAAGTGATTTCTTGAGATGCTCTAAAGCTACCTGAGGACATCAGCACACCTCTGAGTGAAAAGTCCAAGATGCTGGTTTCTCCCATGTGGCATGGAGGGCTCACTAACCTCTCCTGAGCATCTGACAACTTCTTCCTTAGAAGAGGGTGGCAGTCTTACTACCTGAGTAGAACATCAGCTCCTCCAGGACACATTCATCCCAAGGTCTTCTCCTTTTATGTCTTCCAGCACAAGCAGAGTGCTCAGCACACTATCAGTGCTCTATAGATTTAAGTGGAACTAAACAGATCAGAGCAATGTCAAGCACAAATCATCCTGGCAGAATCAGAAGGCGAGATGCAGGTTCCGGGAGACTGTCGAGGTCAGGAAAGGGGCATGATGCAGGACCAGATATGCTAGGGGTCTTGCCAACTGTGAGTTCTCTGTCTCCCTGTCAAGCCCTCCCTGATCAATAATCCAATCGTGGGATTCAGTCAAGATGAACTAAAATGTCAGCAAGGTAACAGGAGGAGACTATGATCTGCTTCCTGTTTCCCCAGAGTATAGCACTGTATTGGGCACTTTGTAGGGACTCAGCCATGCTGATTGAACAGAACTGAAAAAATTGAAAACAAAATCACTTAAAAGTTTCAGAGGCATAAAAGTCAAGGAAAATAGCTTAGATAAAAGAATCAGCACCTTTACCACCAGATGCTCTGTGGCCTTTTCTGGGATAAAGTCAATGTGAATAAGCCAAAGCCGTACACTCAAAAACCCATCACAAACCATGGTGATGCCCAGCCACCAAGTACTGTGAACAGGCTGGATCTAAGTATACAAGTGAAGAGCCAACTACAGTGCAACTTCTTTTGCTCTACTTTTACTACTATCTCAGGCCTGGACTTTCTTTCTAAAAGGCCTGATGCCAGAGAGGAGCTCTCACAGTGTCCTCTTGGGGTCTCCTAAAGAAGAAAGCAAGATCCACGAGGCACCTCTCTTTCAGGGCACTTAGCCCAGGGGGTCTTTCCCTGGGGGACATCATCATGCTTCAGAACACCCAGGAACTCTCTAAAATCATCTTATGTGTGTGTGCATTTTCCTAGAAAAAGCCATACCTTGTATGGGTTTCTCAAAGAGATCCATGACCTAATAAAAGTTGAAAGTGAAAGTATTAGTCTGTCCGTCATGTCTGACTCTTTGCAACCCATGGACAGTAGCCCACCAGACTCCTCTGTCCATGGGATTCTCCAGGCAAGAATACCAGAATGGGTTGCCATGCCCTTCTCCAGGGCATCTTCCTGGCCCAGGGATCAAACCTGGGTGTCCTGCAGTGCAGGCAAATTCTTTACCATCTGAGTCACCTTAAGAGTCAATAATTAATTAGCTTAGGTATTTGAAGTTTGGTCAAAATCATTTGCTGGCTAATAAGCTCAAAAATATTCTCCACGAGAAAGGCAGCATGGGGTGGTGGAAAGAGCACAGAGTGAAAGAGCTCAGAGGGTCTGAGCACAGACCCTCTTGGGTGGGCTTCCAGCTCCGCCCCTTACCAGCTTCCTGGTGTGGGAAAGTTACATAGACCATCCGAGCTCCTGCATAATGGGGGCAATAATACCTACCTCCCCAAAGCCACTGACACAGAGAAAGCACTAAATAAATGTCAACTCCCTCCCTCTCTTCAGTAGCAGTCTTCCCCCCTCCCTCCTTCTGTCCCTTCTTTCTTCCCCTTTCCTTCCTTCCTTTCTTCCCTCCCTCCCTCCCTCTCTTTCTTCCTTCCTTCTTTCCTTCATTTCTGGCAACAGAAAGCACCAATGCTTTGAACAATTGCCCCCTTTCCAAAGAGTACAAAGCTGTCATCTGACATAAATAACAAGTTGACATGCCATTGCATGGCCTGGCCAACATTATCCTTTTACTGAAAAATAGGGAGCACATTAATGGGCTTTTGCACCATAAACAATATTGAGCAGTGAAACCTTTCCTTCTCTCTTGTTATTTTATATACGCCAACCCTAATAACCTACAAATTACACGTAGGAGATTGTAATCACTAGTGGCAAACACTAGTTTGGTTTGGATGCAGCCCAAGACGATGGAAGGGATGAGAAGAGCATATTACAATTTTTAAAAATTTGAGCACCAAAACCTCATGTTTTCACAGAGAAAGATGCTATACAATCAATGCTAACAATATCACTTAACACATCCCAGAGCCATAGTCTGTGCATGCCTTCACAACCCACTTTTGCACAACAGAGTTGATTGGAATACTTCTTGTAGTTTTTATTTGTTGAGGGTGGGGGGATTTAGCCTTATGGATGCTTCAAAGTTGCACTGCATGAGTCATGTAAGACTCTCTCTCCTCCGTCCCCTCCATCTGTAGAGGGAGGAGGAAAGAACAGAACAGGCGATGGAGCCAGGGTAACCAAGGGTGGGGGTTTGAGGAGGGGGAGGAATGGTGAGATTTCATAGCTTGCCAAAGATTATAAGTCCAAAGGTTGATTTTTTGGCATCAGCTTTACCCAAGTGGAAAATTCCCAATTTTCTCTTCTTGGTCCTTTCTCTCAGAGGAAATGCACAGTTTTGTTGGACTCAAGCAAATGCATCTTCCTTTCCTAATTTCCCTGTGCTGGATGAAATACTAATTTATATCCACATTTGTGCCGGAGATCTTACAAATCTGCTGTTGTTTCCTTCCCAAGCTGTAAGGTGGGGGCTTGGGGTGGGGGTTGGGGTGCAGAGGAGTGGAGCTGAGCACCAGGGAAAGGAGACGGGGAATGTGGTTGGAAAGGTGAGGAGGGAGAAGAAGAAAGAAAAACTTCAACCGGTAAGCATTTTCCATACTTAATAATTTGATTTTTGAAGGCTAGTCATATCAAAGAGCAAAATATTCAATATTGTTAATTCAGTTTTGCAAAATATATTCTTAATTTAAAAATGATTTTGCTCCGGGTGGTAGTGCAGTAATAAAGCAGTTATTGACCAGATCTTATTGATTGTAGAGTCTGCGGGCAAAGAGCACTGACCTTGCTCACACTCTTATTGCTTCCTCCCTCCCTGGCCTTCTTCATCTATGCTCGCTCAATAATATATTATTAATATATATTTTTAGCAAAAACTGTATGTTACAAGGTTAAGGGCTTCTTAGTGATTTTTTTTCAAGCTACTCTCTGCCTTTGGGGTGTTAGAGAAGAATAAACCTGGTAACTGAGTATCTGGACAGAAGTGGCTTTCCAGAAAAATACTTCACATACCCCTGGGAAGCACACTGTCACCAGCCACTGTTACTGTCACCCAGGACAGAAAGAAAAGAATTCCTAATCCAAAGGGAGCTGCAGGAGCTTGGGCAATGGTGTGCCTGTGGAGAGGAAACCACACCATGGCTGTAATGACCAAATTCAGGACATGTGGGTGTCCTTCCCAGAAAAGTAACTCTGCACCCAAGGGAGAGAAATCTGTGGTCATATCAAAGTCAATAACAAGCATGTCCAAATCCTTCCACTGTCTAATAGCTACTTCATGGGGCTTTCCCTGGCACCTTTATGACCATCTTCCTCACACCATCAAGCTCAGTTTCCAAGTTGTGTCCAGTTCTTGTGACCCCATGGATGTAGCCCACCAGGCTCCTCTGCCTAGAGGATTTCCCAGGCAGGAATACTAGAGTGGGTCACCATTTCCTTCTCCAGGCCATCTTCCTGACCCAGGGATCGAACCAGTGTCTCCTGCATTGGCAGGCAGATTCTTTACCACTGAGCCACCTGGGAAGCCCACTCTACACCATAACCATGTATGCTGCTGCTAAGTCGCTTCAGTCGTGTCCGACTCTGTGCGACCCCATAGATGGCAGCCCACCAGGCTCTGCCGTCCCTGAGATTCTCCAGGCAAGAACACTGGAGTGGGTTGTCATTTCTTTCTCCAGTGTATGAAAGTGAAAAGTAAGAGTGAAGTCGCTCAGTCGTATCTGACTCTTCGTGACCCCATGGACTGAAGCCTACCAGGCTCCTCCGTCCACGGGATTTTCCAGGCAAGAGTACTGGAGTGGGTTGCCATTGCCTTCTCCAACACATAGCAATTGCTTACTTTCAGCATTTGCACATAAACTATCTTGTATGTCTAATCTGTTTTTTCCCAGATTTATCTTATTTTCCTAATAAATGTATAGGTCTTTTGAAGTCAAGCACTATGCCATACGCTCCTTCAGTATCCCTTCAAGGACCTGTTGTGTGCCAGGTTCAGAGCAAACATGCAGTTAATAATTATTACACTGGAATGTAAATAATGCATAGCTCTGTATTTAACTTTCTCCCAGGGAAAGCAAAGATACAGAACATTATGGTGCAGTTTGCTTCTGTCCTCTTCACTGGGACCCCCTGTAATCAAGTGGTTTGCCTGTGTCTACAAGTGAACCTGGAGAGAGAAAGAAGAGGAAGATACTACTGAATCTAAGAAGCAACTTAAACTGTTGTATCATGAAGCAGAATATTCGGGAAGTTTGCTTTCGCGTCATGTGTGAAGCAAGAGGAAAGAACAATGGTTATGCTTCCAAAACACTGAACTCAGAGAGGCTAGCAAACCCACAAGCTCTTGAAGAGGTCAGGGCTGGAAGTGCATGGGCACAGCTGTCACCTGCAACTTCTGATTCCACGACCCCACCCACATCTCTTTGTATCATGGAAAGGAAAGTGGTACTTCTTCAGATGGCAGAAGAGACAAGCTACAAAAAAAAAAAAAAAAAAAATCTGGATATCTCTGACTCCTCTCACCCCCATACCTGGGCTCCTGTTTTGACAAAGAAAATTCCACCCCAGAAATCCAATATTCGTAAAGGACAGGAGAGATGGAACAGGAGCTAGATCTCTTCGTTGCTGCTGGTTTCACTGCCCACCAAGAATGGACAAAGAAGAGGATACCAGTGATTCTGTGATGGGAGATCATAGCCCAGTAGAAACAATCCTGGAGAGCAAAAAGGAAGGCTGGGCTCTGCTTCCTAGCTGTGTGGTCACTGGCAACCTGCTGAACCTACCAGCGGAAGTCTCAGCAGGCACCAGCTGTTCACTCAAAGAGTTTTAACAGAAAAGAACACGTGAAAGTACTTTTTACAAAGATGTTGGGCGGGTAATGGGACCAACGAGGAACAGCAAAAGGCCTAGCAACAGCAGGACGTCTTTAGCATTCATAGGTCTGAATGGGGCCAAATGGAGCAAAGAGGTTGCTGGAAAGTGGCAGAAAGTGTAGGTGGGGAAAAGAGGTCACCCACAGCAATGTGGCCATAGAGGAACACAGGCACTGCAGCACCACATGGGTAGCAATGAATCCCAAACTCTGGCTCCTGGTGCATCCCCATCTCATGTCAGGGCTAGAAGACAAGGGCAATTGGATGAGGGGTCCTTTGAGGTCAGCTGACCAGAGCCAAAAGCCAGGAAAGCAACATGGGAATGATCTGGAAGAGAAAATGGATGAAGAGTCCCCATCTTTGTGCCTCATTTTCTCCTTTGTCACACAGGAATAATTATGCGGCCCCACCTACCACACAGGTCCTCCTAAGGACTGCACATAATTATAGCTGGGAATGCACTTCCTTAAAGTTTCCAACTCACTGCAGAGGCTGCGTTGGTGAAGCACCCGCTCTGCTCTCGGTGAAGCCCTCTCCCCGTGCCCATGCCCAGGCCAGGGGAGGCATCTCCACTCCCAACCAGAGCCAGAATGATGTGAACAGAGCAGCACAGGGCTCTGCAGGTGGCAGGGGGAGGGGGGAGCTGCACACGCAAGGCAATAATAGAGACTGGATTGTTTATGCTTGTGGGAAAGGGCGCATGAATATGGATAAAACCCTGTGCGCATTTTGCTAATTACCCAGCATCACTGTTAAAGGAGAAAAGAGCCCACTGCAGATTTTCAAGCCAATTCCACCCCACGGAGCCCGCCCCCACCTATGTACACTCACACAAATCACCGCTGCCGCCATCACCACACCACCATTTTCTCTCCTCTCATGTACATAGCTGATAATGCTCCCCTGAATACGAACCACAAGGACCCATTTGAGTTAAATCTGAATTGACAGAAGATTCCCATTCTGCATCACAACAGAGAGCTCAAGGAAGAAAGTCTCAGTCCTTGATTCTAGTTGGCAGGGGCTTTTCCTACAATATCCAGAGTCAAAGCAACCTTATAAGCTCCATAGGCAAAAGACGTGGGGTGAACCAAGGAGGGGAAGGCAGTGGAGAGACAAAGAATCACAATTAAATGGGAAGCCAAAATGCAGGGGAATAAAGCAAAAAAAAAAAAAAAATCCCAGTCTTCAGCTCCCAGTATCAGTTAAAGTCTCTTTTTTTATCAGCTTAAAATGGCTATACTTACTGGCCAGACTGGCGTGCTGCAATTCATGGGGTCGCAAAGAGTCGAACACGACTGAGCAACTGATCTGATCTGATCTGACCTGAGACCCAACTCTCAATGGCACCCCACTCTAGTACTCTTGCCTGGAAAATCCCAAGGACAGAGGAGCCTGGTAGGCTGCAGTCCATGGGGTCCTGAAGAGTCAGACATGACTAAGCAACTTCACTTTCACTTTTCACTTTCATGCACTGAATAAGGAAATGGCAAGCTACTCCAGTGTTCTTGCCTGGAGAATCCCAGGGACTGGGCAGCCTGGTGGGCTGCCGTCTATGGGGTCGCACAGAGTTGGACTCGACTGCAGCGACTTAGCAGCAGCAGCAGCAGTAGCAAACCCAATTCTAGGGCTTCCCCAATGGCTCAGCAGGGAAAGAATCTGCCTGCAATACAGGAAATACAGGAAATTTCGACCCCTGGATTGGGAGGATCCCCTGGAGTAAGAAATAACTACCCACTTCAGTATTCTTGCCTGAAAAATCCCATGGACAGAGGAGCTGGACAGGCTACAGTCCAACAGGTCACAAAAACTCGGACACGACTGAGCAACTAAGCACAGCACACAGCACAGACCCAACTCTAGGGAAAGAGAAGACGGTGGATTCTGACCTCTGTTTCCAGGCAACCCCAGGGCTTTTCCCAGAGAGCCAGTGCCAGGAAGATGTCTGCTCACTCGTCCTTGAAAATCAGCAGGGATGTGCAGTTAGGAAAGGCCTGCTCAGGATGGACACTTGGAGGAAGAATCTCAAGCCAGCTAGCCTGGTCCCTGAAGTCCACCACCAAAAACTGCCAGAGGACATGCTCCTTTTAGCTCAAGATCAACCAAGCTAAAGAGCCAACCACAAGCACCGCTGTCTTGAGCTACACAACTTCAGGGCAATAATAAAGGCATGACCTTTCTGCTTCATTCCTTGCATGTATTCTCCTCTGCAAGAAAGTCAGCAGCAGAGGCACTAGAAAGACACTGGGCTGTGAGTCTGGAGACCTAGATAGTTGTACTGGCTCGTCCCATGCAGCTGTGTGACTGTGAGGGAGGCATTTAGCCTTTCTAAGCCTCAGTCTCACAGTTCTCTTCACTTAAAAAAAAAGAAAATACTGGCCTAAAAACTCACATAGTTCTCAACGTCAAAAACTCTGTGAGTAACAACACCGTGAAGGTAACATGGACTGAGCTCTTCCTAATGCCAGGCACTACTGTGCATAATTTAACTCATTTCTCAATAGCCTTGTAAGTGTTATTATCCTAATTTAATATATAAGAAAGCTGAGACCCAGGGTGGTTAAGTCATTTTCCTGAGTTGGTAAGTGGTCAGGTGGGGATTTGAACCCGATGAGAGCATATCGATGGTATAGCATTTCAATGAAAGCCATGGGCTGTTCGTCCATATGCTATTCTACCTAGGCTAAAGACTTACTAATCTAGTGCTTCTTCTGCTACGTCAAACAGCTTCTTGTAAGTTTCCTGAAGGAATTCTGTCTCCAAATCAGTCTCAGAAAAACCAAGAAGGGGCAACATGACCTCAGATTTCCAAACAAGTTCTGATGATTGTTCCATCTTCAGTGGGCTGATATGGGCAAATGGAACTTCTGGTCTTTAGTTCAAGCACACAAATTCCACATAATAGATGCTCAGTAAACATGGCATACATATTGTACACAACAGATGTTTGATAAAAGCTTAGCATGATGCCCTACACACTAAGGGCTCTACAGAGTCCTGGCACTGAGATTAGGAAACATGGCAGAGACTATGAGTTGGAGTGGATGGGAAAGTTATCTAAACAGCATCAAAATATAAAATAGTAAAAGGAAGCCTACAAAGATATTCTCAGCACCAGGGGCTTCAAGCCAGAGGGTCCCTCTCCCATGTCAACTCCACCACTACCCCTACCAGCACCACCCACCAAAATCCACGGTACCTCCATGTACCTGAGGGGCAACGTGGCTTGTAAAAGGAAAATGTCCTTGAGCCTAGGCTTCCTGCCATATTTCTGCCTTGGACTTTGCATCTAACTTTTTAATGGGGGGAGGCAGGAGCTGATTGGATTATAGGAATACAAATGGATTAATTTGGGGTGGATTAGATACATCACAAAACATAAGTTTGACTTGCATTAACATAAAAATGTCATAAAAATGTAGATGCTGAGGCAGAGCTTATTTGTGATGCTGCTAATGCACTGTTACTCCAGCAAAAGATGTACACAATATTTACGCTGTATCTGACCACATAAAACATGTCATATACATATGCAATTTTTCATTATGTAGACGGAAGAGAGCCAGAGGGCCCTTCAGAATTCCAATTCTTGAGCTCCTGATTTTCCCTTCTTTTTTTTTTTTAATCTTTTTTCCCTTTTCAAGAAACAAATGCAGTTTTAAACCATCATTACTGTATTTTGAACAGTTAATATTTCATATCGTGACATCTCTACTCAGAGGTAACAGGTTTAGTTGATTACTATTTGTTTATAGAGTCGGAGAAACCTGCAATCACAGGGAACATGGAAGGATTGCAATTAGATCTATTGGCTGAGAGCTGCACCTTGCCGACCCACGGTTAAGTGGTTAGCGCTATCAGAGAGAAAATGCCTACTGACAGCTGGCACATCTGCACATAATAACACGGGCAGAACTGACATGGCCACTGAAGGCTGCTGCTCTGCTCTGTACCCAGAAGCTGAAAACAGATCATGCTTTTTAATAGTGCATCAACACGTTTCTTCTGAATTACCATAATCATGTGAGTTCTGGGAGGAAGCGGGCACCTCTTGGCTAAGCTGCTGTGAATTCTTCAAATTATCCAAATAAAAAAGGATTTTTTCCCCCCCAAACCTGAGTCTATACTCAGCTTCTAGTTTATTAAAAAGGAAAAGGACAAGAAGAGAGCGATTGAAGAAAAAGGGTTAATCTAAGTGTTTTTAATAAAACACCCAATGTCGCATATGTGACAGAATGGACACACAACCCCTGAGGCAGGGAAGGGTGGGGAAGAGTCATTAGCATAAATACACAAACAAGATTCTATCAAAGTGGAAATGATGGTGAGAAGTAAAGGTTCACTATGTGCCTGTAGCTGCATAAAGAATCTAGAGAACCCATCACCTCCACAGGCCAACACTTCTCTCTCCAGGCACCCAGCTCTTCTTTCTCCACCGGTCACTTTAGAGATTGCCAAACAATCAAGATTGATCAGATCAACCGGGAACTCTATCATACATAGTGGTGAAAGTGAAAGTGTTAGCCACTCGGTCATGTCCAACTCTTTGCAACCGCATAGGCTTTAGCCAGCCAGGCTCCTCTGTCCATGGGTTTCTCCAGGCAAGAATACAGGAGTGGTAGCCATTCCCTTCTCCAGGGGATTTTCTCAACCCAGAGATCGAACACAGGTCTTCTGAATTGCAGGCAAATTCTTTACCATCTGAGCCACCAGAGAAGCACGGGTGAGCTCTAAAGAGCAAGTCAGCAAATCCCGAGGCTGCCCTGGGATGGAAAGGGTGTCCAGGGTCCTGGTGGCCTCTACTCCTAAACAGGGGCATACAGTTCCCAGAAATCAAAGTTTCCCTTCCTGCAGCCAACTTCTGTGAGACTCAGGCCACACCAGTCTGCATAGAAACTTTCTGAGAATTAGAAAAAAGGCATTCACTCTTGGCAGACTAGTTAGAACAAGGCAGCTCATTCAGTGGGAGAGAAAAAAAAAAAACAATAAGTAAAATAAAAAACCAAATGAAGAGTATGAAGAAAATATTTAAAGAACATAAAAACTCTCTGTGTGTGATTGAATAAATTTTGAAACATATACACAGTAAAGTACTATGCAACTATTAAGAAACAAGCAAGTAAAAAAGGGAGATCTATATGAACTGGTGTAAAATGATTTCCAACATATATTATTCAAGGAAAGAGGAAAAATACAAGAGGCAATGTTCTGTATGCTATCTTTTATGTAAAATTGAGGAGAAAATAAATCATATACAAATCTGTTTTTCTTTTTTTCCAAAAAGAAACAGGGAAATCAAGTCAGAAAACAATTAAATCAGTTACCCATCACTCCCAACTAAAATAAATCAAGAAGTTCCTTAAAGAAATGGACGATAATAAGGTTGAGAGAGAGAAGATACAACAAGATCCCAGAATATCCTCTTAATTAGAAAGTAAGAGTTTTTAAAAATGATGATGGCATGTTTGAAAAACATAGGAGCTACTTGAAATGTAGAAGCAGCTCCCCAATGGCCAATATCTAGTAATTTGAGAACCAAAATAAATAACAGATTATAAACCATTGGAAAGAAAGAATGAATCCATGAGTCAATATTGATTAGAAAAAGTTGAATAAGAAAATGAAAGAAACTTGAGGGCTCCTCCTTTCAATAGGATGCTGACCAATAAATGTAGAGGAAGTGGTAGATTGCAAAATAGCCATATCCAGTCATCAGTAAACAAGAATTGTCAATGGATGTGAAATCTTGAGGTCAAAATGTGATGAGTTGCAAGATAGTTACATGCTCAGAATGTGTCCCCAACAATGTTTATTAGTTACAAGTGTAAAAAGAACAACAATGCAATGGAGAAACCAGACAATACTTTGATCCTATATCAAAGCGTTAGTTTCTCAGTCGTGTCCGACTCTTTGTGACCCTATGGACTATAGCCCGCCAGGTTCCTCTGTCCATGGGATTTTCCAGGAAAGAATACTGGAGTGGGTTGCTGTTTCTTTCTCCAGGGGAACTTCCCAACCCAAGGATCGAACCTATGTCTCCTGCATTGTAGGTAGATTCTTTACCGTCTGAGTCAAAACTTAATGTCAACAATACGGGTTGTACATCATATGTCTCTGAATGTGTTAATCTGAGAAATACATGTACACAACATCCTCTGTAAAATTCTGGCCAAGAATGGATAACCTGAACCTAAACCATGAGGAAATATCAGAAAAATTCAATGAGGAATGTTCTGTAAAATAACTGGTCTACATTCTTCAAAAATGTTAATGTAATGAAAGACAAAACAGCATCAAAGTACTGCTTTCAATTAAAAAAGGAGAAAAGAGACAAGACAACTAAACACAATTCATGAGACTGGACTGGATCCTGTAACTGAGGTAAAAATAATGCTTCAAAGGACATTATTGATATAATTAGCAAAAATTGAATATGGACTGTAGATTAGATAAAAGCATTACTTTGCTTTCTTATTATTTGATTAAATTTCCTATTATTTGATGACTGTATTACTTGAAAGAAGAAGTTTGTTCCTAAGACATATATATTGAAACATTAAGGTACAGAGTATGACACCTACTCTCACGTGATTCGGGAAGTGCTACCTACAATAGATTGATATACAGCCAGGGAGCCCAAACATTAAAAACTGGTCAATAAATAAAAGGCACATTTTTCTCTGTAATGTTCTTGCATCTTTTCTCTAAGTTTGAAATAATTTCAAAATAAGATATTTTCAAGCTAGGAGAGCTTGAAGAAAAAGAGCCCCCTCTATAGCGCCCAAGCTAGAACTAGCACTGGCATTGTTGAATTTCACTACCACATACCTCTTCAGTCAAGAGCCCTCTCCTGGAGCAAATCTCTCATAGTCATACCCAGTAGCCCTAGGGAGGGGCACCTCCATCCTTCCAATAAACCCTCTACTTGAGCTTCTCTGAATGTCTCTGTTCTTTACAATTAAATGCCTCCTGACCAGTTAGTCCTCAACCTACCAGAGGGAGGGAGCAGCACTAGCAAAGGCCTTGAGTCGCTCAGTCGTGTGCGACTCTTGCAACCCCATGGACTATAGCCTGCCAGGCTCCTCTGTCCATGGGATTCTCCAGGCAAGAACACTGGAGTGCCATGCCCTTCTCCAGGGGATCTTCCCAACCCAGGAATTGAACCCAGGTCTCCTGTACTGCAGGCAGATATTTTACCAACTGAGCTACAAGAGAAGCCCCATGGATATACATGTCTCCTCTACTCTGGGAACCTTTGATGGCTGCATGCGAACATGCCTGTGTGTGTGCTAAGTTACTTCAGTCATGTCCAACTCTTTGCGACTCTATAGATGTAGCCCATCAGGCTCCTCTGTTGATGGTTGCAACCATGTCTTGTTCATCCTTATATCCCCAGTGACTGACACACAGAAGATGCTTAACAAACATTTCAGTGCTGAGTGGAGTTAGACTATGTTGACTGTGGGGATTTATACTACCATCAGTGTTAACAAGTCAAGGGAGCACACTCCACAGAAGGCTTCTCAACCATGCTCATGCCAGCACGCTCTCCCCAGACAGGTGCCAGGAAAATGCTGGCATGACAAACACTAGCATTATGTCTCCACCTGATGGCTTAGGCACTACTTTGGTGGGTTTGCTGTATTTTAAACTAAATGTGAAGGTGGAAAACAGGTAGAGAGGAATTCAAGCCTCCCTGCAACTCTTTACCCTATATGTGGGTAGCAAGCACATCAACAAAACAGTATAAGCTTTCCAGGAATTGGAGAAGAGAAGAAGCAGGTTAGTATCCTTGCAGATCCCCCCACCCAAAGAATTACTGCCCCATAATTACAAAGAGGGAGAGCTCCAGTTCCCACAGACTATCAGAAATTCCCGAGCTCTAGTTCCAAGCATTAAGAATATCAGGTCCTTCAGATTCTCACCCTGACTAGGCTTGACGAGTGTAGGTAACCTCCATATTCACAATGGCCCAGACAGAGTAGAAGAAAAAACAGTAAGGGCCACAGAAGTAAGCTTCTCCATCCAACTGAGGCCTTTCCTTGGGATTCCTTTACAAGTTCCTAGTCCCAAGCTTTGCAGGAGTTAATAAAAACAACGAGAGTCTGGATAGAAGGAATGGTTCTTGAAGAAGAATGTGGAATTGACAAGACCAGAAATAACACGAGTCAACCCTATTTCAACAAGGATATGTCACTACAGATTTGACTGGACCAAAAGCAACTGATTTTACTACCCACCCAGAGAGAAGAAACAAGCCAATCTTGAGTCAAAATTCTCTTGGTTGAAGCCAAAACGCTTTTTCTATCACTATTTTAACCATTTTGAGGTTACACAGTAGTTATTACTTTTGCAAGTAGATAAAGAAACTTCCTAAGACAGTTTTAGAATCCATCTGCGTAATAAGTGGATGTTTTCCAAAATCTAGAACCCAGGAAGTGAATCCAAGTGAGAAGGACATTACAGTGGTCTTGAAAAGTTGAGTTATTCAGAGAGCTCTGACAAAACACCTAGTTCCTGCTGGGATAGTTTTAGGGGAAATTCTTAATTGGATGGAGGAAAAGACACGTCCATGGAGCCTTTAATAGAGCTAAAACCTCCTTGGAATACCTCTGCCACCAACTCTGGCTTGTCACCTGAGGGGAAGGAAAGCCTCAACAGAATAAAGGAACGAATAGACCCTAACAGTGATTTTGATGAAAAACTAATTAGGAATATAACAAGGAGATTATTAATTCCTGCCAGAATCAAAATTACAGACCTTATCATGTTGGAAACATGAGCATTAGAAAAGAACAACTCTCAGACCACACTTTGAAAACTGCCACCTGGAAGGGAGCGAATGATGAATCTGAATGCCCTGAAGGGAACAGGAGACAAACAGGAAGGTTTCATGCTAAAGAGACTATGCCGCCCAGACTTCTGAGAAGTTGTGGGAGTAAGAGGTCCTTAAGCTGTTTAGATGATCTGGAGAGAATCAGAGTGAGTGATAATGGGTAGTATCAGAGCTGGCATGAGGCAAATGCTGACTCAGGGTGGGATATTCAGAAGAGGATGGGAGGAGGGATAAATTAGGAGGATGGGATTACCAGATCCAAACATCTAAACATAAAATAGAGAAGCAACAAGAGCTTACCATATAGCACAGAGAGTTATAGCCAATATCTTGTGATAACCTGTAACCCCACGAATCACTATGCTGTACACCTGAAACTAACACAATATTGTAAATCAATTATGCTGCTAAGTCACTTCAGTCGTGTCCGACTCTGTGTGACCCCATAGACGGCAGCCCACCAGGCACCCCCGTCCCTGGGATTCTCCAGGCAAGAACACTGGAGTGGGTTGCCATTTCCTTCTCCAATTATACTTCAATCTAAAAAAAAAAAAAAAAATGAAACATATATAGAAGGGAAGTGGGCAGAGGAACCCCAATAGTGAAAGGAAAAGGAACTGCCCTCCTCTTCAGGGTATCAGGAAAAGTATGCTTTTAGTAATGTCCTAACGTTTGCCCAGAGTTAAACTGAATAGGTTTCAGTGTTTTTTCTATTCTTTTCTTTTCTTTTCTTTTTCTTTTTTCTATTCTTTTCTTTTAATTGCAGGATATTTTGCAATTATATGTCTTATGAGACCTGATACAAATTTTATGGACTTTATTTCTAAGATGATAAACACTTGGGCTGATTTGATTTAGTCCTTAGCCCCAGGGACATGAACAATAAGAGAATTCCCATTTTGCATTTGGGCAGGATATGTTCTAAGATGAAATCAGCGAGCCACTTCATTAGCCACAGAGGGTCAGTCCCCTTTGAAGCTGGACCAGACACCAAGGAATCCTATATTGATGTTGGGTTCAGACCCCCATAAGGCAGCAGTCCCTTCTCACTATTCCATCCTTGTGAGCCTCAGAAACTGTATCTCTATTTTTTAAGATCATTTGTAGTCTCCTCTCCTCCCTTGCCCCTATCAAGAGCCGGACGATGTTATAATTTTCTGTTACTAAAATTTTTATTTCTCTAAAGTGGTCATAAATGCTGGCTTGATGACAATCCAGAAATATTCCATATACTAAACACAAAAACTAGCTAGGAAAATTGCTTGGTTTATTTTTGTTTATGTTATTGAGTTCTTGCAAATGACACAGCTGAATGTTTATCCTACCATAAGGAAATGCATTTTGGTATTTGTATTTTGTTTTTTTTGTTTCTTGAGGACTTTTTTTTTAAGTTTTGCTTTAAAAGATAAGGGCAATAAAGAGGGAACTTAAACATGCATATATCATATCACACACAAATCCGAGCATGCGCACACACATGCAAAATTTTAAATTTGGGGAAAAGTTATTTCTACAACCTTCCAACATTTTATTTTCTTCTCTTCTATCAAAATTAAAATACCTGAATTTATCAATATTAAAGCACAAAATGAGACAGACTAGACTTCCCCCATTTTTTTCTATATCACATTCAACCCTCTTCCTAAGATGGCTATAGGAGACCCCTGGGCCTTTACTCCACCCTCACATAAGAGCTCTCCTTGGAAATGGCAGCCAGGGCAAGCTGGACAGAATGGATGAGGACAAAGAGTTTCAGTGAGGAGCAAAACAAAGGGACTAGAAGAGAAGGGCAGCTCTCATTAATACCATTAACTTATATAAGACTTCTAAAATTATAGTGGCAATAGGCAATTTAACCACATTTCATGGAGACTGCTGTGAAATGACAATTAAATCTAGATGAATAAGTAAAGCAAATAATGGAGAAATAAGATACGAGACATATGCATGTAAGATTCCTTATTTTGCAATCAGATAAATAAATGAGAGCTTTGGGAGCTGGATTAAGAATTTGAATTATGCACTTCTGAGCCACTGCTGGAAGGCCTGTCTGCCCTGGACCTCAACTGAACCATTGTTGGGGTCTCACTTCTTCTTCTCCTTGATGAGAAAGAGGAAAGAATGAGCGTCCACATCGTCGTTTTATTCTCCTCTTTACAACTCTGCAGGGTGAACAGGTGCTACATCGGGTTGTGTTTTCTTAAAAGACGTCCATTAGTCTCCAGGCCTCCACAGCTCACAACGCCGAGTGTCATAAAGCGATGGCTGCTGGGCTTCCAAAAGTTGACAAAACCCATGGAAAAAAAAATCCCGGCTGGATGTTGCTTTCTGGGGAGAACATGCAGTCGCAGCATGGAGGGCCCTTTTGAACATTTTCTGAGTAATAAAAATGTGTTATATCATGAAAACAAACAGGCTAGGAGAGAAAAAAATCTTAACGGACCATAGATCTCAAAGAAAAAGCACCAGCGATTGACAGCCCCACACACCCCGTGAGCAGCTTCTATTTTTGTGATTCCTGAGATTTTGATCACACGCCATTTTGAAAACATAAGTCTAATGAGGGCATAACTACTGAACAGCATCATATGGATCCCAAAGAGCATGGACTTTGGGTTAAAATTAGGTTCAAATCCTGGCTCCTCCTTTCCCTGGTGGGCATTACCTCTCCTGAGTTTCTATCTCTGAAGTAAAGACAAAGTTATTGTGAGGATTAAATGAAACCATGTATGCAGTAGGCTGTCAGTAAGCACCTACCTCTTGTGTTAAGTGGACAGAGCTTGTCTCTGGGAGGATTCTACCTTCCCAAAGATGCCTATGATGCAAGCACTAGAGTCAGGACTAGTTAACTAAGGAAAGGCACTAGGGATCTTCTCGCAAAATAGAAACTGATGCTCAAACTGTAGAATTAAGATACAGACACTGAATCCTTTCCAATCATGGGACTGTGTCAGCCTCCTTAAGTGGAGCTTGTGCTCAGTGTTTGATGCTGGGGCAAGACATGGAATGTTGCCTAGTTGGTTGGTTTATTTCTCCTCAGTTTTTTTCTAATGCTACATTATATTTAAAATAAAACCAGGAAAATCTCATGTTTAAAGTAACTAACCAATTTTCATTGTTGTTTTTGTTTTAATTTTTTTAATTTATTTTTAATTGAAGGATAATCGCTTTACACTGTCGTGTTGGTTTCTGCCAACAACATGAATCAGTCATGTTTTTTTGTTTTGCTGTTTAGTCACTAAGTTGTATCCAACACTTCTGTGACCCTAAGGACTATAGCATGCCAAGCTCCTCTGTCCACGGGATTTTTCCAGGCAAGAATACTGGAGTGGGTTGCCATTTCCTTCTTCCCGAACCAAGTTATACAATATGCTATATTGCCACCATAATTTTCTCTTCTACAGCAATCTGGTAGCTTACCCAAGAGCAGATTACCTTTCAGACAATTTCAGAACAGGCCCCCTCTAGTTTCAATGTGTGTTCAATGGATCCAAAGGGTTGTGTAAGGCTGAGTCAGGGGCGTGACCTTCATATCACCAGCCAGGCTGGCCTGTGGTAGCCAGCTCTGTCCCTGGTAATCTATTTAACCAATCTTGGCCTATGTTTCCTCATCTGTAAGTGAGGAAGGTGGTCTACCATCTCTAAGGTCTCATACAGCCTAAATATCTTCTAGTCACATTTTTTTTTTTTAAACAAACTCAATTTTAACCTTTTCCCTCAGTAATACAGGTCTGAACTGTAAATGAATCCAGATAACAATAATGTTTCTAAATGTCCAAAGGGTTGAAATCATAAGATAAATTATTTTTCTCTGGTTGATTAAAGAGTTGAAAATAAACTGCTAATGTATATGAGACACTGGAGTGGATATTTTATCTATTGTCCTTCTTTTAATCTGAGTATCTGAAGGAAAAGAGGTAAGAAATTAACACATGATAAGGGCTAGAGATGCCATCTACTAGGGTCGGTGCATTATACATATGACCTCACCAGGGGTGTGGAACAACATCCAGTGCTTACAGATGCTTAAAACGCCAAGGATGAAGCAGTCACAATTCAAATACAGGACTGAACTGACAGCCTCCAAAGCTCACAGTTTTTTCTGGACTGCCTGCATGGAGTCATAGTAGCTGTAGAAATAATATCTACATATTATCTTATGTATAATGTGGAGCAGAAACTTACTCTCTCTGGCTAGGCCTTAACAATTACACAGCAAAATTCTCCAGTTTAAGCCTCAAAATTCTCCAAGGACCTTACAGCTCTAAAACACAAAGATTCTCTGGTCAACTCAACAACCACGAAAAGTAAATGTATTAAGTATCCTAGAGGCAGTGTTCATCTCTACGTCCAGCTGGATGTCATTGCTATCTGAATCCTGTCCATCCCCTAGTCCTTCTCTTTTGCCCACCACCCCTCCAAAAATACTAGATAACTTCCAAAGATTCAGATACCACAGAATAATACAAATTAATAGAATACATATTGCATGACAATATATTTCACCATTAAAAAAAACAAAACTGGGACAAGCAGCCCATGAGAGCTTTACACTCTAGTGACTTCTTCTTGCTCTTACAGCTAATCAACCGGGGCTCGAGGGGCAGCTATTTGTTGATCTTTGAGTGTAAGGTGGTGTCCTCTCTGGCCCTTTCAATTCAGACATCAACCAAAAGACCTGAGAAGTTATTGTATTTCTGGGATTTTCCTTTGTTTAAAAAAAAAAAGTGCAAGAAGATATTCAGTGGAAAAAAAGAGAAGCATCGACGTTTCCATTGGTAATCTGGTCCGTGTGTTCCCTGCTACTGAGCATTTTCAGAAGGCCTGACTGTCTGGGTTAATTGTTTAATGCTTTTAGTTAGAATTAAACTTTGCACCTGCTCTGACAGTGATAAATTAAATGTGCTCCTTTTCCAATACTGTTGCCCTCTTTAAGTAGAGACCAAGAAGTGTATCTCCCTTCTTCCCCAGCATTTGAGGAATCTCTGCTACACTGGAGTGTAAACCAGCATAATTTGTCACCAGAGCTAGCGCCAATTAAATTGATTGCGTTGGACTGAACTCTGGGACCCCTAATGCAAGCACCAAGGGAAAAATGGGCTCTTTTCTGCCCATTCCCCCATGTGGCACTTAGGCATAGCTCAACAGTGGAAGGCTTTCAAGGTTCAAAAGGGTTTTATTTTCAAAAGAAATGGGCATTGATCAGCTGCATTTAAAGGCAAAGATAATTCCAGAGCTTGAAGGCTGGATTTGTGTTTAAGGTCTAAATCTCTTTCTTTAACCTTGGGGGGCCAGTATAACATAAAAGCAACAAAGAGATTAAGATTACAAAGGGTTTGCAAGTGTAAATGATGCGGTGGTATTCTCCAAACATAACACAGTCCCCATTCACAAGCCCAGGCACAGGCCGGCATTTGATCTGTTGGTTTTACACCTGTAAAAACAACTCGTGTTTATTTGTCACTCAGCAAACCATTTCGGGCAAGAGGGGATAAGAAAAAGAAAAGGAAAGTGGAGGAGGAGTGAACTTGTTCATACCGCAGAGTTCAAAGGGGCCTTCCCCAAACTGACTGAAAAGTAAACACACAGAAGGTCAGCATGGCAGAGACAATCAGAAAATCCCCTCTCTCTGTCGGTGTAGCACACTCCACACAGGAATGCAAGGAGCAGGACTCTCAGTTCCAACCCTCAGTCATTCCCCTCATTATCCCAGCCTCTGATGCTTGGGTTTGTTATGTCACGTTCCACCAAAGAAGGCAATAAATAAACTCAAAGCAAATATCAGCCCCTTCTTGCTCCTTATTTATGAGCTACCAATTATGTGTCCCTCCGTCTTGCCTTTTAGCTCAACTTCCCACCATCAGTTCTAGAGAACAGTACCATTTGAGAAAGATGAGATATAAATCAAGGCTACAGAGTTAAGAGACTCAGATACCAAGTTAGCTGATTCCATCACTGCACAAGGTGAAACCAGGGGTAAGTGCACCCCTTCCCCCAAGTCCCGGTCTCTTCTCACCCATCTGCTTTCTCCCTCAGCAACATATACCTTCTCCCTTCAATTCTATCCCCTGGTTCTTCCTGGGACAAGCTGAAGCCTTCTCAGGGAAATCAAGCCTTATTGCTAAACCACCTGGAAGACGGAATGTTCCGACTTCAGACAAAGGGGGAAAATTGATGTTTATGGATGCTTTCAAAGTCAGATCAAATGTCTGGGCACCCTGAGAAGGTAAATAATTTGGTATGAACTTAGGTGACTAAGTATTCAGTGCTCCTTTAAAGTAAGCAAGCAAACAAGAAAACATCATTACTTAGGAGAAAGACTATTCACCAGAAGAAAAGTGGAAAGGAATAATTCAGGTGGCAGCTCTCTCTCTTCCTAAACCCCTGAACAATTCAGCTCGGGCCCCAAACTTGCATACTCTACCCAAAAAACAAAAGCCACATCTCTCTGACCAGGAGAAATATTGAACATAATTACTGCTTCCCGATTATCCTTTCCAAAATACTGCTTCCAGCAGGGCACTCTGTGGAAAGAAAATAAATGGAAACAAAAGATCAATGTATTGTAGATAGCAGGGGCTCTGGGGTTTTTTTTTTCTTTCTTTTTTCTCTTTTTTTTTTTTTTTGAGCAGGTCGGGGGCTGCCCTAGGTCTTTGTTGCTGCTCAGACTTTCCTAGTTGTAGCGTGGGCTTCTCTTTGCAGAGGTTTCTCTTGTACAGTACAGGCTCTTAAAGGCATGCAGGCTTCAGTAGTTGTAGCACTGGGGCTCAGTAGTTGCCGCTTTCAGGTTCCACAGCACAGACAAACTCAATAGTCGTGGCTCATGGGCTTAGTTGCTCCGCAGCACATGGGATTTTCCCAGACCAGGGACCAAAGCCATGTCTCCTGCATTGGCAGGCAGATTCTTTACCACTGAGCCACCAGGAAAACATGGGTATTTGGTTTTATGAAAATTTTGTTTGATATGTACTTGTGTGCATATGTATAAACTGACACCTAAGTGTGTGGTATTGTGCAATGATGTAAAATATATTGATAACTCTAGATTAAAACCCTTTCATGGATCATAGCCTTGTCAGAGCAAAAGGGCTTGCATAACTCAGTGAAGCTATGAGCCATCCCATGCAGGGCCACCTAAGACAGACAGGTCATAGTGAAAATTTCTGACAAAGCATGGTCCACTGGAGAAGGAAATGGCAAACAACTCCAGCATTCTTGCCACAAGAACCCCAAGAACAGTATTAAAGGGCAAAAAGATATGACATCAGAAGATGAGTGCCCCCCACCCCAGTCAGAAGGTGTCCAATACACTAATAAAGAAGAGGGGAAGGCAATTACTAAGAACTCCAGAAAGAATGAAGTATCTGGGCCAAAGAGGAAACAATGCTCAGTTGTTAATATGTTTAGTGGTGAAAATAAAGTCCAGTGCTATAAAGAACGATACCGCATATGAAACTGGAATGTTAGGTCCATGAATCAAGGTAAATCGGATGCGGTCAAGCAGGAGATGGTAAGAGTGAACATTGACATCTTAGCAATCAGTGAACTAAAATGGATGGGAATGGGTGAATTTAACTCAGATGACCTTTTTATCTACTACTGTGGGCAAGAATCCCTTAGACAAAATGGAATAGTCCTCATAGTCAATAAAAGAGTCCAAAATGTAGTACTTGGGTGCAACCTCAAAAACAACAGCTTAATCTCAATTCCTTTCCAAGAGAAATCACTCAGAATTACAGTAATCCAAGCCTAGGTCCCAGCCAGTGAGGCCACAGAAGCTGAAGTTGACCAATTATATGAAGACATATAAGACCTTCTAGAATTAACACCAAAAGAAGACGTCCTTTTCTTAGGGAATTGGAATGCAAAAGGAGGAAGCCAAGAGATACCTGGAGTAACAGCCAAATTTGGCCTTGAAATACAAAATGAAGCAGGGCAAAGGCTAACCGAGATTACCAAGAGAACACACTGGTCATAGCAAACACCCTCTTCCAACAACACAAAGACAACTCTACACATGTACATCACCAGATGGTCAAAACTGAAATCAGATTGACTATATTCTTTGCAGCCAAAGATAGAGAGGCTCTATAGCATCAGCAAAAACAAGACCTGGAGATGACTGTGATTCAGACCCTGGGCTCCTTATTGCAAAATTTGGGCTTAAATTGAAGAAAGTTAAGGAAACCACTAGGCCATTCAGCTATGACCTAAATCAAATCCCTTACAGTGGGGATGATGAGTAGATTCAAGGGATTAGATTTGGTAGACGGAGTGTCTGAAGAACTTATGGACAGAGAGGTTCATAACATTGTCCAGGAGACAGTGACCAAAATCATCACAAAGAAAAAGAAATACAAGAAGGCAAAATGGTTGTCTGAGGGGTCTTTACAAATAGCTGGGGCTAGTGCACTGGGACGACCCAGAGGGATGGTATGGGGAGGGAGGAGGGAGGAGGGTTCAGGATGGGGAACACATGTATACCTGTGGCGGATTCATTTTGATATTTGGCAAAACTAATACAATTATGTAAAGTTTAAAAATAAAATAAAATTAAAAAAAAAAAAAGTAAGGGAGAAAGGAAAAGCCATACCCAACTGAATGAAGAGTTCCAGAGAAGAGTAAAGAAAGATAAGGCCTTCTCCAATGAACAATGCAAAGTAGAAGTAAACAATAGAATGGGAAAGACTAGAGATCTTTTCAAGAAAACTGGAGATATCAAGGGAACATTTCATGCAATGTTTTTCATTTCCATTCAACATTTCATGCAAGGATGGGTATAATAAAGGACAGAAACAGTAAGGACCTAATAGAAGCAACAGAGATTATGAAGAGGCAGCAAGAATACCCAGAAGAACTATACAGAAATGGTGACCCAGATAACCACAATGGTGTGGTCACTCACCTAGAGCCAGATAGAAGTGTGAAGTCAAGTGGGCCTTAGGAAGCATTAAGTATAAGTGTTAGTCTCTCGGTCATGCCCGACTCTTTGCAACCCCATGGACTGCAGCCCACCAGGCTCCTCTGTCCATGAGATTTTCCAGACAAGGATACTGGAGTGGGTTGCCATTTCCTTCTCCAGGGGATCTTCCCAACCCAGGGATCAAACCCAGGTCTTCTGCACTGCAGACAGATTCTTTACCAACTGAGCTACAAGGGAAGCCCTAGGAAGCATTACTACAACTAAAACTAGTGGAGGTGATAGAATTCTAGTTGAGCTATTTCAAATCCTAAAAGACGATGCTGTTAAAGAGCTGCACTGAATATGTCAGCAAATTTGGAAAGCTCAGCAGTGGCCACCAGACTGGAAAAGATCAGTTTTCATTCCAATCCCAAAGAAGGGCAATGTCAAAGAATGTTCAAACTATCATACAATTGTGCTCCTGTTGCATGCTAGTAAGGTTATGCTCAAGCATAAACAATCCTTAAAGCTTCAGCAGTATGTGAATCAAGAAATTTCAGATGTTCAAGCTGGATTTAGAAAAGGCAGAGGAACTAGAGATCAAATTGTCGACATTCATTGAATCATAAAGAAAGCAAGAGAATTCCAGAAAAACATCTACTTCTGCTTCACTGACTATGTTAAATAAAGCCTTTGACTGTGTGGATCACAAAAAATTGTGGAAAAATTTTAAAGAGATGGGAATACCAGACCATCTCACCTATCTCCTGAGAAACCTGTATGTGGGACAAGAAGCAACAGTTAGAACTGGACATGGAACAATGGACTGGTTCAAAAGTGGGAAAGGAATACAACAAGGCTGTATACTGTCGCCTTGGTTGTTTAACTTCTATGTAGAGTACACCATGAAAAAGGCTGAGCTGCATGAATCATAAGCTGGAATCAAGTTTGCCAGGAGAAATATCAACAACCTCAGATATGCAGATGATACCATTCTAAAGGCAGAAAGTAAAGAGGAACTAAAGAGTCTCTTGATGAGGGTAAAAGAGGAGAGTGAAGAAGCTGGCTTAAAACTCAACACTCATAAAACCAAGATCATGACATCCAGTCCCATCATTTTAAGGCAAATATAAGGGGAAAAGTAGAAGCAGTGACAGATTTTATTTTCTTGGGCCCCCAAATCACTGAAGATGGTGACTACAGCCATGAAATTAAAAGACACTTGCTCCTTGGAAGAAAAGTTATGACAAACCTAGACAGCATATTGAACAGCAGAGATATCACTTTGCTGACAAAGGACCGTATAGTCAAAGCTTTTGTTTTTCCAGTAGTCATACAGATATGAGAGTTAGACCATAAAGGCTGAACACCAAAGAACTGATGCTTTTGAACTGTGGTATTGGAGAAGACTCTTGAGAGTCCCTTGGACTGCAAAGAATCAAACCAGTCAATCCTAAAGAAAATCAATGCTGAATATTCAGTAGGACTGATGCTGAAGCTAGAGCTCCAATACTTTGGCCACTTGATACAAAGAGCCAACTCATTGGAAAAAATCCTGATGCTGGGGAAGTTTGAAGGCAAGAGGAGAAGCGGCTGATGGAGGATGAGACAATTGGACGGCATCATGGACTCAATGGACATGAATCTGAGCAAACTCTGGGAGATAGTGAAGGACAGGGAAGCCTGGTGTGAAGCAGTCCATGGGGTTACGAAGAGTCAGACACAACTTAGTGACTAAACAACAACTGGATTAAAAGACAGTTTTAAAAGCACAAGAATGCATTGGAAAAAACCTCAGTGAGGGAGTTTAGCAATAATCAGAGTGGGTCAGAAAGATGTAAAATGTTCTACAGGGACTCACACAATGAATTGCCTTAACAAATGGAATAACTGCTTCTAAAAACATGCAAGCAGATAACACATCCTCCCTACTGATAAGGGAAATATTAAGAAGTGATATTTATATATGCTTTTACTATTTCTAAAAGGTTTCACTCCTTTATGCCACCAGCATCCCAGAAGGAAAGCCAAGCAGACTTTTTTCAGGATTCTCATTTTTAAAAATAGGGGGCTAGAGTGGTTATGTGGCTTGTCTTTGGCCTAGAAAAGGTCCGTGTCAGAAAATAAACTCAAATCTTTGACACAAATTCCAAGTTCTTTCCTCTTCTTGCTTGGAAAATGATAGACTGGTTCATCAGAATCCTTCCCATCATTAAGGTGCAAAGGGAAATTGTTCCCCTCCAGAATGGCCTCTCTGATAGTACCTGTGACCTTGTCCACAACTTCCAGCACCATCCAGCATGGTTCTTATTTGTCCAGGTGGGTAATGTTTTCTTAGAGGTTCCATTACAAGTCTTTCAAAGTTGAGGGCCAGGGCATTCCTCTTACTGAAAGTGAAAAGTGAAAGTGTTAGTCACTCAGTCATGTCTAACTCTTTGTAACCCTGTGAACTGTAGCCCACCAGACTCCTCTGTCCATGCAATTCTCTGGGCAAAAATGTTAAAGTGGGTAGTCATTCCCTTCTCCAGGGGTTCTTCCTGACCAAGGGATCAAACCCAGGTCTCTTGCATTTCAGGTAGATTCTTTACCATCTGAGACACCAGGGAAGCCCAAAAAGAAGGAGATAGAAGCCCTTGGTTGATTGTGCTGGCACATTCCAGTCTCACTTACAACCCTGGAACAGGACTTTCCCTAAGGCTGTGGTATGTGTGCTCAGCCGCTCAGTCATATCCAACTCTTTGCAAACCTTTGGACTGTACCCCTACAGGCTCCTTGTTCATGGTATTTTTCAGGCAAGAATACTGGAATGGGTTGCCATTTCCTCCTCCAGGGGATCTTCCCAGCTCAGGGATTGAACCAGTGTCTCCTGCACCTCCCGCATTGTAGGCAGGTTCTTTACCCACTGAGCCATTGGAAAAAGGCTCATCTTTGCTGACTTATTATTTATTGTTTAATCAATGGACTGCCTCAGCCTCCCATACCAAGGTAGGTATTAAGGGAAGAAAATAAACTTAGTGTGGGACCAGGAATGGTCAAAGCAACTGGCAAAGTTGGAGTACACCAGTACCATGGGGCCCATCCTTTTATTTCAAACCACCAGGCATTTAATGGGCACCTACACAAGGCCAGCACAGTGAAGAATGCTGTGGAGTTTATAGCTCAGAGGTGCAGACAGACAGGCAAGCAATGAACTGAAATGCACAGCAGAAAGGAATGAGGGCTAACTCAAGGTCTGAAACATAGGCTGGAGACAGGAAGGAATGGAAAACGGAGGATGAGAGAGGGCTTCACTGTAAAAACTGCATCTGAGCTAAGCCTTGAAAGTTGGCAAGATGTCACCAGCACAAGCTTTCAAGACTTGTCATTTGCTCCATCAGCAAGACTCATTTCAGATTTCCTGGAGCAGCAGGATCAAGAGCAACAGTGATTAAAACAGGAGGTCACACACAGTCCAGAAGGACGTGCCCTGCTTGCCTTCGAGACTTCTGCTGATGTCTCGGCTGCAGAGGAGGTCGATCAGCTAAAGATCAGAGGGCCATCCCAGAGGCTGGCTGCCCAGGTCATCCTGGTGGTCAGCCCCACATTATGACAGAGGGAGCCTCCCTGCGGGCTCCGGGGAGCCGGTAAAACCAATTGTAATCACATTGCTCTTTTCCACAGTGTAGACTGTATCCACCAGCAGCCCTAAACTATGACTGTCTGGAATGGGAATGAGTGGATTAGCCTTTCAAACCTTCCCAGATCAGGTCAAAGTCTCAGGGACCAGTGCTCGGAGTCAAGTTGGAGCCATGCCGAGCCACCCTAAAGAAAAGAAAGGCCTGTGTTTTCATATCAGCGGGTTTGGGGGAAGGAGGTCCCTTCTCCTTCTGCCCTCAATTTGGCAGTTTTTCTAGTTGCAAGACAAAAATATTTGCACATTTCTCAAGTGGCTCAGGAAGCCCCTGCAAAGCAGAGAGAAGAATCCATCGACTGAGTTGTGGTCCACATGAACCCGTCATCCGGGAGCCTCAGGCTGTCTTGTTCATTCCCAGTTCCCAGGCAGAGGGCATCCCAATCCTCTTTCTCTGTGGGAGGCCAACATGGGCCCCGACAGCAAGTGTCATCTCTGGGAAGAACCGCAATGTTAGACTGCGGTGACAGAAACCTCAGCTTCCTCCAAACTCCCCTGATCAGTTTTTGAAGGCCAAGCCGGTTCAGCTAAGGAGTATTCCATGCAAATTTGCCAAACACCAGCTGAGGGGATTTCCACGCCTCACTTCCAACACAGCAGGAGAATCCTGAGCAGCAGGGTCCAGTCCTATCTTTATTTCACATTCCGGAAGCCTGAGCTGAGTTTCCGCAGCTCCCTTCGGTCATTACCACCCATTCACTTTGACCTCTTTATGGCCAAGGATTTAAGACTTCCAAGGTACTTCTGAGTGCGTATGGCTCCTTCCTACATATATTGCCCTCTCCTTCCCCAGAGAAGGTAGAAGGATTACACCCATAAGAGACACCAGAAGACTGAAAACAGGGAGATCAAATGATCTGGCCCAGAACCAATAAAGGAAAGAAAACTCAAATTCCAAATTCACCTTTCCTATCCTTTTATCAGAACTGCTGTCAGGAGCCACATTGAGATCTGAATTTGTATTGTAGAAGAGCATGCATTCCCAACTGACTTTTTTGGAGGACTGTGTATAAATCTTTCTAGTGCCGACTTCTTCTTAAAAAAATAACACCTTTTGTTTCTCCCTGATATAAAAGTAATAAATCTTCATTGAAAAAATGGAAATACAGAAAAGAATAAAGATCACTCCATAATCCAATATCCAGATATTATAACAGCTGTTAACATTTTGATATCCCTTTTTTTGTGTATACTGGATTTATTTTTTTCTGAACTAAGGTTATACTCCTATATACTTAAGAATTCTGCTGCTTTACACATAACATTCTACTGTACCTCTCTGTGTTGATAGCTATTATTCTACAGCATCATTTTAAATAACTGCAAGACAATGCATTATGGGCATGTACCATCATTTACCAATCTCGTTTTTGGACTGTTGAGTTGCTTCTAAGTATTCTCAAATATAAAAAAGGCTGAGTAGAAATCTCAGCCATATTAAGGAAAGAATGGGCAATGTGGTAAAACTGCCAAGGAGACTTCCTGACTATTTTTAATTCATTCTTGCTTTTATGTACATGGCATCCAGGTGAGGTTTGGCATATGCATTCTTGGTCCTTTTATGAATAGGATACACAGCCAGCATGCCACAAAGGCACAGGTGGCATCAGAAAGGGGAACGAGCACTAGACTAAGGGCTGAGAGGTCAGATTCCACTGCTAGCCCATAACTCACTGTGTGACCTTGAGTGAGTTATCTACCTCTCGGGACAACACTTTCCTCATACACTGAATAAAGAAATTGAACCAGATGACTTTAATATGCCTTTCAGTCCTAACACCATGGTCCTACAATACTTTTAGGGAGATAACACTCAAACCCAAAACACTGAACCATATATTATTGTTGTTGTTTAGTTGCTAAGTCATGTTCAACTCTCTGTGACCTCATGGACTGTAGCCCGCCAGGCTCTTCTGTCTATGGGATTTCCCAGGCAAGAACACTGGAGTGGGTTGCCATTTGCTTCTCTAGGGGATCTTCCCGACCCAGGGATTGAACCCACGTCTCCTGCATTGCAGGCAGATTCTTTACCACTGAGCCACCTGGGAAGACTGTGAACTGTATAGGACCGTCTATTATCAAAGGTAGACTGCGTTAGAAACGCAGTTCTCCACTGTGTTGGGAAGCAACCATGTGTCTCTAACAGATATGACCTGAGTCACAGGCACATTGTTCCCATAACAACTTACGGCTTGAAAATAATTTATTTTGTTCTAATAATTGAGAAGAGATTCGAGATTTCCCCCATGAGAAGGTCACTGTCACTTCCATCCCAGCTTGCTCTTTAGAATGAGAGAGAAGTTAGGGGATTTGGAGTTCATGCACCTAACAAAGCATAGACCTTTTCACCTATGTTATTGAGGAGACCCCTTAGGACTCAGTCCTGTGATTTCCAAAGTGCCCTAAAATGACATTACTGCTCCTCCTCAGCCCCTTCTTGCTCCTTCCCCAGGGAAAAGCAGACTAATTGCATCCATCTGAGAGATGAGGATCCTGAAATTAAAATGCTCCTTCTCGAGGCAGTGAGGGAGCATCTCATCATTCAGGGCCCTGGTCCTAGGCCTGCCCACACCAGTCGAACATCAACTCTTTACTGCCCGACATGGGCATGTCTGTGACACATGCCCCACACACCAGCAAGTGCATGGCTGTGAGATCCACTGGGCAACATGACCACTGCTCCTCTGCCAACACAGGGGCTTCTCAGCAGAACCAGGGTGTAGACTGGACCCAGAGAAAGTGGGATGTGAACGGGCCAAGAAGAGGAGACTAGAAAGAAATCCTCTACAGGGTTGGCCAAGGCCTGGAGGCTCCATGTATCTTCTTCACAGGCCCTCACCCAGGTCTCAGGAGCTGTACTTTATCTACATTCAGGCCCTGGGGCAGCAAGAGCTGAAGTAGCAACTTTGCTTACATCCAAACTTGTCTCTGCTCCTGGCACCCACATGCCCTGAAGTGAACAGGAGAGGGAGTCATCATCATAAAGCTCTCCAGGAGGCTGGCGCATGCATGAGGGGCTGGCTCCATCCCATCTTTGAAATATGCAGGGTATGGCAGGGTGGACACAGCTCATTTTAATCCCTGCATCAGTAAACTATTCCTGAGGGGTTCACTCTCTAGTGAGTCAGTCCCTCCCAGCCAGCAAGGATAAACTATATTTTATCCCTAGCTGAGAATACAGTACAAAGAAAACCAAAGAGAACTGGCAGGAACAACCAAGAGAAAGAAAAAAGCTTCTGGTGTGGGATGACAGACTGATTCAAACACTCCCAAATTACCACTAGGGCCATGTTCCCAAAGGGAGCTCCGCTGGGGAGGGAGAAAAATTCAGTGGTCCCAAAGCAGCCACAAACATACATATATAGATATATAGAGAGATACATATAGATATAAATATGTATATATAGAGATATCTGGAGTGCATGTGTATGTATACACACAGACACTCGTGTGTGTGTGTGTGTGTGTAAGTGTGTGTTTAGGGAGGAGGGAGTAACAGCAAGATTTTACTATGCCCCATTCAAAGCCTGGATTTGGTTGAGAGGCCCACAAAACCTGTGACTCTACACTCCTCCTCCCCTCCTCTGGGCAGTCTCCACGCCATCAAAGACAATTTTCCCAAATCTTGGCCATCAGAAGCTGGGCAGTCTCAGGAAGTTTCCTGATCATTTTGGAAGGACCTGGACATCTGAGAAAGAATAACACACGATTGGTCGGCAAAGATGAGGAGGACCTGGAGGCCAAGGAAGGATGGTCCTAATTTTCCATTTCACTGACCAGCTCCTGGGGAGGCAGTGATCACGAACAGGATCCCAGAAGCCTAAGCTCTGGTTGAAGCTCCACCAGAAACTCACTGTGGGAGCATGGGCCACCGCAGGGCTCAGCCCAGCTCAGCCATTGTACTGTCCATTCCAGGATGGGAATGCTTGCCCAGCCCACCTATCCAGGTGGATAATGCTACCTGGGCACCTCCAATTCAGCTGGTACTGAGGCCCCTCCATGTAATGCTCCTGGGAGTACAGACATGGATACAGCAGGGTCGCTGCATGACAATGCAGTACAGACTACATACAGGTGTTCAAGCCAACACCTCACAACGTGAGGCAATGCACTGCGAATGAGATTTTTAAAAAGAAGAAAAACACACGTACACAGGTGTATTAAGAAGGGCAATCAAGACTCTATAAAAGCAAGACTTGACCAGCTGTGGAGCCAACACTGCAGGGCACTTCAGCCAGAGGGGAAAGTGCCTGCAGAAGCACAGAGAGCCTCCTGAAAGCATCGTCCAGTCCTACAGTGCTTCACAGTGTCAAAGCGTTTACATACGTATTTCTCATTTTGGCCTCCAAAAATCTGTGCAAGAAGTAACTCCCCGGGTCACAGATAGCAAAACTGAATTCATCAGAACCTCAACATTCATCGAGCACCAACTATAGTCAGGCAGAACAGTAGTTTGATCATCCTCTGGTCACACTGCCTGGTTCCTCACTTATTGTGTGACTGAGGCAATTTACCTCTCAGAGCCTTGGCTTTCACACTTGCAAAATGAGTACAGTAATTGTTCCAACTCAGGATTACTCAGGCTTCCCTGGTGGCTCAGATGGTAAAGAATCCACCTGCAATGCAGGTGACCTGGGTTCGATCCCTGGGTTGAGAAGATCCTCTGGAGGAAGGCATAGCAACCCACTCCAGTATTCTTGCCTAGAGAATCTCTATGGACAGAGGAGCCTGGTGAGCTACAGTCCATGGGGTCACGAAGAGTCGGACAAGACTAAGCGACTAAGCACAGGATTGTTCTGAGAATTAAATGATGATACAGGGAGATTCAGGTGGCGCTAGTACCTGCCTGCCAATGCAGGTAGACATAAGAGACTCGAGTTCAATCTTTGGGTTGAGAAAATCCCCTGAAGGAGGGCATGGCAACCTACTCCAATATTCTTGCCTGGAGAATCCAACTGAGAGTGGAGCCTGATTTCCAGCACATAGTGAACAACTGTTCGATAAACCTTGGAAATAATTAGGGCACTTAATTGAAGTATACAACTGGCAAGTTATATGATCCTGGGCAATCTTGTGCGATCTTATGACCTGGGTTTTTCTGAACTCCAGTTTCTCTGTTTGTAGAACAACTTGGTTGGATAGGTCAGCTCTAAATTCCCATAACAGCCTATGATTCTAAAGCACATCAAAGCATGTGATACAGCATCTCAAAAATCACCCTTCAACAAAATCGTTCTGAATGCTCTCGACCTGCCAAGCTCTGCCCTAGAAACAGAAAAACTCCCTCGAGGACCACAGAGTTTGAAGAAGCAGGCAGACATGCAGAAAGCTGCTTCAACACAGTAGGATCAGAGCTGTCTATAGAGGTCACAGATGGAGTCAGGCAGCGAGCCAGGGCTCGCCCTGAGCTTCAGGGGGTCTTCAAGCACGGTCCCTGGGCCTCTGGGATCAGCAGCACCTGGGAGCTTGTTAGACACAAATTGCTAGGCCCACCCCAGCCCTAGTGAATCAGAAACTCTAAGAGTGGGGCCCAGAAATCTAAGTGTAAACAAATTCTCTAGGAGATCTGGACAGGTGCTAAAATTTGAGAACTGCTGCTCTAGGGTAACAGGAAGTTTCTAGAGGAGTTAGCCCTTGTTATCACTCAGCTTTCCTTTCTCAAATCATGGAAACCTAAGCTGGGGGAGGCACTCAGCTGGCTCCACTGTGCCCTCTTTCCTTGCCCTGTGGTCTCAAGAATGAAGAGTTACAACCAATGGAGGGGGGTGGAGGCGGGCTGTGGCCAGACCGGATCCTGGGAGTGGGTGACCTTTTGCCAAATGGTTCTCACCGCCAAAGCCCTGTCCCGAGAACATTACCCAGCAGCCCCACAGGAAAGGCCTACAAACCAGATGAATTTCTGCAGGGACTGGATGAAACGTGAGGCCACCTGAGAGAAAGGCCTGGGGAGGAGGGACGTGTGTGTGAGGAGCTAACAGGAGGTGCTGTCTTCAGTCTCAGTTGTTTGATGTCTTCGGGTCTTTACCTCAACGGAACACAAGGTCTGGCAGCCTAGGCCTGTACCTCTTCCCCAGCTTCTCAAAACAGCCCTTGAGGACAGTTGCCATCATCACTCTTCTCCATTCTATCACTCGCCATCCCCTTTGTGTGTCACAAGAAGGAGCAAAGCAGAGGTGTATTTTGGTTTTTTGTTTTTTAAGATCAAGAGGGTTTTTTTTTCCCCCTAACTTAAAGAGAATCTTTTTCTGCCTCTGGATAGATTGCCAACAGGCTACAAGCTCTATCAGGAATATCAAACAATTACAAGAATCCCAAACCCAGGCTTCCTGTGCAGAGCAGGACTGACGTGCTTCAAAGCAGAATCATCTTCCCCCATCCAGCTCCCAATCTTTTCCACTAATTCACTGCCCTTCTGTCCCACAGTCCACAATGAAAGCTGGTGAGCTAGCCCAAGGTAGGCACCCAGGCTGCTGGTTCTATACAGTGGGCTCGGATTCTTTCACTTCAAGGCCAGGGTCACCCTCTTGGCTTCCAGACACTTCTAAATACGGTATCATGGAAGCCCATGGACCCATTCACACTTATCTACCCCTACCCTTGGTTCCCTCCCTTCCATGACTCAGGAGAAGAGAGATCAAGTAGGATGGATAGCAAAAGAACGACTGCTGAGATGGCAAGATGGTGGTAAACACAGTGGAAAGAGAAAACATCAAAGTACTAAGAACTGGAAGCCGGTCCAGGTAAGAAGTCCAACTCAGCTTCATGTCCTCCAGCTAAATGGCAGGGCCATCCCATTTTGGTTTGGAAAAGCTGATGAGCATATCTTCAGATGTAGAGACAGATTGATTATTAACACAGAGGAGCAGCCAATGCAAGGTTCTCCGCCACCAACTGAAAGTTCCTCCTTCACCCCTTTAGCTCTCTCTCCATGTTCTGGACAGCTGTCTTATGAGGGGATCTCAGCCTCGGAAGAGCAAAGCTAGACACAGACTTGAGACTTGTGACTAAACGATCAGCTTAGACTGTTAATAACCCATGATTCCGCCCCACAGGCTATTAAAGCCACTTCACTATCACTTCTCATTTGATCTCACCTTAATTCCTTTCAAATGTTTAAAAGCACTTGAACTAAAACTAAGATGACCATTCAGTCCTGATCCACAGCAAGGACAAAATTTTCCCCACAGACAGTAAAGGAATTATTGTTTACTAACATTGTGCTCTGAACATGTGAACTATTTATTTCTAAGAGCTGTTCAACTTGGAAGGGAATGTGGCTGAACTTGGAAGGGAAGGCTTGAGAAATCATCCCAATCTCATGGCACAATATTGTCACCTTGGTGCTGTACTTTTCCAAAAGAAAATGTGTCCCACGGTTTCTTTCTCTCTCTTTCTTCTTCTTCTTTTCCTCTCTTCTTCTTTCCCTTTCACTATTTCTTCCTTTCTTTATAGTCTTTCTTCCTTCTTTCCTTTTTTATACTAAAGGAATACAAAACTTTTTGCTAGAAGAGTGATTACACAGATTCAAGTGGCTGAACTTTTATGCATTCCTTTCTCTTAAAAAAAGTCATTCCTAGGAGAGAAGAGCTAATAAAGTCCTGTATCTTTGATGATAGTGATGCAGCAGTACAAACAAATTATAGTGTTCAGAAAGTTTGAGATACTGAAAAGAAATGCACAACGTGAAACACCAAATTTGCCTGTCAAGGTTTTTTTTTTATTATTATTACTGTTTGTTTCATTTTATTTTATTCTTAAAGCTGAGGTTTGCAGCTATTTGCTTCACTATAGGAAATTCCAGATCCAAGAATACTGATTTACAACTTCAATCATCACCTGACAAATACAGCCCTTGCTAAGTGAGAGCTGATCCATAACAGGTATTTCAAATTTTCATAAGCCACAACATATCAACCCTAAAGTGAAGAGTTTCATTCACAGGAAACAATTTTCCAAAATCAGCAAATATTTTTTAAAGAAAAAAAAATGTAAAGAATAAAAGAGGAAACCTTCCCATAAAGATAACTTCCTCCCTGAATATGACTCTCTATGTTGAAATATACTGAGTTCTGTGATTTTTATTATTTTTATTACACCTGTCTTCCAGATCCCAGATTAACTCTTGTCTTCCCCTGCCCAGGTAGGTCTCCAGGAACTGACAGATGGGCTGGTAACCTCAGTGGAACACCCAGAGTTAACCTGTAAGTCCACAACTTCTGCCGAGGGCTGCTGGCTGCTTATTGTCACAAACATTGTATCTGAGCCACTCTGACATCCTACTTCAAGGTTTCATGGAACATGAGACAACTTAAGCATTGAATTATTGCCTCAGATCCATTATGTACATCCCCCCCTCCAAAAAAAATAGCTGCTGCTGCCACAACTCTTAATCCCTAGTCTATTATGGAAGCACAAAGATTAGAAATGCCACTCTTGCAGTAAAAGTTCTTTTTTCTTTGGAATTCTTTCTGCTACTTTTTAAAAAACAGAAAAGTATATTTTTACTTCTTTCAAGAAATTCAATTACACTTGAAAAATGTATGCAGTTGACAATGAAATCAAAATATCTAGGTAATTTCTAGTTTACTCAGAAAAGAAACATCTGAACAATAAAAAAAAAAATGTATTTCAAAGATAGTTCCCAAGTTATACATTTTTAATATATTTAACATATTTTCTTGTAAGAAAGATCTCTTTGCACTTAAAAAAAATTAGCATTCTGTAAAAGTGAAATCTGATAGCATTCCTAGAATAGCTCAGTAATTTATTTTACAATAACTTATAAATGTCAGACTTGAAAATTCAGGTTAGGGTTGTGGCTTCTGAGATTTATTTAAGAAAAAATATTTCTTCAAACAAAAATGTATCAAAAAAAAATTAAGTATGGGGTGCTTCTGTATCCTCAAATTAGTTTGGTGTGTAGGGGAGTGGGGAGGAAATTTTAAAGAGCAGCACCTAATGGTAAAATCAGGTATTGCAGGCTAGCTCTCAGAGGCATTGGAAGTCCGGTAAGGAGGAACATTAAGGTCTCCGTTCTGAAGGCTTTACATACATAAAAAAGGACAAGTCTTCAAATAAAATGTTTTCCTTGGTAAGTAAAGTAAACAACTTGGTAAGTAAAGAAGAGGATAGTGTCTTGTAGTTCTAAAGTAACTGCAAAACACATCGAACATAACTCTAGGAGCTCAGAGACGTGGCCATAAGGTTAACATTATCTTCGTAAAACAGCCTCAACTCATTATTTGATGACTTTTTTATGGATACCCAAGTAACTTTCAATGGAATCAGTTGGAAAAAATGAGATTGGATATAAAGCGAATTTTGCTAAACAGCAACAATTTTGTAAAGGAAAAGATACTGATATCATCAATTACTCATGAAGTACAGAGGCAGGACAAGGACAGTATAAAATTATACAAAGGCTATTATGCAAAAGCACAATTTCACCACACACAGAAACCGCCAACCCCACAAAATTCAGTAATAAAAATAGTTAAGGCCATTTAGACTCATAAACAGTTGACTCCTTTTTTAAAGAGAGATTTATTATTATTATTATTTATTTTGACTGCAGTGGGTCTTCATTGCAGCACATGGGCAGCATGTAGGATCTTAGTTCCCTGACCAGGGATCAAACCTGAGCCCCATGCACTGGAGCGCAGATTCTTAACCACTGCAGCACCAGGGAAGTCCTTGACTCCATTTCTTTAAAGGGGCTTCATCAACCTTTACTAACACACACAGTCTACACAGACAAACCATTTTAAATGAAAACACCTTTTCAGAGAACGGCATCTTTGGTTACTTACCTCTGGCTAATTTGAAATACAGTCAAAATGTGGAGAACAATTTTTGGAAATAAACGGAGAGACCCAGATATGCTTCCACCCTGACTCCATGCCCAGTCTGTCTTGTGAATTAGTTTGAATGTTGGCAATCAAGCGAGTAGAAAGGAGTAAAGGGAAGGGAACTCTGACTTCTGTGAATAAGAAGTCATGATTAAATGCCAGTAGATTATAAAGAGCTGAATGCTACAGCCCTGTGGATTCAACAGAAACCAAACCAGAGACTAAGCCTTTTCACGTTAAAGAGAGCTTCATTTTCTCCTAGATTACAGTGTTGCATTTAGAATACTCCAAACCTAGTTCAGAGTTCTATTCTGTGAATATCCAAATGAAAGAAATGCATCTAAATGAGGGGTGTTATTTATTGCTAGATAAATTACAACAAACAGCAGCTTAAAACTGCACACATTTACTGTCTCACAGTTTCTGTGAATCAGAAGTCTGGGCCTGGCTTCACTTGGTCTTCTACAAGGCTGCAGTGAAGGTATTATCAGGGCTGGGGTCTCATCTGTGGCTCAGCTGGAGAAGTAAAGTGGTTCCTGGTCACATTCAGTGCCTTTCAGACTATTGGCCTGAGGTCTCAGTTTCTTGCTGGATGTCATCTACAAGCCACCCTCAGTTCCCTGTCAAGTGATCCTCTTCATAAGCAGCTCAAAATATGGCAGTTTGCTTCTTCTTTAAAACCAGCAAGAAAGAATGTCTTTTGGCAAGACTTGTGTCACAATCTTATTTAATGAAATCACATACATGTAATCATACATATCCTTTTACCTTTGCTGAATTCTATAGGTAGAAGAAGTCACAGATCATGCCTCCTCTCAAGGAGACAGAACTGATTATATAAGGATGTGAACAGCAGGAGAAGAGGATCATGGGAGTGACCTTGGAGCCTGCCCAGCACAAGTTACTCAAAAGCTAACTTCAGTCAGCTGGTGGTAGCTATCTGGAGCGAGATTAGCAAAGATACTCAAAGCAAATGAGCCCCATCTCAGTTCATTTATTCAATGGCATCTGTCTTTTGGACATGTACTATATCCTCAATAAATGAGGAGGAGGTAATAGGGAAATAGTAGAGAACAAAGCAGAAACAGACCTAGTCCTCGAGAAGTTTACATTCTAGTAGGTGGAGACGGACAATAAATAAATATGTAATATCGGGGGTTCATGAGGGGTTAGAGAAAAACATTATACCTTAGAGTTGAAGATTGTGAAATCCACCTCCTTTTTGCCTTCACTACAGAGGCTGAACTCAGTGGGTGAAATGGCCAACTAAGACTGTAACAACTTCACTAGCCCCACTGCTATCATTTATGAGCTTTGTGAACTATATGAGGCAGCTCCCCAATTTGAGAGAATCTTACTTTTTACAATGATAAAATGGATAAAATGGAGAGTAGGTGGGAATATGTGGCCTCAGCGGTCCTTTCTAGTTTTAATTTTCTATACCTTTTATGGGTAGATTTTGCTTTAAAACAGGAGTCAATCTATTGAGTGTTCTTAGTTTTAAATTTTTTTGAACTAAAAATAAAATTTTAATTCTTATATATTCTTCTTATATTCAAAACATTAAGTGACAATCCATGACAACTTACACAAAAGAGCAAATGTTTCCCTTATAATTTCCCTAGGTGACTTTAATTTACTATCCTTAGCCAACAAGTAAGTTATTGATTTATCAAGGCAAATTCCTATATATTGCTATATAGTTCTCTCTTGTGGGTGATAATTTTGATCTCTCCTAATTTTGCAAATCTCCAGTTCTTTTGCCAATCCCAAACACTGACTTGGGGACAAAACGTGCCATGATAAAAGTCTGCTCTGGGTGAGGAAGGGGTAGGATATGACATTGCATGTACTTCCATTCCTGTGATAGATGCTTCTTTCAGTTAAACAGCTAACTATTTAAACAGAAGAATGACTAATTCAAAATCCATGCAGAAAGCTCAACACTTGGAAATATGCATCTACATTACCTGAACTAAGATTAAGAGAAATCATCTTATATTACCATCATCACAAAAATAAACTGTATAAAGTTGCCAAGGTCCTTCTACTCAAAACTATGACTTTTCCAGTAGTCATGAATGGATGTGAGAGTTGGACTATAAAGAAAGCTGAGTGCCAAAGAATTGATGCTTTTGAAGTATGGTGTTGGAGAAGACTCTTGAGAGTCCCTTGGATAGATAGCAAGGAGATCAAACCAGTCAATCGTAAAGGAAATCCGTCCTGAATATTCACTGGAAGCACTAATGCTGAAGCTGAAGCTCCAATACTTGGCCACCTGATGTGAAGAACTGACTATTGGAAAAGACCCTGATGCTGGGAAAGATTGAAGACGGGAGGAGAAGGGGATGACAGAGAATGAGATGGTTGGATGGCATCACCAACTCTATGGACATGAGTTTGAACAAGCTCTGGGAGTTGGTGATGGACAGGGAAGCATAGTGTGCTGCAGTCCTTGGGGTCAAAAAGAGTCTGACATGACAGAATGACTGAACTGAACTAAACTGATAAAGTCGCAAAATATTCATATCAGGCTATCATCATGATTAGGATTCTAAGACTAACCTTCTTATCCTTATCAGTAGTTATTCAACAATCTTTCTTCAACTCTTTATCTTTTATCTATGCTACTGTTGCTATTCAGTTGATAAGTTGTATCTGACTCTTTGTGACCCCATAGACTGTAGCACACCAGGCTTCCCTGTCCTTCACTATCTCCTGGGGTTTGCTGTTTGATCAAATTCATGTCCATTGAGTCCACGATATCATCCAACCATCACATCCTCTGTTGCCCCCTTTTCCTCCTGCCTTCAATCTTTCCCAGCATCAAGGGTCTCTTCCAATGAGTTAGTTCTTCACATCAGGTGGCCAAAGCATTGGAGCTTCAGCTTCAGCATCATTCCTTCCACTGAATATTCAGTGTGGATTTCCTTTAGGATTGACTGGTTTGATATGCTTGCAGTCCAAGGCATTCTCAAGAGTCTTCTCCAGCACCACAGTTCAAAAGCATCAATTCTTCAGCAATCAGTCTTCCTTATGGTCCAACTCTCACATCCATACATGACAACTAGAAGAACTATAGCTTTGACTATACTGACCTTTGTTGGCAAATTGATGTCTCTGCTTTTTAATACCTTATCTAGGTTTGTCATAGCTTTTCTTCCAAGGAGCAAGCTTCTTTTCATATCATGGCTGCAGTCACAGTCTGCAGTGATTTTTGCAGCCCAAGAAAATAAAATCTGCCACTGTTTCCATCTTTTATCTATGTCTTACCATAATGTGATCACCTATGTGAGCTTATGCTAACAACCATACTATCTACCATAAACCTGATAACTACTAACTTTGCAGGTAAGACTTGATAAAGAATCATTCTGAAGAAGCAGCTGTTCACTTTCCCTTAGAAACTCTTTACAAACAGCAATAGTGTCCAAATCAGAAAACATTAGACCCTCTGGCTATCAAAAAAGAAAAATCTGCCAAGAATCTCTTCAAATGTTTAACCCAATTGGAGTGTGATATATATTTTTTAACTTTTTAAAAAATTCTTCAGTGTTTTTCCCCCCAATGGAAAAGATTTTATTCAGATTTATCAATAGTATGGTTGGTTAATTGAGTCTTATAATAAATACTACCACTGCATTTACTTACATGTTCTGAAAACAGGTCTTTTATCCATTCTTTAGATGAGACTTTTCTTTGTCTTCATTAGACATATATCAGTTTTTCAACCTCGTAATTCAGTAGGGATAAAAAATGTCACATGTTACATCAGGCTGGTACTAAAATCTAAATAAGTTTTAGGTAGTCTAGTAACATAAAGTTCAGTAGAGATCAGACTCAGCTATAAGAATAAATGAATTTTTTAAATGATATGCCAACTTTTCACATACAACAAGATTCTTAAGAAATTGTAACCACAGATATTTTGCCATAACCACCCTTTTATTTAATAAAAATTTTTTGAAAGTTTCCTCCAGGCTGGGTTCCAGAGTTGGCACTGAAGATATCCCTGCCTTCAAGAAATTCACAAGCTAATATAACTGAGTGCTTCCAACACATGTTTTAAAATTATACTTCTCATTACCTAGCAAGTCTGTCCCCAAAAGTCACAATGAAACTCATCTTTGATAAATTGAGTCATACTTGAATATGCCATTTAAATAATCCTGTGGTACAGTGGGAATCCTTTTATTACATAAGGCAAATAACACTTCTAATTTGATATTTAGATGTTTATACCTTGAGTTTTCTAAAAGGTATTTCTATATGTAATATATTTAATCATTCAGCTATGATATATTGGAAAGAACACTTAGAGGAACTAAACTTGGATTTAAACACTGAATATAATCTTAGGCAACTTACTGTTGGCCTTATTAGTAAAAAATGAATAATATCTCACAGGCTGGATAGGAAGAGATGTCAAATGGTGGGTGTGGCAACCGATACCCATTATGGCTCCCCATGATCCTGGTACCCATGCCGTGTAGAGTCCCCTCCCAGACTGAATTAGGACCATTCCATATGACCATCAGAATGAAGTGCATATGACGTCCAAGGCTAGGTCACAACAGACACTGCAGCATTCACCATCTTCCCTTACACCACTCTTTCTGGGGAAAGCCAGCTGCCTCATCCTGGAAACACTCAAGCAGTCCCATGGAGAACCCCTGTGAAAGGTAGCTGAGGCCTGCCAACAAGAAACCAGTAAGGGAACCATCCTAGAATTGGATCCTCAAGCCTCAGTCGAGCCTTCAGACAACTACAGCCCTAAATGACTTCTGACTTCAACCTCATGAAAGACTTTGAGTCAGAACCACCCAGACCCACAGAAACTGTAAGAGTTAATAAGTACTTTTTATTGTTTTAAGTCACCGAGTTTTTGGTAATTTGTTATACTGCAATAGATAGCTAATACAGATTATGAAAGCTCTGTGTATATAACAAGAAGAAAAATAAATTAGAAAGAATATCTTCTTTCATTCTCTCAACAACTGTCGACAAACAGACTCTGTGCCCAGTTATGTGCTGGGTCTATAGTTACGGTGGTGAGCAAAACACAGACCCTGCCCATAAAAGTTTACCATGAAGCCAGGAAGATGGCCAACTAAATAATCACAATAAAGTGTGAAAGTTGCCATGGCAAGGAAATACAGGATACTTTTGAACCCTGTTTCAAGGACAGCTAATCTTTTCCAAGAAGTCAAGGGAAGCATCTAGAAGAAAAGTTTTTAAATCTAAGAAGACTGTTGAGATAAATAGAAGAGAGATAAAAAGTTGCCTTTTTCACTTAACCAGCAAATTTGGAATAGATGGATTAGAATTGAAAAATTCAGAACTGCCAATATCAACTTCCATTCATTCTTCCAGCCAAAATGTGCTGAGTGCCTACTATGTGCCCAGGACTGTTCTAGGCTCTGGAGGTTCATCAAAGACTAAAGAAAGAACAAAATCCCTGCCCTCATTATTAGTCTTAAAAAAAATAGGAAACTATACCTGGGGAGGTGGTAGAATAATAATGGTCAGGGGTACAGGTTTTGAACTCAGATCTGCCTCTTACTGGGTTTGTCATCTTAGGTAAGATTTTTAACCTCTCTGTGCCTCAGTTCCCCAAGTGTAATAAGAGCACCTAGCTCCTGGGTTGCTATAAGAAAACAAATGAGTTAATGCTCATCAAACCTTTAGAATAACATCTAGCACATAGTAAGAGTTCAATTTATTGTAGCTATTTTTGATTTTCTTGCAATCTTACTTACAAAGCCCTCCTGTTCCCAGTTGAAGAAAAGGCACAAGGTTAAATTTAAAATACATGAGATCCTCACGAAGTAGGTCATTTCTATTTCAGCATAAGGTTGACATCCTGAGTAATTTATTGCCTGAATAATTCTGAAACACAGAAATGCAAATGTACAAAAGTTCTAACCATGTTGCAGATGGAAAAATGCTCCTTATCCAAGAACTTGTTTCATCTGTTAAACAACCCCTAAAATGGGCTCTTTCTACATAATGCTAAAACAACCTGTTGAGAAATAAGAAATTTAGTATGGTCTAGTCCCAAAGAAATTGCCTTTATATTCAAATACAAACTTTAAGAATAGTTTTGCATTTGATCAAATATTTTGAATGAATAAATACCAACTAAAATAATAATGTCGGCCTTGAGAACAATAAACACTGATTCCCTCCTTGTTTCCTTTATCATTTCTCTCCAGCCCAGTTTTGAACGGAAAGAGGTGGCCAAGAACAAATGGTTCCTCAAAAATGTTTCATCCCTGGATATCTTACTAACAATTATTTCATGTGTTTCAGGCCCCAGAGAGTAGCTATAGCTGGAGTGCTTCAGTGAAGAGCGGACGATCGCAAAATCGTAGACACTAAAGATGGAAAAGACCTTCGAGGTCATCTTGTCTACTCCTGTCAACTCAGTCCTGTTCCCCACAGCAAATTCTCAGGGGCTTTCGACAGCCAACTTGTAAATGATTCCAGCACCACTGGCCTGCCACTGTTCCCCTGGAGAGACCACTCCACTGTCTAATAGACCTTTCTGTTAGGTAATTTTTTTCCTTGATATTCAGCCCAATTTTACCTTTTCTTAGCTTCATCCCGTTATTCATTGACATACTGCATTGGACCAGGCTAAGCATCTCTTCTCCTCATTCAGTGTAGATACCTTGTCAGATTAATTATGACATCAGCGGCTTCAGCCAGCCACATTTACAAGGTCCAACACAGTAGCATTTAGGCAGACAGATTTGGCTTGAGTGTCCCATCAAGGAATCTATGCAAAGAATGCCACAGATGCAAGAAGATCTCTTGCTCTTTGTCCCTCATTATCTATTTCCACAGCTTGCTTAGGGTTCATGTGTTTAAGAGCAGCAATGTTTGATACCTTTGGATTTCCCTAAAATCTTTCTCTTTCTCTCTATTCCTTCTCTATTCTGGCTCCAGGATAATCAGAAGGGGCCTCAAGAATGGCCCTCCTTTAGATGGTAGTTTACCAAGGCATGGTCTTTTACATCCTAATAAGAGATCCTAATATTGACTCCAGTTTTTTGCCCTAGGACAGAACATCCCTATTCTAACTGCCTGGAAAATCCCATGGACGGAGGAGCTTGGTAGGCTGCAGTCCATGGGGTCGTGAAAAGTCAGACGTGACTGAGCGACTTCACTTTTACTTTTCACTTTCATGCACTGGAGAAGGAACTGGCAACCCACTCCAGTGTTCTTGCCTGGAGAATCCCAGGGATGGCAGAGCCTGGTGGGCTGCCATCTATGAGGTCGCACAGAGTCGGACACGACTGAAGCACCTTAGCAGCAGCAGACAGCCTTGGATTTATAAAACTGAGGATGAATTGGTTTTAAGTGGGTTTTGTTCATATTGCCAATGTAAGACTTTGGGGAAAAGCCGTTAACTTTTGTGTGTGTGTGTGTGTGTGTGTGTGTACATGTGTGCATATGCATCTGTCTTTGTACAATCACTCTGTGGTTTATGAATTTTATAATTATATTTTGGTCATCAAACATAGTAGTGACTGTGGAGCACATCCTGTCACATCCTAAAAGAGAAACATTTTTAATCACAACTCAATGCAAAATATCCATGCATATACATATATATATATACATATATATATACACACATACATACACACAACTGAAAGAAAATTTCAGGAAATAATATTTATCCTCACCTAATAGGAAATCTCTATTTGCTATTCTCATCTTTTTCAATTATTTACAATGATGGCCTCAGCCCTTTAGGGCTTCCCTGGTGGCTCAGACGGTAAAGAATCTGCTCACAATGCAGGAGAACCAGGTTTGATCCCTGGGTTGAGAAGATCCCCTGGAGAAGGGAATGGCTACCCACCCCAGTATTCTTGCCTGGAGAATTCCAGGACTGTAGCGCTATAGTCCATGGGGTCACAAAGAGTCGGACACAACTGAGGGACTAGCACTTTCACTTACACCTTTTCCTCAACCCATTAGATTGATTTTACAGCCCACTAATGAGTCAAAGCCAAGAGTTGAAAAACCCAAATGTAAAGCCAGCCCCCCTGACCTCCAACCCTGTGGAGCAGCTGGTGTTGAGAGCTAGCCTCTGCTCTTTGCACCTGTCTCCACTGTGACTACTGCCCAGAACCTCAAGAAGCTTCATTTCACTTTTATCAGCTGCCACAGGCAGCTCCTGGTTCCCTAACCTCAGCTCCCAGGACTGAAGGAGACTGAGAGGTAGAGTTATGAAGATTGCCAAGCTGAATGGCCATGTCAGCTTCCTCCCAAGAGGCTCAAAGTCCCCCAAACACACTGCATATCAGGACTGGGGGCAGCAGATGAAGGGCTAGAGACAAAAGTCCTTCCGAGATTGATTTTATAATCAAGCTCTAAGATACACCTCTGTGTGGTGGCCACGATTCAACAATTCTATAAATCCATCAATGGCAATATCAATGCATATGCAAAAATACATCTCAAAAAGGCTTCCAGCTAAATAATGTCTAGTGTCATGATGGAGGTCCTCATGCCTCTTATAAGCATTTCCTCTCCTCACAGGACTTTTTGTTCCCTTAGTGTTTATTTCTTGCAACTACATTATATATGAGAACTTAGGGAAACGAGTTAAAAGTTTTATATGTATTTCTCTAAAACTTTCTGTTTTTTTCCTTGTAATTAGTTTCATTTACTGGTTCTCCTAAAACAAGTTGAGTAAAATTCCCCTCCAGAATGATAATTCACCCTTTTAAAAAGGAAAAGACATGTTGGGTGACTTCTAGCTGTGTGGAGTGGAAGATGCCCATTTCTGTCACAGACCATCTAAGGATAACCCTGGATCTGGAAGCCAGAGCCTTCCGAGGACATTAGCATACAGGTCAACTGCTTTTCATGACTATCTGCTCTACAGAGCTTTGTATTACATGGTAGCTTCAACTAAGTAACAGGAATCTGGTAAGTCCTATTTTGCAGCTGGAAAAGCCAAGGCTCAGGGAGGTGGAACAATTTACCAAGGTCACAGAGCAGATGAAGGAACTGAAATTTAAACCAAAGCTCTGAATCCAAAGCCCACTCTCCCTCCTCTTCAAAAAGACTGCCTCAAAGTAATAAACAAGAGGGACAGATGGAAGTCAATTCCATTTGTATCAGTAACTATTTTAAACGTAAATACTGGTCTAAATGGACCAAAAAGGTGGCCTCTCCATTAATACACATTGGTTTGCACATTAAAAAATATTCTTATGTTAATACTACATATGAGGATTCATTATCTAGACATTTTTTCCATGCAAAGACACATCAGAAATCAAAATTACAGTCAAGGTTAAAATGCGATTTGATGAATAAATTTTAACTCCAAAATGTACGTAGAGTATATAATGAATGACATGAAGGTATAAATTAGTATACTAGATAGGATACATGACCCACTTTCTTAAAAATAAGCAAAGATATTTATACTTCAAAAAATAAGGAATTTGCTGTATTAAAAAGGGATACATCACTGTGAGGGTGATGTGTAACCAAAAATGCAACTCAAAACATCAGAATGCAAATTGCAAAAAAAAAAAAAGTAAATTGTTTGCCCAAACCAAAGGAATTCTTACAAAAGCAAGTTCACTGTGTATTTCAAACATTTATTCAATTTTACTTTTAAAGAATTACTATGTCCTTTAAAAAGCACTACTATGTAAAGTATGGTTTACTAGTATCTTTACTCCATCTTGTGTGTGGTTACACACAAGAAAATAGCAAGAAGTTCATCCATATTTAAAATTAGTTGGGCTTCCCTGGTGGCTCAGTGGTAAAGAATCTGCCTGCCAATGCAGGAAACACAGTTTCAATCCCTGGTCCGGGAAGATCCCACATGCCGTGGAGAAACTAAGCCCATACACCACAACTACTGAACCCACATGCCACAATTACTGAAGCCCATGCTACCTAGAGCCCATGCTCTGCAGAAAGAGACGCCACCACAATGACAAGCCCACCCACCACAACTAAAGAGTAGCTCCTGTTCACTGCAAGTAGAGAAAAACCCACGCAGCAATAAACCCAGCACAGCCAAAAATAATACATAAAATTAAGCTATCAGCACTGGTCTCAGCATTGGTAATAATCAACATGGTGATGAAGATGGATACAGTTCTCTGCCCCTTGAAGTTTTTGACTGAAGCCAGGGGCCCAGCATTAACGCTGGAAGGCAGACCCCTTGCAGATGGTAAGCAATGCTCCCTCTAGACATGAGGTGGTTCTCACTCCCTTCCTTCCAATAAGTGGCTTAAGCCACTTATAAATGCTGCATAGGAAAATCTTCTGTCCAACCTTGACCTTTCTGCTGAGGCCAACATGCAACATATTTATACATTCAAAAAGCCTCGTAAATCATTTCAGCTTCAACAGAAACCTAGTTGAAAAGACAAACTAGGGCTAGAGAGTGAAGAGGAAAATGAGTAGCCAAAGCAATCTGAGATGGAACACAAGTATCAGACAGTTCAATGAGAGATTTGAAGTCAATCTCCAGCCAAAGACACTGACTGCAATATTTACCATCCCAGACCTCTGGATCATTTTAAAATAATGTTGACCTCCCCCTCTGAATCTTTTAAGCCTCAGGATATATGTGGGGTAATAAAAAATGTAAATGGATTGAAAGCTTGGTTCTTATGAAGTAAGACGGTTAACTTCAAGTTAACCTGTCTAGACATGTGAATAAAGTCTTTTAAAAGTAGAAGGCCCAACAGGGCCAAGATAGGTTTTTCCAGGGCTGTCCTGTGGCTGAATAATTTTCCATGAGCTCAACTCACTTCATGGAACAACTTTAAAAATAACAAAGAAATAATAAATCTCACCATATGGAAATCTCTTTGGCCTCCACGTAATTCTCTGCCTTCTCTCTTTTTGTATTAATATCATAGCTTTCCATAGGTGGTATGCAGAGAGTATCTGAATCATCACACCCTGCAAAGACTGGCATTCCAGGCCATTTTTCTACCTTGACCTACTGAGGCTGTAACCATCTAAACCCATATGGAGGATATCACCATGGGGGCAATTTGGTGGTTTAGTTGCTAAGTGTTGTCCGACTCATGCAACCCCATGGGCTATAACCCACCAGGCTCCTCTATCCATAAGATTTTCCAGGCAAGAATACTGGAGTATATTGCCATTTCCTTTTCCAGGGGATCTTCCCCACCCAGAGATCGAATCCAGGTCTCCTGTGCTACAGGCAAATTCTTTACCAACTGAGCTACCTGAGCAGTTTAGAAGAGCATTATGATGGAGAGAATCCTTTGGGCATAAAAGGATGACACCAGTGATCAGTACTACCCTTGACAGGATAAGAGGCCCCAGCACTGGGACCCATGCTTGGGGGCCAGCTCAGCACCTCCTCTGACTTGTCCTTCCCCACAAGTTCCTGAATTCCAAAATGTCCTGCCCAAAGAGCCTCTCCTCCTTTCCCATATACTAACCACAGAGGGCTCAATTACAGCAATCAGCCAGAGGGCAGGGAATATCACCAAGAAAGGAGAAGATGGGAATTCCCCCCACCTCCCATCCCACCAGAAACATGTTACCCATGAGGGGCTTTCTCCGTGTGGAAAGACATGGCCTTGTATCATACTGGGACTCCAGATTACTATATAGGATTGGGTATTCTAAGGACAGTGAGAGAAGGACAGGTTCTCCCAAAATCCAATAGAATGTATTTATAGACATATACACATATATGTGTGTGCATATATATAGATAGGTAGATACATATATATGTGCATATATCTATATATACATACACATTTATAGAGATAGAGAGAAGGTTTATTTTAAGAAATTGTGGAGGCTGTCAAGTCCAAAATCTGCAGGGTAGACCAGCAGACTGGAAACCCAGGGAAGAGTTGTTGCAGCTCAAATCTAAAAGCAGTCTGCTAGCAGAGTTTACTTTTCTGTTAAGTCTTTTTTCTATTAAGGCCTTCAACTGACTGAATGAGGCCCACCCACAGTATAGAGGGTGATCTGTTTACTCAAAATCTTCTCATTTAAACCTCAATCTCACCTAAAAAATACCTTCACAGAAACATCTAGAATAACGTTTGACCAAGTATCTGGGTACTGTGACCTCACCAAGTTGACACATAAAACTAACCATCACAGAGAAAAATATGTTTCATGTTGATGTTGATCATATCCCACAAAGCAGGCCTGCTTGATGTACCTTTTACTTAAACACACACACAAACACACACACGTCATTGTATGCTTTGTGTGTTCAATAGTAAGTCTACATAGATTTCTACTCACCAGTAGTAAAAAGTAGAATAAATACACCTTAGCACCCCCAATAGAGAAGGAAATGGCAACCCACTCCAGTGTTCTTGCCTGGAGAATCCCAGGGACAGGGGAGCCTGGTGGGCTGCTGTCTATGAGGTCGCACAGAGTCGGACATGACTGAAGCAACTTAGCAGCAGCAGCTCCCCCAAAAGATCATAAGTTCTGTGTAAAGAGAAAAAGTTTCATCTTCTATGTCCATGTGGCATCACCCTGGTGCCAACAAGTATGTAGTCTATGTTTAAGGCCTATGTATTGTCTGATTAGCCCTTCTTTTGCAACAGTAATGCCAAGCCTCCATCTAAAGCATGTTACTGTATTTTTAGGAGATCAAGTTGACAAATGTGAAATCCCTGGGCAGAGAATTCCCCTTTTGTCTTTTCTTTAAATTGATACTTTTATTGATAAATAATTTATTTTTAATTTTTGTTGGAGTAAGTTCATTTACAATGTTGTGTTAGTTTCTGCTGTACAGCAAAGTGAATCAGCTATATGTAAATATATATCCTTTCTTTTCCGGACTTCCTTCCCATTTAGGTCACCACAGAGCAGAATTCCCCCTTTACTTTTCTTGTAGGCAAAGCCAGGAGCAGAGGAAAAGAAAGAAACAGAGGGAAAGAAAAAGGCCAAGCAGAAAAGCAGAGGTATCTATCACATGAGCCATTGGGTCCACCCCAGAGTTTTCTCAAGCACAGTTATGGCATCTTTATGTACTGATTCACAAACATCTATTAAGCACCTGCAATGTGGCAATGTCTGTCCTCTTAAAGTTATCATCCTTATTCCAAGCAATACACGTTTATATGAAATCCCTTATAGTTAGGAGGGGTCTGCAGGGTTCCCCTCTGGGACACACTCGCTTCTTCCCTGCTGAGGGTCACGTTGAGAGTTTTAGACCAAAAGTGACATCATCTGGCCTCCAGTTTCAGCTGTGCCACCGTCTCCCTCGGCGATGTCAGATCAGTCACACTTTTCCCTTCCTCTACTAAATAGGATGGCAATTACAATGACTTAACGACTTGTGGACATGTTATGAAGATCAGTGAGATAATGCATGTGAGAGGACTTTTTGTATAAGTGAATACAAATATAAGGTATTTCTAGAAGCTGCCCTGAAGACTTTTCCTCCTTTTAGGAGAAGCCGTCAGAGGTGACAGGCAATAGCATAAGGCAACAGCCACATTAGGGTGAGACTCTGGAATTTTCCATCTGCTTGATACCTCCACCAAGGTCCCTCAAACATGCCACCAAGGCCTGATCCCAAATAATATGCCCATTAGCCTTCCATATATATGTGATATTCACCCACCAAAGTGCCCATGCCTTTGGGTTAAATTTGCCCCACAAAGAACCAGCATATTAAGTTATAATTTATAGCCTTTTCTATTTCAATGTGCCTTGACTTACTGAGCCTCATTCTAATATCACTGGGCTTTCCTGTTGGCTCAGATGGTAAAGAATCTTCCTGCCTTGCAGGAAACCCAGGTTCAATCCTGGGTTGGGAAGATTCCCTGGGGAAGAGAATGGCTACTCACTCCAGTATTCTTGCCTGGAGAATTCCATGGATAGAGGAATCTGGAGGGCCATATGGGGTCATAGGGTCACAAAGAGTTGGACATGACTGAGTGCCTAACACTTACACTTTCACTTTTCATTCTAACATCACCAGAAAGCATAAGAGAAAAAGCATAGCTGGAAAGCAGAGGAAAAAGGGATCAGTAAAACACTGTTTTACAGATTGGGGAATTGAGGCTCAAAGAAATGAAAATAGTTATCTAGCATCACATGGCTAATCAGTGACAGAACTGCAGCAATCTCTCAAGCCACTGTCTTCCCTCCTCTAAGTACTTCATGCTGACAATTTCTCTGTACCAGATGGATTAGAAAAAATGTTTTGTTATTACAAATCTACTAGATGAAAGGACTCTATTTAGCACCTAGCCAAATTATAGGTACACAATTAATGCTTTTGAACTGTGGTGCTGGAGAAGACTCTTGTGAGTCCCTTGGACTGCAAGGAGATCCAACCAGTCAGTCCATCCTAAAGGAGACCAGTCCTGGGTGTTCATTGGAAGGACTGATGCTGAGGCTGAAACTCCAATATTTTGGCCACCTCATGTGAAGAGCTGACTCGCTGGAAAAGACCCTGATGAACTCCAGGAGTTGGTGATGGACAGGGAGGCCTGTCGTCCTGTGATTCATGGGGTCACAAAGAGTCGGACATGACTGAGCGACTGAACTGAACTGAACAGATACTCAATAAATGCTTTTTGACAAATTGTTAATAAGACTTTATGGTAGGGCACAGTGTTATTTTTTTCCAATTGCTTCCACATTTATAATCTCATTTTTATCTGCATAACTAATGGGGCAGGTGTGATCCAATTCAAGAATAGGAAGCTAAGGCTCTGAAAGGTTACAGGCCTTCTAAAGTAGGAACAGAGCTAGCAATCCGACTACTGGGCATATACCCTGGGAAAACTACAATTCAAAAAGACACATGCACCTCAGCATTCACTGCAACACTATTTATAATAGAAAGGACATGGAATCAACCTAGATGTCCATCAACAGATGAATGGATAAAGTAGATATGGTACTTATATACAATGGAATATTACTCAGCCATAAAAAGAAATGAATTTGAGCCAGTTGTAGAGAGGTGGATGAAACTAGAGCTGTTACACAGAGTGAAGTAAATCAAAAAGAGAAAAACAAGTATCATATATTAACGCACATATATGGAATCTAGAAAAAGATTGAACCAATTTATGGAGAAGAAATGGAGATGCAAATGCAGAAAACAGACTTGTGGACTCAGTGGGGGGAGGAGAGGATAGAAGAAATTGAGAAAGTAGCATTGACATATATATATACTATCATGTGTAAAATAGATAACTAGCAGGAAGCTGCTATATAACATAGGGAGCCTAGCCTGGCACTCTGTGATGACCTAGAAGGGTGGAATGGGGGTGGGGAGGGATGTTCAGTAGGGAGGGGACATATATGATTTGCACTGATGTACTGCTGTACAGAGAGCACCACAAGGTTGTAAAGCAATTATCCTCCAATTAAAAAAAAAAGTAAAAATATTAAGTAGGCACAGAGCCTAGCTAGAACTCAGGTGTCCTGACTTGCTGCCCGTGTTCTTCTATGAGCCAGACTCAACACCATCGCAGGAGCTGAAAGAGTTAATGTGGGTGCTGCTGCAGCAAGAACAGATGGCTCCTTGCCTACTGACCAAGGTGACTTTCTGTCCAGAGGAACCTTTCTCCACCTTCATGATAAGGGAGGGTACAGGCAGGTACTGGCTTTATAAGTTGAGTTTATAATGGGGAAATGCTGGGCTTGCCAACAGGGAGGGCTCACAAGGCATCCGGGCCTCTTCCATCAGGATTCTTGGCATTTCACCCTCTATGTAATGACAGTGTAGAGCGTCAGCTCTACATTGTCATTTCTCCATGGGTCATCTAAAAATTCTTGAGCAAAATTAATACCTTTTTCTATAGAGCACACACACACTTTTTTTTTAATATCGTTTTTTAAAATATTTATTTATTTACCTATTGACTGCTGCGTGAGAGCCTTCTCTAGCTGCAGGGAGGGAGAGGCTACTCTCCAGTTGCAGCGTGCAGGCTTCTCATCGCAGTGGTTTCTCCTGCGGAGTGCGGGCTCTACACGTGGGAGCTTCAGTAGTTGTGGCCATGGGCTCAGTAGTGGTGGTGCACGGGCTTAGCTGTCCTGTTGCATATGGGATCTTCCTGGACCTGAAATCAAACCCATGTCCCCTGCATTGGCAGGCAGATTCCTTACCACTGAACCACCAGGGAAGCCCCCTTGCACACATACTTTTTACATAGCTTTGAAATTAATTCTTTATATATGACTTTTTTCTAATTAGACTCTTGGACAACAATGTCAAACTCTCTGTCTTGATTTTATCCTTGTATCTCTAGCATCCCACTTGAGTAACATAGAACTTCAACAAATGTTTGTTGAAATAAAATTAGGGTGGCTCAAACACCCCTGGGAGGAGTAAAATACTAAGTCACAAACACTTCAGTCTGAATTAGTTTGCCCTGGGTCTTTAGTGAGGACAGCCAGGGTCCTAGACACTCGAGGGGCACAAAGCAGAGAGAAAGGAGGAGGAGCTGGCCAAGGACGAGTCCCCAGCAGGAGAGTCCTAGCCCCAGAATGTGTGTGTGTGTGTGTTAGTCGCTCAGCTGTGTCCCACTCTTTGGGACCCCATGGACTGTAGCCCACCAGGCTCCTCTATTCATGGAATTCTCCAAGAATACTGAATACTGGGAGAATACTGAAGTGGGTAGCCGTTCCCTTTTCCATGATCCCAGGATACCAGGCTCAAACACTATGGTGAATTTTACTGTAACTCCCTTCAGTTTCATTTGAAGAACAAAATGGTTCAAACATTAGGATTCAGGACCGAAAAGTTACAAAATCTGGTATCAACTAAGCTCATAGAGGACTTTCAAGGCAGTAAGTCCCATAGAGGGGCTGACAAGATCTGCCCAGGCCTCACCTTCCCCTCCCACAAACAGGGGTTCAAGGAGCAAGTCTGGCCAGTATTGTTGTTCAGAGAAGCAGGGCACAAACTACCAGGGCTACCAGGGTATACAGCTGATGTCTTCTCCAGGATAACTGGGGTGCTGATTTATCATAGTTTCAGGTCAGTTTTCCCAAAAGAAGTACAATAATGTGCCTCTCCTGGGATGAGGCCAATCTTCAGTGATCTGGACACAGCATTTCATGCAGTCTGATGAGATTACTCAGTGAGTGGAAAAGGAGAAGGAATTTCCCTGTCCAACATATGGAAACAAGATTGAGTTCTGAATAAATCAAAACCATCAAGTGTTTGTTTTATAGACACAGGCCACATTTTTGAGAAAGGGGAATATAGGGTTGTTGTTCTTATCTCTATGGCTTATTGTGGCATTCTTGGATTCTGTTTCTGTTCATCTGTTTGTTGATTTTAGTAGTCTAGTTCTTACTATGTACCCAACATTGCTCATAGATTATCCTATTAAACCTTCCCATTAAATCTATATATTAGACATTCTTATGTCCACTTCCTTGGCAGAAATATCAAAAGAGACAAATTAACACAAGATCACACACCTAACAGCCAGCACAGCAAAGTGATCCACATTCAGCCTTAGCTGACTCCAAAACCTTTGCATTCTCCAGCATTCAAGGCCACTCATGTGTCCTGCCATTTCCCTTCTGCTAAATGGGAGGAGAATCTTTTCTAAATACCAGCTAGGTACAGAACATCATGTTGGTCCAGGTGGGAAAAACAAAAGAAGTGGAAAGCCTAGTCCCATCCCCTCAATGGAATCACCAGTAATGAATAGAGAAAGTATTCAACAAATGTTCATTACTTGAACTATAGCATATGGCTAAGGGATCCAACTCCTTTTGTATCATCTAAGATATGACAATAAGTCAAATGCATGCCCCCCACCCCTACAAGATGAAGACTGAAAAGGTCTTATCACGCCACCTGCAAGAACTTGGAAATTACTCAGTATGCACAAAATTACTATCCATGACTATACATTTTGGGTTCAACCATTTTTTTTTCCTGTAGAATTTTAAAATCCAAGAAATAGGAGGGCTTTCTTCCCTTTCTTTGAGAAATCAAGGTATACAAGTCATCATTTTAAGCTAGGTCAAATTTTTCTTCTTTAGGTTATTAATGTTAGGACCTTAGAATAAAACTGGAAAAAATAGAATGAGTCTATATATGAAGTAGAACCTGAATCACAGCACACAGTCAGGCATTTTAAATCCAACAAATATTACTGACTGTTTTGCCATGGAGCACACACACTTAGAGTCCAAATGCCTTACAAAGGGCTATAGGACCTTTTATGGGCCTGGTTGCAATCTAGCCTCCCAATCTTACTTCCTCCCTTTTCCTAAAACACACATTGTCCCCCAACCAGAACAATTTCACTCCATGTTCCTCCAGGCTGTTGTGGCTTTGAGCTCGCTGCTCCTTCTAATGAGCTGACTTTTCCCCACTCACCATCTAGTAATTTACCTTTATAAACCTTCTCCACCACCTCCTCACTGATGTTTTCCTCCACTCCCTCAAGAAATGTCTTCCTATACCCTCTAATGTGTATGCATGCTCAGTCACTCAGTCATGTCTGACTCTTTGCAACCACACGGACTGTAGCCCACCAGGATCTCTGTCCATAGAATTTTCCAGCCAAGAATACTGGAGTGGGTTTCCTACTCCAGGGGATCTTTCTGACTCAGGGATCAAACCCATGTTTCCTGTTTTCTGCATTGGCATGGGGACTCTTTACCACTGTGCTACCTGAAAAGCCCATTCCCATAATACTTGGGACATAGACAAAGTAGCATGGAGCTCTGGACTGAGGCAGGCTGAGTGCACTGCTGAGACTCAGATCTGTTTGGGCGTATCTGGTGAACAGATGGGGCCAGAGCTTCCTAAGTTAGAACTGTTCCTAAGGGAGATGCAGTCAGGTAATAGAACCTTCATCACTAGGGTGGGCATCACCAAGCATGGTGGGATGTCTCAATCTCAGCCCCCAATGGACTGTGTCTGGTTCCCAGGGACAGAAATGGCTATGAGTAAAACCCCAAAGCTCTATTCATTCCATTCACTCTGCAAGATGTTGGACACAGTTTCCTTAGGTTCCTCTACCACTGTATGTCAGTGCCATTTGTAGCACAAGAAGGTCACAGTTGAAGCAGCATTTGGGGCTCAAGGAGGTAGGGGTGGGGAGGGCATTTACAGAGGGGTAGCACTCAGCAACAAAGGCCCAGAGGTCAAGGCCCAGAAAGTGGCCATGTCAGAACCAGAAGGAGAAGAGAAACAGGTAGATACCCATCAGCTGACTAGACTTGGGTGTGAGTCCACAGGAGACAGCTGGCAGGTGGGCGGACAATGTTAGGATAGACTTTCTATGGAGCTGAGGTAGACGCAGAGAATGGTGACATATAACACCAGTGACTTGTTTGGTGTTGACTGAGTGTCCATCTCCCTGCCCCTTCTAGAAAGAAAATGCCACAGAGATCAAAAGAGAAGTGACCTTGCCTAAGCTTTTTTTATATCCTTCCAATGGAAACTTACACAACACCTGACACATAGGACCTGTTACTCAGGACATGAAGGAAGGAAGGAAGGAAGGAAGGGAGGGAGGAAGGCCGGTCTAGGGGCAATGTTAGGGACATTGTGATCATCTCAGAAAAAGCAAACAACATGAATGAGAACACAGAGATAAGAATAGGGACATGGGGAGAAAACACAAGCCTGACTCAAGTCAAGAATAAATATTAGGGAGTGGTGAGAAAGTAAGTTGTGGGTGGGGGGATCGGCGGTGCAGTGAACGTGTGGGGCAAGGATGAAGAGCCTGGAAACCAGAAGGAGAAGAAATTGTTTAGATTCTGGCTGGGGCTTCCCTGGTGGCTCAGATGTTAAGAAGCCACCTGCAATGCAGGTTCAGTCCCTGGGTCTGGAAGATCCCCTGGAGAAGGGAATGGCTATCTACTCCAGAATTCTTTCCTAAAGAATTTCATGGACAGAGGAGCCTGGTGGGCTACAGTCCATGCAGTCACAAAGAGTCAGACACAACTGACTACCACACACAAATAAGTGATATCATGTAATAGTTGTCTTTCCCTTTCTCAGTTACTTCACTTAGTACGATAGTCTCTAGGTCCGTCCATGTTGCTGCAAATGGTACTACTTCATTCTTTTTTTAAGGCTAATATTGGATTATATATACAAAGCACAACTTCTTTATCCATTCATCTGTTTATGTACACTTGGGCTGCTTCCGTGTCTGGGCTACTGTAAATAAAACTGCTATGAACATTGAGGTGCATGTATCTTTTTTAATTAGAGCTTTCATCCTTTCAAGCTTTATGTCCAGGAGTAGGATTGTTGGAGTTATCATATGGTGACTCTACTTTTAGTTTTTTAAGGAAAAAAAAAATATACTCCATACTGTTCTCTATACAGGCTGCACCAATTTTACATTCTGGGGGGTTATTTTGAGGACAAGGCACAAATTTGTTTTTGTTGATTTAATTGTACAGACATGATGGTCATATAACACCTGTTTCTTAGATGAGAACAATGAAGATCAGAGAAATGAAAAGAACTTTCAATAAGACTTGGCGTCAGATAGACTTCCACATACTCCGTCTCTTTGCTGGACCAAGAATCTTCTCCCACTCTGCTCCCTTCATGTGGGTATTTGAGTGAGCAGCCTGCCTCCAACTAGATGTCCGTGCAGTTCTCAGAGCCTTTTATAACTGAATTGGTCTGTTTCTGGCTTCACTTTCCTCACAAACCCCCACTTATTGAAATCACTGGTAAGACATTAAGATTTTTCAGAATTACCATACTTTATCAGAATCTGCTTTAAGTTCCAAAAGATTCTTCTGCAATCTGCTTTATTCTGTTCCTTCTTTGACTTGTGAACGAAGTCTGGTAGGACGGACGGAGACAGAATGGAGGGAGGGGGGAGAGGAGATGGACAAATTGTTTCATGCTTAGTTCAGCAGCCCTCTTACCTAGGTTTCCTCAACTTTAGAGGAAGCATATTTCATATTTATTGGGATATTTTCCTTCCAAATTTCTTTAAAAATCTCTGAAAATCCATTAAAATGGCAGAAAGAAAAAGGAAAGAATGGGGGGAGGGAAGGAAAGAAAAAAGTCCCCCAGTTTTAGGTCTTCTCTTTGTCCCTATGGAGACAGTTTCCAAATAATTCATGACTACTTAGAACATCTGCCCCACCTATTAAATATGCCCTTCAAATTGGCTTAGAATTTTACTACATCTTTGGCGGATAAAATTTCCTGATTCATAGAGAATGCTTTCTAGGTAGAGCATGCATTGCCCCAACTCCACTTCTGAAACTTGCTCACTGTAGGTAGGTGCAACATTATTGGCTGATTATATTTTATAGATGATTTCCCTTTCCCAAAACAGATGTTTACAAAGTCTTGTCTCCATGAAAAAGTGCCAAGGACCCAGTCCATTTAAACCATTTAAAAGGAGGCAATGAGAACATTTACTGTGCAAAGGGTAGTATATATCTCCATGCAGATCCTGGATAGTATTTTTAACATAAGATTTAATTATAATGATAATGACTTTGTGGTCATATTTCTAAAAAGGGGGGAAAATAAATTTTTAGGCACTTTACGGTCATGTGTTATTACACTAATGAGAAATGGCCATTTTATCCAGGTATCCAGGTACCTGATTATAATAATGAAAAATATTGTTCTACTTTTATAAGCCCTACATTCCAAAAGCCCTTCAGTGCTTCATATCATCATCATCATTACTGTAACAGTTAATTATACACAGACTATCTGGGTATGTGAGTAAGAACACTTGACTATAATCTGACTCACTAATAATGGTAAGGTCAGTGGTTCAAACCCTGGGAAGGATGCTGGCAAACAAAGGGAGTTGCTGCTTCACAAATGCCTCATGTCAGCAGGAATGGAACTGATGGTCTCACAGGGAAGGGAAGGTTGCAGCTTCAACGTTGCTGCAATAGCTCAGGCCTGAGGAGGAGACTTCAGTGCAACTGAACTGAGTTGGCCGGTAACCACTTGGTTTAGAAACACGTGTGTGTGTGTGTGTGTGTGTGTGTGTTAGTCACTTAGCCGTGTCTGACTTTTTGAGATCTCATGGACTGCAGCCTGCCAGGTTCCTCTGTCTGTGGAATCCTCCAGGCTAGAATACTGGAGTGGGTTGCCATTTCCTTCTCCACTGAGACTACCCCAATTTCAAACTTTTCTCTTTTGACAGTACATGAAATGCAAAAAGGCAAAATGACTGTCTGAGGAGGCCTTACAAATAGTAGAGAAGCTAAAGGCAAAGGAGAAAAGGACATTTGAATGCAGAGTTCCAAAGAATAGCAAGGAGAGATAAGAAAGCCTTCCTCAGTGATCAATGCAAAGAAATAGAGGAAAATAATAGAATGGGAAAGACTAGAGGGCTCTTCAAGAAAATTAGAGATACCAAGGGAACATTTCATGTAAAGATGAGCACAATAATGGACAGAAATGGTATGGACTTAACGGAAGCAGAAGATATTAAGAAGAGTTGGCAAAAATACACAGAAGAACTATACAAAAAAGATCATCATGACCCAGATAACCATGATGGTGTGATCATTTGTCTAGAACCAGACATCCTGGAATGCAAAGTGGGCCTTAGGAGGCATCACTATGAACAAAGCTAGTGGAGGTGATGGAATTCCAGGTGAGCTATTTCAAATCCTAAAAATGATGCTGTGAAAGAGCTTCACTCAATATGCCAGGAAATCTCAAAAACTCAGCAGTGGCCACAGGACTGGAGAAGGTCAGTTTTCATTCAATCCCAAAGAAAGGCAATGCCAAAGAATGTTCAAACTACTGCACAACTGCACTCATTTCACACGCTAGCAAAATAAGGCTCAAAATTCTCCAAGCCGGGCTTCAACAGTACGTGAACCATGAACTTCCAGATGTTCAAGCTGGATTTAGAAAAGGCAGAGGAACCAGAAACTCAAACTGCCAACATCTGCTGGATCATCAAAAAAGCAAGAGAGTTCTAGAAAAACATCTACTTTTGCTTTATTTACTATGCCAAAGACTTTGACTGTGTGTATCACAACAAACTGTGGAAAATTCTGAAAGAGATGGGAATACCAGACCACCTGACCTGCCTCTTGAGAATCCTGTATGCAGGTCAGGAAGCAACAGTCAGAACTGGACATGGAACTACAGACTGGTTCCAAATCGGGAAAGGAGTACGTCAAGGCTATATATCATCACCCTGCTTATTTAACTTATATGCAGAGTACGTCATACGAAGTGCCAGGCTGGATGAAGCACAAGCTGGAATCAAGATTGCCAGGAGAAATATCAATAATCTCAGATACAAAGATGACACCACCCTTATGGCAGAAAGTGAAGAAGAACTGAAGAGCTTCTTAATGAAAGTGAAAGAGGAGACTGAAAAAAGTTGGCCTAAAACTCAACATTCAGAAAACTAAGATCATGGCATCTGGTCCCATCACTTCATGGCAAATAGGTGGGGAAACAATGGAAACAGTGACAGACTTTATTTTTGAGGGGCTCCAAAATCACTGCAGATGGTGACTGCAGCCATGAAATTAAAAGATGCTTGCTTCTTGGAAGAAAAGTTATGACCAACCTAGACAACATTAAAAAGCAGAGACATTACTTTACCAACAAAGGTCTATCTAGTCAAAGCTATGGTTTTTCCAGTAGTCACATATGGATATGAGAGTTGGACTACAAAGAAAGCTGAATGCTGAAGAATTGATGCTTTTGAACTATGGTGTTGGAAAAGACACTTGAAAGTCCCTTGGACTACAAGGAGATCCAACCAGTCAATCCTAAATTCCTTTATCAGACCTGAATATTCATTGGAACGACTGATGCTGAAGCTGAAACTCCAATACTTTGGCCACCTGATTTGAAGAACTGACTCATTGGAAAAAACCCTGATTCTTGGAAAGATCAAAGGCGGGAGGAGAAGGGGATGACAGAGGATAAGATGACTGGATGGCATCACCGACATGATGGACAGGAGTTTGAGTAGGCTCCAGGAGTTGGTGATGGACAAGGAAGACTGGAGTGCTACAGTCCATGGGGTTGCAAAGAGTCAGACATAACTGAGCAACTGAACTGAACGGAACTAACTGGCTAACGAGGCCCTAACAAAATGTCACAGGCTTGGTGGCTTAGCGAATTTATTTCCTCACCGTTCAGGAGGCTGGGTGTCCAACACCAAGGTGTTGACAGAATTGGTTTCTTAATTGAAGAGTCTCTGCAGCACCCAGCATGCTGTTTCCTCCTCCTATTGGGATAAATACGTTTGGAAAGCCCTGAGGCTTCTGTTCTTGACTTGTAGATGGCTGTCTTCTCCCTTCTCCATCTTCTCATGGTCTTCCCTCCATATGTATCTGTCTGCTAATTGCTTCTTCTTATAAGGACACCAGCCCTATTGCATTAGAGCCCACTCTAATGAATTCACCTGATTTACTTCTTTAAAGACCCTATTTCCAAATACAGTCACATTCTGAGGTTCTGAAAGTTAAGACTTCAACATGTAAATTGGGGAAGTGGGGCATAAACCAGCTCAGAGCAGACAGGATCACAATTCTGGGCTCAGAAATCATGTATTGTGAGTATGACCCATACTGTCCCTTCCACCCAATCTTCAACCAAAATCTGGCCTTCTAGTTAGAAAGGTAGAATTTGCCCTGTGATTTTTCATGGCTCCTTTCTCTTGGTTCCCATTCAATGTTAAGTCCAAAGTCATCTCCTCAAAGAGGCCTTCTTTGATGGCAGAAACTGATATTGTTGTACAATCCACCCCAGATCACATTGCCCAATTTACTTTTTTCCCAGCACTTACCACTATCTGAAACTGCCTTGTTCCTTTGTTTGCTTTTCACAGTCTGTCTTTCCCATTAGATGCTAAATTCCAAGGTAGCAGAAACCTTACCACGGTTTATAGCTGTGCAGTTATAGGCCAGTGCCTAGCAAAGAGTCTAGCACACAGTTGGGATCAAAATATATTTGTAAAGTAATTGACTTTAAAGGGTTACAAGAAAATAAATGATAAAAGGGGACACAGTCTGCCTGGAGAAAGGACAGTGGGCTGTTGGCCAATAGTTTTTCAGAGGCCCCCTGCTCCTTGGTTAACATACCAAGACCCAGTCATAAAGGCTCAGGGACCAGTTTACCAGCACCCAAAGGACAAATGTATCACTCAGAGGAGGAACCACATGATACCAAGCTCACCAGGCTAATGTACTAAAAGAGGGATGCCTTTGTAGGAACTTACATGGAGCCGGATTGATCTCAAGGACAAGCACATGTTACCTGTGTAGGTAGAAGGTAACCACAAAGGTGATACATATGACTGAATATTTAATCACATCAAGCTAGGTAAAGAACTCACCTGTCAATGCAGGAGACTTAAGAGATGCCGGTTCAATCCCTGGGTCAGGAAGATGCCCTGGAGGAGGGCATGACAACCCTCTCCAGTATTCTTGCCTGGAGAATCCCAAGGACAGAGGAGCCTGGCAGGCTACAGTCCATAGTGTCACAGAGTCAGACAAGACTGAAATGATTTAGCACACACACAAACACACACACACAGCTAAATACTCTGGTCTTACAACAGGAATGGTCTTGCCAATGGCACTGGAAGATGCATATTCCTGTAGCAAAGGCTCCTGACTAATGCTTTAGGGACAATGTCAGCATTTGCTTTGAGGGTTTTTCAGCCAATCCCCCTTTTCAGAAGGCATTCTTGCTTTAGGCCCAAAGAGAAAAAAGAAGCATTAGAAGTTAACCAATATATAACCTCACTGTTTTCATTACAAACCATCTTCTCCCCAAAATCATTCCACCAGAAAGCACCAACTCAAGGATTTATTGTGCTATACCAACAGCCAGTTTCTGAAGTGAAAATATTATAATTTATTGATGAGGAATGGAGATGGGATACATATTCCCTGGGGGTTAAAAGGTTTAATATTTTTGTTTGGTTAGTTTTTTCAGTGATTTTTCATCTCTCTTCCATGTTTGGCTCCTGAGCCACCAATTGCTAGAGAAGGTATCAGTTTGTCTAGGATGAACGGCAGAGTCTGCCCAGAATGTGTAAATGATGAATGTACTTATGTTAGCTGTTATCACTCCACAGCCAGCAAGCTGGAGGGGAGGTGTATTAAGTCAGATCATTCCCAAACACGTTGGGAGAAAGAGAAGATGGAATGGAAGAGTTTATTTTGTTTCTCCCAGTAGGTCAGTTTTAGAATCACAAAGTGCTCTGGGGTCACTCGGAAAATAAGGAAAACAGAATGTATCTGACTGCCGCCCAGGCTGAGGAAGCAAATCCCCAAATCACACAGAACTAGGAAGGATTTGGTTTCATTAAAAGCAGCCACTGGCATTTAGCCCCTGAAGATGAAAGCCAAAGCCCCTTAAACAGGCTCGAACACAAGCTGAATTTCCGGCCAAGTCCCCGGGGTGCCAGGATTGTTACAAAGGAAGGTACCAACGTCCAGAGGTTGGAAAGAGCAGGGACTTTCCAAACATATTTATCCCAATAGGAGGAGGAAACAGCATGCTGGGTGCTGCAGAGACTCTTCAATTAAACACTAAGAACAACCATATCCAGGTTCCTATTTCCACTTTATTGGTTAGGATACCAGGACCTCCACAAGGTTCTGGGGTCTGCTGAGGCTCACATAAGTAGAGGTACCAGAAACCCAACAGATGTCTTCCTGACATCAAAATTCCATATTCCCTCAACCACTTGGAAAAATGAGTATTTCCAAGTCAGTGGGTCAGAGTCCCACCAGGCCTTACCTCTCACGTCTTCATAAATCAGACCCTTGGGCCTTTTGAGTCCACCAAAGTTTACACTCTGGTCTAGCCAAGTTTTCAGAGCCCATTACTAAAAACTTATGTTCCAGCTCACTTTCTGGGTGAGGAAGCTCATTTACCAATTTGGGTATTCATACTGGCCTTCCTCTAAAAAGGACAGAAGTTAGCTATCCAAGATGATGAAAGGGATAAAATATGAAGCCAGCAAAAATGTGTACCCTAATGACATATGCTTTTGTTTCTGGTAGGCCACAGGTTGGAAGTTCTGAACTTTCTAACAAAAAAGAAAAGGAGGGGAGATGGAGGAGAGAAGAGAGGGAGGGAGGGAAAAAAAGAAATGTATCAGATTCATTATGTCCACAAAATTAAAAAAGAAAAACATCAAATGAAATAACAACACTATATCCAACATCCCTAGAATAAGAGACTAAGCACACATTGCAGAGAGCTGTTAGGTCAGCTCTTCTCCTACAGAACATTTCAGTAAAGGCAGTTCTGTAGGAGTCAGGCCATGCCTTCTCCTACGTGCCCTGCTTGGCTCCCTGCTAAGAACACAGCCAGTCTCAGGTGCAGAAGTTTGAGACCCCGTTCCTGTCCTGAGGATATCTCACACCCATTCTGGTTCGCGAGAAAGGTCACAAAAGAATGTACATGGATCCCTGCAATGCCACCCTGGGAGAAAAACATCAGCCTCTGGAACTAAGATGTCAGCCCCACTGTTTCCAGGCCCAAGGTGATGTTGAGGGTATTCCTAAAGGCCCAGAGTCACACCTAAGGGGGTGAAAGCACCTTCCTTCTCTTAAAGGAGTACCTCTGCTCCAGGGAAAGTCACCTCCTAAGGGTCTATCTGAAGTCTCCACCTGAAAAAGTGCCCACCAAGACCTGGTTTCTGGTTTAAAGATTCTAGGTTTTTTCTTTTTTCTCACTGTACTCTCTTTGTGGAAACTCTGAAATCTCAAGGAATGATCTAGTTTATCAGATGATTTGTAGCCTGAGTTTGCAGACTCAGTTTAATTCTACACACAACCTTCATTTCCTGCTCCACAATTATCCCCTTTCTTCCCTCTCACTAAACCCCATCTGGAACAGCAAGGGGACAAGGAGCCACTCTGGCTGTCCCTCCTCCATGCGAGGCCAGGTGAGAGAGATGACAGAGTGTGGAGCACCAGAAAGAAGCATGTCAGCATGCACGACTCCTGTACCTGTTGTTGGACAGGGCTTAACAGAACCCTCTCCTGGTCTGGCTTTCCTGCATGGTGCACCCTTAGAGAGGTTGAACCCAAGCTCCTTTGCCAGCCTGGGTTTCTGAGTGTCTCCATGCTGAGAGGTGCAGCACTTGACATTTGGCTGCCATGCTGCTGTGAGCACATCTGACTCTGCACAGGCACGTGGAAACCAGAATGTACCTGTCACAGGTGTCAACCTCTGTCTGACAGGTACAGATCTGGCAAGTGGTCACAACTTGCTGTTCCCTCATTGCAAATATCTTCTTTGTGACCTTTCCTTTGCAGATGGGCAGGCGCCGGCCTTTACATGCTAATGTATCCCTTTATATTCCGTGGGTCTCCTTCTAGTTCTGTGACTGTATGATGGGGACTCGTGAGAGACAGTAACTGGGGCGTGGGGAGTGAGTGCTATTCACATGAAGACCACATGAAGCCTGCTTGAAAATGGCACTGACTTTTTCTAGCTAACAGAATACCAGTACAAAGTTCCAACTTTAATAGAATAAATTAACAGGCCAATCCTTTTTTTCATTTAAGAATATATGACCCCAAAACATTCTAATTTATTTTACTATTTATTTAGGTGTGCTCTGCCTCATTTGAGAAAGGATTATAGAGAATTATGACTTTTTGTAGAGCACAGACAATTCTACTGTATTAAGTTTCTGTAATACTCATTGGGTACAATCAACTAACTGCTTTTTAGAAGACACAATTTTTCATTAAGCATACCACCATTGATAGTAACACAGTTGTTTGAGCAGCTGATTAATTCAATGACATCAGGTCCTTTCTTTGATAAACGGTGGTTAGAAATTCATTAGTCTTACGAAAGTTTAGAATTTTCTCAATGAGTTTTTAACAATTTTGATTTACTACATTATCACTTTGGCTTATCAAGACAAACTACATTTACAGCCATTAAAAATTTTATTTAAATTTATGACCACAAGATTATCTTGCAATCATACTTTTTGTGCATCTGAAACTGTCTAAACTCAAACCTTCACAGATGAAAACAGAGTCACAGCCAAGATCTGCCTACCTGGAGCAGAAATCAGTGGGGCAACAACTAAAAGAAACAATTACAGGGTAATTTTAACAAAACTGCTGGAGGCTGAATATGAACTAGCAGGGGAGTGAGAAAGTCTTGTGGGCCACAGTCTTAGACCCCCAAGGTTTTGTGGGTTTTACTTCTAGGAACCCCAGCAGGTTCTCACAGTGAAGACCCTAAAAGCTATGGGAAAAGGAGGTGAAACATGTCAAGGGCGTTCTCCCTACAAAGGCCTATCCTCTAGCAAAGACTTTTCCTTATTTTTCATAGAGCTTTATCCCATATATGGGAAAGGTCAATTATCCAACACCAGCACCCTGAGCCTTCCTGTCTCACCTAAGGGAAGAAGAAACTAAAACACATCTGCAAAGGCCCAGAGATACAGGTCCACTAAAAGACTAATATTTGATCATAACATTATAGAACACTCCCCCACACATCTTGCCACCATATCAGGAGGACTCCAGAATAATAGTGGATTACTGTTGAAAGAGTTTCTATGCACACACTCTACTTAAGTAGGAATTCTAAGCAAAGCCCCCTCCCCTCTCCAAAACAGGAGAAACAAACACAAATACACCAGAGAAATGTAAGCTTCTTGGTACCTAAAGCTACAGCATAACCCAGCTCTAGGCTAGGTTAACTTAAAATCTCACACTAAAGGCCTTTTACATGTGTGTGTGCATGCTCAGTCACATCCAACTCTTTGCAACGCCATGGACTGTAGCCCTCCAGGCTCCTCTGTCCATGAGATTTCCCAGGCAAGAATACTGGAGTAGATTGCCATTTCCTCCTCCAGTGGATCTTCCCAACCCAGGAACTGAACGTGCATCTCCTGAGGCAGGTGCATTGGCAGGTGGATTCTTTACCACTGAGCCATCTGGGAAGCCACCAAAGGCCTTTTGCCCAAGTTCTTATTACCCAATACATCACATCTAACTTTTAACAAGTTACAAGATACCCTAAAAAAAAGCAATGGGAAAAAATAGTATGAAGAGATAAAGCAAGAATCAGAACAAGACTGAGATATGAAACAGATTGTGAAATTATCAGAGAATTAAAAATAACTATGATTAATATTTTAAGGGTGCCAATGGAAAAAGTAAACAACATGCAAGAACAGATGGGCAAGGTAAGCAAAGAGACGGAAACTCTAAGAGAGAATAAAAAATAAATGCTACAAAGCAAAAATGCTGAACAGAAATGAAGAATGCCTTTGATGGGCCCATCATTAGACTAGACATGGCTGAGGAAAGAATCAGTGAGTTTAAAGAAGTGTCAACAGAAACTTCCCAGATTGAAACACAAAGAGAATAAAGAATGATAAAAACAGACTATCCAAAACTGTGGGACGATTTTAAAAAGTGTAACGTAAGCATAATTGGAACTTCAGAAGGAGAAGAAACAGAAAATGGAACAGAAGAAATATCTGAAGTACATCAGTTCATAGGATATGTTCTAAGAGCCTCAGTAAATGGCTGAAGCCATGGACAATACCAAACCCTATATGGGTCTATCATGTTTTTCTTATATATACATACCTATAATAAAGTTTACTTTATAAATTAGGCAAGTAAGAGATTAACAATAATAACTAATCAAATGGAACAATTATATAATATACTATAATAAAAGTTATGAGAATGTGGTAGCTCTCTCTTTCTCTCAAAATATCTTATTGTACAATTTAATGCCTTTTCCATAGTAACTAAGTATTACACACTGTGGCCATAACTTTGCCACTTAAGTGCAATGGTGAAACTAGCAGATTTCTTTTTCCTTCTTCACAATTTCACAGAGAGAAGATTCATCTTTACCATAAGGCTTAGCAACCTCAGCATACTATTTTTTTTTCTTTCCTTACTAAGCCAAGAACTTTCACTTTTTCACTTAAAGGGAGTACATTACAGCTTTTCTTTAGCATATCCAAATGGCCAACATTGCTACTCAAGCACTTTGGACTCATTATTAACTAAAATAAGGGTTACTTGAACACAAGCACAATGACACCATGACAGTCAATCTGATAACCAAGAAATTTATTAAGGGACCAATGGGTGGGACATGCTGGTCAAAAGATGATTCCCATCCCAGGTAGGACAGAACAGGGCAGCATAAGATTTCTTCACAGAACAGAGTGCAACAGAGTTCATAAGTGAAACCTTATAAACTGTTTATTTTTGGAATTTTCCTTTTAATGTTTTTGAACTGCAGTTGACCACAAGTAACTGGAACCACAGAAAGCAAAACTGCTAATAAAGGTGAACTACTATAATAATGATCAAGAATTAAACAAAATTAATGACTAAACTACAGATCAGAAACCTCAGCAATACCAAACAGGATAAATTTTAAAAAAACAAAAAAAACTCTATATCTAAGATATATCATATTCAAACTGAAGAAAGTCAAAGACAATAGGAAAAAAACTTAAAAAAATAAAACAAAACAAAAAAACCTTACCTATAGAGGAACAGGACAAGATCTAAAAGAATAACAATATACTTCTCATCAAAAGCCATGTATACAAGAAGAGAATGGAGTGAAGTATTCAAAGTGTGGAAAGAAAACACCAAACTTGAATTACATGTCCAACAAAATTTTCTTTCAAAAGTGAAGGAGAAATGAACACTCAGAAAAAAAAAAAAAACTGAGAGAATTCATTGCCGAACCTCTCCTCTAAGAAATATTAAAAGATACTCTTTATGGAGAAGAAAAATTATATAGGTCATGAACTTAGATCTGTATAATAAAAGGAAGAGTGAAAGAAAGTGAAAGTGTTAGCCACTCAGTTGCACTTCTTTGTGATCCCATGAACTGTAGACTGCCAGGTTCCTCTGTCCATGGAATTCTCCAGGAAAGAATAGAGGAGTGGGGAGCCATTTCCTTCTCCAAGGGATCTTCCCAACACAGGGATGGAACTTGGGTCCCCTGCATTGCAGGCAGACTCTTTACTGTCTGAGCCACCAGGCAAGACCAAAAGGAAGAATATAGGAGATGAAATTTTTAAATGTAAAGTGTTCTTTATTTTCAGTTCAGTTCAGTTCAGTTCAGTCACTCAGTCGTGTCCAACTCTTTGCAACCCCATGAATCGCAGCACGCCAGGCCTCCCTGTCCATCACCAACTCCCAGAGTTTACTCAGAATCACATCCATCGAGTCAGTGATGCCATCCAGCCATCTCGTCCTCTGTCGACCCCTTCTCCTCCTGCCCCCAATCCCTCCCAGCATCAGAGTCTTTTCCAAGGAGTCAACTCTTTGCATGAGGTGGCCAAAGTACTGGAGTTGCAGCTTTAGCATCACTCCTTCCAAAGAAATCCCAGGGCTGATCTCCTTCAGAATGGACTGGTTGGATCTCCTTGCAGTCCAAGGGACTCTCAAGAGTCTTCTCCAACACCACAGTTCAAAAGCATCAATTCTTCGGCGCTCAGCTTTCTTCACAGTCCAACTCTCACATCCATACGTGACCACTGGAAAAACCATAGCCTTCACTAGACGGACCTTTGTTGGAAAAGTAATGTCTCTGCTTTTCAATAAGCTATCTAGGTTGGTCATAACTTTCCTTCCAAGGAGTAAGCGTCTTTTAATTTCATGGCTGCAGTCACCATCAGCAGTGATTTTGGAGACCAAAAAAATAAACTCTGACACTGTTTCCACTGTTTCCCCATCTATTTGCCATGAAGTGATGGGACCGGATGCCATGATCTTCGTTTTCTGAATGTTGAGCTTTAAGCCAACTTTTTCACTCTCCACTTTCACTTTCATCAAGAGGCTTTTTAGTTCCTCTTCACTTCCATATTTTACTTATTCTTAATTGATCTAAAATACACCATTTGTCTGAACTAATAATAGTAACAATGTATTGGATGATTGTAGCATATGGATGGAGAAGGCAATGGGCACCCCACTCCAGTACTGTTGCCCGGAAAATCCCATGGATGCAGGAGCCTGGTAGGCTGCAGTCCATGGGGTTGCTAAGAGTCACACACGACTGAGCGACTTCACTTTCACTTTCCACTTTCATGCATTGGAGAAGGAAATGGCAACCCACTCCAGTGTTCTTGCCTGGAGAATCCCATGGATGGAGGAGCCTGGTGAGCTGCAGTCCATGGGGTCGCACAGAGTCGGACACGACTGAAGCGACTTAGCCACAGCAGCAGCAGCAGCATATGGATAAAAAAGTAACTGGAAAGTCATAATGTCTGGAAGGGGAGAATTGGGGATACCCTGTTATGTGGTACCTAAATTACACACAAAGTTGTATAATGATGCTTGACATAAACTTATATTTGTTGTAAATGTGTATTGCAAACTCTAGGGGGAAAAAAGCCTGTTTAAAGGTAATAATTGATATACTTTCAAGAAAAAAGAGAGAGAAAATAAAATGAATCAGAGAGGTAAAATAATAAGCTCAGAGAGAAAACAAAATGAGTCATATAAAATGTGCAATCAAAACAAGTAAAGGCTAAAAAAGAGAGGGAGAAAACAAATAATAAACAAGTGGAACAAATAGAAATGAATTCCACCTGTATCAATAAGTATTTTAAATGTGAATATTGATCTTAATATACTAGTTGAAAAACAAGATTGTCAGAGTAGATTTTTTAAGAAACCAAAACTATAGACTGTCTACAAATCCACTTTTAATATAAATAAAAACTCAAGTAGGTTAAAGGTAAAGGAAGAAATATCTACCATGATAACAGCTAATGTAGAACAAACCTACAGTAACTATAATAATTTCAGACAAAGTAGACCTCATAATAAAAGAAATTATCAGGGTTTAAGAGGATATTTCACACTGATAACATAGCTAATTTTCCAAGAAGACAAGACAATCCTTAATATCTATGTACCTAACAACAGTGTCAAAATGCTTGAGATAGAATTGATAGAATCATAAAAAAAGAAACAAATCCACTATTATAGTTGGAGACTTTTTCACTTGATGCTTTTTCACTTGATAGATCAAGGAATCATAAAATAAGTAAGGATATAGTTGACCTAAGCAGCACTATAATCAACTTGATATAACTGACATTTATAGAATACTTGACTCCAAAACATCCGAATACATATTCTTCTCAAGCTCTCATGGAACATTCATAAAGAGAGATCACTTTCTGGACCATAAAACATACCATCACAAATTTAAAGCGACAGAAATCATATAAAATATGTTCTCAGACTACAATAGAATTAAACTAGAAATCAAAGAATAAAGATAGCTAGAAAATCCACAAATACTGAGAATTTAAACAATTCACTTCTAAGTAAGACATGAGTCAAAAAAGAAGTCTCAAGATAAAACATATTTTGATCTAAATGAAAATATAATTTATTAACATTTGTGGGTTGCAGCAAAAGCAGTGCTCAGAGGTGAATTTACAGCACAGAATACACATGAGAAAAGAAGAAACATCTGAAATCAGTAATATAAGCTTCCATCTTAGGAAGCTAGAGAATGAAGAGCATTTAAGCCTAAAGCAAGTGGAAGAAAAGAAATCTTTAGAAACGCAAGCAGAAGTCAACGAACTTGAGAACAGTTAAATAATAAAGAACATCAATGAAACCAAAAGCTTCTTCTTCGAAAAGACTAATAAAATTATTAAACATCTACCAGTTTGACTAAGAAAAAAGGGAAGAAGACACAAATTACAATGGAAATGAAAGAGGGGTTATCACTACTAATTGCATGGGCATTAAAGTTTAATAAAGGAATACTTTGAACAACTCCATGCCAACAAATTTGATAATTTAGATAAAATAGAACAATTCCTTGAAAGACAGAAGATAATAAAGCCTACCTACGCAAAGAGAAAGAGATAATCTGGGTAGTCCAATATTTTATAAAGAAATAGTTAATAAATCTTCCCAAAAAAGAAGCAGAATGCCCTGATGGTTTCACCAAATATTCTACCAAACATTTAAAGAAGAAATTATACCAATTTTCCACAATCTTTTCAGAAAATAAGAAGCAGAGGGGAAACTTCCTAACTCATTCTGTGAAGCCAGCATTATCCTTATATTGAAACTAAATAAAGACATTAAAGGAAAGAAAAACTATAAATCAATATCTCACATGAACCTAGATGCAATAATCCTTCCAAAAAGATTAGAAAATCAAATTCAAAAATCTACAAAAATAATTTTAATTATTTTTTAATTTAATTTTTTAAACCCATAACCAAGTGGGATTTACTCTGGGTAAATAAGACTGGTTCAACAGTCAAGAATCAATTAAGGTAATCCTCCACATCAACAGGCTAATGAGGAAAATTCATATAGTCTTGACAATAAATGCAAAAAAAGCATCTGAAAAAATAAGTTTTATGCAGAATTCTGATAAATGAAATTTAAAAAGACCTAAATTAATTGCCAGGCATTCTGTGTTCATGGTCCAATTATTCCCAACTTGATCTACAGATTCAACACATCCCAACCAAAACCACAGCAAGCTATTTTGTAGATAATGAAAAAATGAATCTAAAGTTTATATGGGAAGGCAAAGACCCAAAAAAACCAATGCAATACTAAGAATAATAACAAAGGAGAGGATTCACTATGCTGCTGTTGCTAAGTGGCTTCAATTGTGTCTGACTCTGTGCGACCCCATAGACAGCAGCCCACCAGGCTCCCCCGTCCCTGGGATTCTCCAGACAAGAACACTGGAGTGGGTTGCCATTTCCTTCTCCAATGCATGGAAGTGAAAAGTGAAAGTGAAGTCGCTCAGTCGTGTCCGACTCTTTGCAACCCCATGGACTGCAGCCTACCAGGCTCCTCAGCCCATGGGATTTTCCAGGCAAGAGTACTGGAGTGGGTTGCCATTGCCTTCTCGTAATCAAGACAGTGTAGTTTGGGCAAAAGAATAGATACACAGACCAACAGAACACAATAGGAAGTCCAGAACTGACCCAAGCAAAGCTAGCTGACTGACTTTTGAGAAAAAGAACAAACATAATCCAATGGAAAAAGTATTTCAACTAATGGCGCTGAACAGTTGGACATTCAAATATTAAATTAAATCCAGACATAGACTGACTGCCTTTAATAAAAGTTAACTCAAAATGAATCATAGACCTAAATATAAAACTGAATACTATAACACTTACAGAAGAAAACACAGGAGAAAATCTAGGTGCTCTCAGGTTTGGCAATGAGTTTTTATGTAGAACCAAAAGCACAGTCTATGAAAGATAAGTTGTATTTCATTAAAATTTAAAACGTCTGCTTTGTGTAAGACATCATTAGGGGAATCAATATACAAATCATAGGCTGGAAGAAAATATCTGCAAAATACATATCTGATAAAAGACTGGTATCCAAAATGTACAAAAACTCTTAAAACTCAACAATAAGTAAAAAATACAATTTAAAAATGAACCTAAGATCTGGACACCTCAGCAAAGAAGAAATGCAGATGGCAAATAAGCATATGATAAGATGTTCAACATCATATGTCAATAGAGAATTACATATTAAAACAACAATAAACCACTAAATACCTATTATGATGACTTAAAAAACTGATAACATCAATGGTAGCAAAGATATAAAGCAACAGGAGCCCTCATTCATTATTAATAGGGATGCAAAAAGTTTCAGTCACTGCAGAAGACAGATTGGCAGTTTCTTATAAAGCTAAACATAGTCTTACCATACAATCCAGCAATGATGCTCCTAGATATTTTCCGAACTGATTCGAAAACTTAAGCCCACACCAACACCTGTACTCAAATGTTTATAACAGCATTATTCACAATCCCCCAAAACTGGAAACAACCAAGATGTCCTCAATAGGTAAATGAATAAACTGTGATATGCCCATTCAGCAATAAAAAGAAATAAGCATCAAGCCACAAAAGACATGAATGAAACTTGGATGCATTGTGCTAAGTATAAGAAGCCAGTCTGAAAAGGCTACATACTGTATGATTCCAATTATATGACATTCTGGAAAAGGCAAATCTGCAAAAACAATAAAATGATCGGTGGTTGCCAGGAGTTCAAAGGAAGAGGAGTGTGCTAAATAGGGGAAGCACAGGGCAATTTTTAGGGCTGTAACTCTTACCACATAATAATGTAACAATGGATACATGACATATGTCAAAAAGTATAGACTTTTAAAGCACAAAGTATGAAATTTAATGTATATAGAATTTTAAAAATCATACAGGAAGCTGGGTGATCCCAAGGATGGAATATAAACAAAAGAATCTAACTGTATGACAAATGCATGAAACAACATCACTGAAGGAGGTAGAAGGAAAGGGTACTGACCCAAGTAACTCTGGAAATGAGTTGAGCTTTCAAGACTAAAGGCAGGAAGGAACTGTATATAAGCACTGTATTCTAGTTGATAATGCTGTGTTCCACAGGAATAAATGTTAATAATTCTGATACGACTATACATGTATACTGGAATTGAACAATTAAGTAAAAGGATGGCAAATGGTGGGAGTCAGGTTTCTTACTGTTGGAGTGAGTATGTAACAAATAAGCAAAGAAAAATGTTAGAATGATCCATGTGGCAATGAATTAGAGCTACAGACATCAATATAAACTTGTTTAACCTAATATAGATATAAATGGTTACACTTAGAAATATATACAGATGTATGCATATACATGGATTTGTATGTGCGTATATATTTCCTTGCCCTGCCAGCTGAGAGAGCCTAGGAAAAACATCACCACAGTAGCAATGAGTTTATCTACCATACAGATCTTGGCTTTTAAAACCATTCCCCAATAAAAGGAAACAGAGGTCCTTGAAGAAAAGCTCAATTTTATGAATGGACCAGGAAATACACAAGATAAGTCTGGAGTACCTTGTAGTGTCAAAAAGTAGGGACACGCTAGGGTAGAGGTGACGATTTAAAATGCTGAGGCTATGTCACAGGAACACAGGAGTCAACTAAAAGAGCTCCCAGTGGCCAAAATTAAAGGAATTTGAAAAACAAAATAAAATAGTATTGGGTCATAAACCAAAGTAGAAAATAAATGAGTACATACTAAATAAGCAAACTGGATATAGTATATAAATCTCCTATGCAAAAGAATTCCAAGTTATTTATAAATACTCCCCACCTCAAGAACATAGAGCATAGTTCCCCATTCCTTTAACATAGATTTAATATAGTGACTTCCAAAGAGGACAATATAGAAAGGGCTGGGGAGCAATTTTACAGTGGAGAAATTAAACAAGTATTACTTCAACCAGGTGATCAAGGTCAATATCAAGAGTGATTAAATTATGTTGATAGTATATACCCTGGATATGATGTGATATGATGTGATGTGATGTGATGAAAATGGCAATTTACCTCTGTGATGTTCTTCCCAGAAAACTATAATAACCTCAGTCCAACTGTGAGAAAAGCATCAGACAAATTCTTAATGAGGGGTATTCCCCAACACACCTGACCAAAGCTGTCCAGGTCATTTAAAACAAGAAAGTTCTGAGAACCTGTCACAGACAAGAGGAGTCTAAGGAGACATAACTAATTGTGTGGTGGTTATCCTGGGTGAGACCCTAGAACAGAAAAAGGACATGATGTTAAAAGTAAGAAAGTATGAATAGTATAGACTTTAGACTTTAGTTAATAAGAATATATCAATATTGGCTCAATTATTATAACATACCATAATAATACAAGATGTTAACAAGGGAACTAGGTGTGGGATATACAAGAACGCTCTGTATTATCTTCCCAATTTTCCTGAAAATCTAAAACTGTTCTAAAAAATAAAATCTATTTTTAGAAAATGTTTAATACATGATTGTATACTTTTCTGTGTATGTATATCTTCACCTCTAAAGCTATGGCTTTTCCAGTGGTCATATATGGATGTGAGAGTTGGACTATAAAGAAAGCTGAGTTGCAAAGAATTGATGCTTTTGAACTGTGATATTGGAGAAGACTCTTGAGAGTCCCTTGGACAGCAAGAAGATCAAACCAGTCAATCCTAAAGGAAATCAGTTCTGAATATCCATTGGAAGGACTGATGCTGAAGCTGAAACTCCAATACTTTGGTCACCTGATGCAAAGAACGGACTCACAGGAAAAGACCCTGCTGCTCGGAAAGATGGAAGGCAGGAAGAGAAGGGGACAACAGAGGGTTAAATGGTTGGATGGCATCACTGACTTGATGGACATGAGTTTGAGCAAACTCTAGGAGTTGGTATGGACAGGGAAGCCTGGGGTGCTGCAGTCCGTGGAGTCACAAAGAGTTGGACACGACTGGGCGACTGAACTGAACTGAATGGATTTATTAAAATTTTTAAAAATTAAATAAATTATGTAACCTTGATTGTCTTTAACTTTTTCCTAATAAACAAAGGGTTCAAGTTTTAAGAAACTCAAACTTATCAATGTGTCTGCTTGTCACTAAGGTGATAATTAAAATAACCCTTTTATGTATATTTGTAATTTTATATTACATCTATGTGACAATATTTATTACATATTTCATCCTACAACTCATTGGTTCTAAAAAAGTTGATAAGTTTCTGTAGTACCTGCTAGGGGGTAAAATTAGACAATGGAAAAATAAATATAAGTCAACAGGCAATAAATACTAAGGCAACAGTATCCTAAAATATGCAACAAAATCAATGAGAAAGGCTGCGAGCTCAGCTTGCCTGACATGATCTTTCTTCTTTCTGTTTTTGCTTAAGAATTTCATGCTACATTTTCTCATTTATTTCTTCAGCATTTTCTCCCATATAGATCCATATTATTTTATGTCTTATAATCAGTTCCCCCACCGAGCTCTTCTTTCTCTACTTCTGACCTGCTGACCTCAAAGGATGAGTTTCAAAGTACCTAAGAATCTTATTTCCTTGCATTAGTAAAACCAGGGTTTACTGATGTCATTGTTTGCTTTTGATGTACGTGGCTGATTGGCCCCTGAGAAGGATGACCTGCCTCTCCTTCCTCCCTCTTCTTTCTTCCCTCTCTTCCCCTCTCACCAATCAGTCAAAAGCTGCCCCATGGAGGCCAGCAGGAAGATCCTTTCTGGTTACTGCTCCTCTGAAGAAAAAGAAAGCAGAACGTCTGCAGTCTGTAGCCTGAAGTAGGCTTGGCATTAAGTCCTGACACAAAGCTGCCACCTTCCTGAGACAAAATCTACCCGTAGCCTGCTATGGCCCAAGTTTTGATTGAGCTCAGAAGAGTGTCAAGGCCAAGTCGTAGGGAGCACAGCTGAGAAACTTTTGTGACTTTGTGGAGGCACTCAAGTGCTAGTGGGCCTTACTCGAGATTTGTTGAATGAATAAATTTATGAATTTAGAAGCATTGTAATGCTGCTTAGAAGCCACTGTAATGCTTCACTGAGGTGTAACTTGCACAAATCCCTAGAATAATAGCATTTTCAAGTGGCAGAAAGGCCTCAAAAAGAAACATTGTCAACTAACCCTTCTACTTTCTAAAGAAGGAAACTGGTTCAAAGAGGTCAATTAACTGGTTTAAGGTCCCTCAACTGGCCGACCCTTAAACCAGAAACTATTTTATCATTACCAGCTTTCTAGTTAAATATACCAGGTAATGGTACACAATTGTTGGTGTTTAGCCTAGTTAATCCCTAGGTTTCATCATGTCTCTCAAGGAATCCTTTCTAACTCCTCCCTCTCTCGCTCTGTCTCTCTCTTCCCCTTCCTCCTTCCCTCTCTGCCATTTCCCTTATGCACTTTGTGTCAATATATGTGTGTTTTTCCTTTTCCTCCTCACTTATCCTCAGTTTTTACAATATTACTGCAGATTTAAGGAGTTAATCTTGTGACTATTACACTCTACCCCCAGGAAGACAGCAACATAAACCTCTCTATGGCTTAACAAGGACATCCATGTGAATTTCAAATCAAATGAGCAAACTAATATTTGATCTTTTTTAAACCAGAAATTCTTTTGGATCAGTTCTTTACTGGCAATATAGCTAATTCAATTAGCAATCAGTTTAATCAATATGAAGAAATCCAGCCCTGATGTAAGACGGACACAAATCTGAGTTCAGACATGGTGCTTCCCCTACATAAGTGCATTGTCATTGCCTCAAACATGAATTATGTTGTTGTTCAGTCGCTCAGTTGTCTTCGACTCTTTGCGACCCCATGGACTACAGCATGAACGTGTTTACTAATGCAGCCCTCATCCAAGAATTTATTCTTGGTCAGGCCTCACACTTTAGAATGCATATGTGAATTGTCACTCTGTCCTCTAAATGGAAACAGAAGCCTCATGGAAACATCCCTTATACTTTGATATGTTCATGACAGGATACAACACAAGTCCAGTTTGGGCCCAGCGTACAACTACATACTCATGTCTAACTTCTTGGTCCTGCTGCCCAAGAATAGAAAGTTTTAAACGGTTCCAAGATTCTGTCATGACAAAAATTCTCTCTTTACTAGCTTTGTCTAATAAGATAATTCCTCATTTTAGCCTCCAAAGGTTACTATTTAAATTGCAAGGCAACATCCATCACTGTCAGTCAGGAACCTCCTGGCTGTAATTAACTTATCCACACTAGGTCACATGATAGCTGAGCTTTGACAGGAATGAGGACTTCATAGTCCAGAACAGACAGCAGTACCAGAGTAGGTCCTAGATAGCCAAGGATTAGCTAAGAGCACAGTGGGAAACCAATCAGCATTCCAGGTACTCAGGGTGCAGGCCTTTAGATAAAACAGCGGTATGGAAATAGTTGACTGCTTTGTTAATAGTCAATGTTCAATTAATATTAGCTAGAGTAAATTGTGGGCTTCCCAGGTGGTAAAAAAGGTGGGCACTGGTGGTAAAAAAAAAAAAAAAAAAAAAAAAAAAACCTGCTTGCCAACGCAGGAGTCATAAGAGGCACAAATTCAATACCTGGGTCAGGAAGAGCCCCCTGGAAGGGAGGGCATGGCAACCCACTTCAGTATTTTTGCCTGCAGAATCCCCACAGACAGAGTAGCCTGGCAGGCTACAATCCATAAGCTCACAAAGGGTCAGAAACAACTGAAGTGACTTAGCATAGCATGTACACAGAGTGAATTGAAAGATATTTTTCCTGGCTTCAGAGAGTTTCCCATCACTGGAAATAGTACATACACAAAGGGTGGATGGTCATAATGAGGCCAATTTGGGAAGACAGTAGTCTAGTAGTACAGCTAATGACCCATGAGTGGTCCATGACATTAATGTGCAGGGTCATGGTCAGATTAATGCACATGGCATTAATGTGCAGGGTTTAATGGAATTAAATGGGAAATTGTCAAGAGCATTACATACAGCAGGGACAAATATTTTTTGAGAAACTTTTGTTTCAGTTGTCTGTGTATACATATGTGCCTAAGTATAACCTGGAGATTGTGGTAAGAAAAGCAAAACACTGGTTTAGAAGACATTCAGAAGCCATGTTTCTATTTATTCTTCTTCCATTTAGACTTGAATTTATACTATCTGGTCCATGGTGGGTGCTCAATAACTGCTATTCATAATATCAATCTTAGAATTTCAACAACTCTACCAGCTAGGTATTCTGATGTTGGTTTTAGGGAAGATAAGATTAATCACTTGCCTATGTTAAATGACTTGTTCAAGGCCACACAGCTAATAAGCCTGTGTGTCCAATACTTGAACCCAAACAGCAGAACACTACAAGTCCAGATGTGGGTCATACTCCAAAGCACTCTTCAGAAGACTGAAGATGGAAAGTAAACTTAAAAGTAGAAATTCATCCAATAAAATGTTGAGGCTCTGCTAGAACCACCAATGATTTCAACTTGAAAATTCTCATTATTAAACAAAACTCTGAATCACATAATCTAAAGTGGCAGGGCCCAAATGCCAGTCTATAGATTGGCTGTATCATAATCACTGGAGAAGCTTTAGAAAAATACAGATTCTCAAACTCCTCTCCTAGAGAATATGACTGAAGAGGTGAATTTACAAAGCCCCCAGTGCTTCTGCTCAGACAGGTTTGGAAAGCATGGACCTAGTTTACTTCCTTCCATTGAAGATCTAACAGAATTCTTAACTGGAGGAAATGTTGGATACCATCTAGCCATTGGGTGGCAATAAGTTTCATCTTCAGTGCCAACTACAAGCAATAAATAATCCTGCTTGGAGGATTAGTAGAGATAGATTCCAAATGGCATTCAAACTTGATCAGATAGCACCCCAAGATTAATCAATAATGTCTGTTATGGATGAGGAGGTGTAGAAGGGGCATTGCTACGATCCAGTCCTTTTATTTTCCAGTCTTGTCTGCCCCCGGAGAAGGCAATGGCACCCCACTCCAGTACTCTTGTCTGGAAAATCCCATGGATGGAGGAGCCTGGTAGGCTGCAGTCCATGGGATTCCTAAGAGTCGGACACGATTGAGCGACTTCACTTTCACTTTTCACTTTCATGCATTGGAGAAGGAAATGGCAACCCACTCCAGTTTTCTTGCCTGGAGAATCCCAGGGACGGGGGAGTCTGGGGGGCTGCCGTCTATGGGGTCACACAGAGTTGGACACGACTGAAGCGACTTAGCAGCAGCAGCAGCTTGTCTACCCCAAAACACACTTTAGCGACAGAGAATTGAAATCCAGGCTTGCTCATTCCTAGTCTAGTGCTTTATTTAAAACAATTTCCATTGTCCATAGTCAGGCTTATCAGAAATGCTGGTTTCTAGAGAGCTTCTAGCTGGTGTATGGCAGAAAAAGCCAACATTTACTTTACTTGAAAGATTAAGGCAAATCTACCCTAATTGTTCCTACTCATTAATGCCTCAGCCACTAAGGCAGGTAGAATATTTTATTCCATTATTAGCTATAAAATTTTAAATACTGAGATCCCTTGAGAATTAATCAAGAAAAATCATGTGTTTAAAAAAAAGCCTAGTACAGTTTCTGACTTGGGTTTAAATTTATACTAAAGAATGTAAGATCTTTTCTTGCAAGTAGGTTTTGATGAAAATACAGAGCATAATGCATAACTGGATGCCTAATGGATAGAGTTCATCACTGAGAGAGGGAAAATATACAAGAGAGGGCATCTAGGGTATCAAGGAAACTGTCCACTTCACAACTGTCCCTAGAACAGCCTGGTCAGAAACTATACCCCTAACTTCCTCAGCTGGGGCCTTAGGCAAGTTACTTAGTGTTAATTTCCCCTTCGGTAAAATATGGGTAATAAATCCTGCCTCTCAGGGTTGTTTTGAGAATTTACTGAGAAAAACCTTATGTTCCAGAAAGGGCTCAGCACATTTCGTGGCATATAGTTACTCAATAATGTTTATCAATCTATGTGTTTGATTTGCACAAAGAAATTCCCATGAACTGATCCCATGAACATCAAAACTGAGGTCTGTTCAACTCAGGGTTCTATTTAAACTATGAGATCTATGGGTCATCTAAGACTAAAAGCCAAAGACAGAGGTTATTGAGAGGCAACATTCACTGTGCAATAGGCTTAAGATGTCTAAGCTGGTCACTGAGTCAAAGAATTCTGAGATGGGAAGGTCCTTTCCTTTGCCCATCTGCTACTGTCCATCCCGGTCATTAACACACAAGGAAACTCTAAACCACAAGACACTCTCAGGAGGGTGGCCCTGCGTCCCAGCTTCTTGAAGCAGTTTCCTGGGTGGCACCCCCAGGAAAACAGTATTTCTAGCACTGGGAAGCTCCATTTGTAAATTAAACACAAGGTTTTATAGAAAATTAAACATTTTGACTTCTCCCCTTCTCCAGCATGTCTGCCGAATATTTCCAATAGGTACTTTTAAACAACACCTATTCTGAGGTGATATGGGTAAATTGCAAAACATTAATTTACTATTAACATAATTACAGGGTTTTTTCTGCTCTCTAGAATTTGTTTAGTGCTTGGGGCCAAATCCCTTTCACTCTCACAATACCTTCTTTGTTTTAAAAAGGAGATACTACAGTGTCTGGTTGGTGGGGGGAAAGTGCCCTTTGAAATTTCCTGTTATCACAGTCATAAGCTGCCTCTAATCACAGGCAGCACAATAAATAGACATAAGACTTCTTTAAAATGCCTACAGTCTGCTAAGAATTAAAGGTCTTCCTTTGCGTCTCTCCTCAAAATATATTTCTAAATAGTTGCTCAGTCCTAAGCTTTCCCTAATAAGGTTCCATTTAAATAAGTTTGGAAATATTTTCCTTCTTTTAAAAAAGCCACTTAATTTGGAAATGTCAGATAAAAATACATGTACATTAGAAGGCTATCACCTATTTTCAGCTCAGTTTTTCCAGGCTGTCTCTTTTCCTTTCTTTCTTTCTTTTTTCTTCTTCTCTTTGCTGTTCCCAGCAGCTTCTGGGAGCTTCTTCACCCAAGAGGACAGAGCTCATCAGATCACAAACAATTTCATCTGTTTTCCTGGCAGTAGCCATCATACGAACAAAACTGGCCCCCATCGCCTGATACAGCCCTTCTGAGTAACCCCAGCTCCCCAAACCCCAGCCCAGGCCACGTGACTGAAATGAAACCAACTTGTCCTTAACTTTGGAAAATCAGCCACTCTCCTCCTTACTGTGCCATGTCAAAATTAAGGAGTAAACAGAGGTCCCCCAATCCCCCTGATTGCATTAATCATTCAAATGACGTATTAGCATTCTTCAGACTCTTCTGTTGTGCTTCCAAATTAACACCTCTAGGTTCAAGGGAATAGAAATTAACTGAATTATCTGGCAGCCCCAGATGTCCTAGCACACTCTTCCTTCTCACTGATTTAATATGCCTGAAGAACAGTTATGAGGCAGAAACACTGCTAATGGTCAAGAAATAATTTATGACATATGTAACAGACAACCTAGCCCCCCACCCACGTTCCAAAGTTGTCAGGATTCCAGGCAACTCCCAACTGCCTCTGCCATTGGGCACGGCCACCTTGTCCACCCTTTTTTTCTCCCACGTCGCCGTGAGTACTGGGGTGGCGGGCCCTGCTCTAAAGCAGGCAGTAACTCCCCAGTACCAGCTTGGTCACACCCAGCAGCACAGGCACAGAGATGATCCAGGAGTCTGTCCCAGAGCAGGACAAGGAGACAGGGCATGAGGGCAGAGCCCACAATCAGACAGGGATTCTCGGCCATTTCTCAGCCCTGGACATGGGCAACCTTCTTGCGGAGGTGTGAAAAGGATCAGTGGTTCCTCAGTGCTGTGGAAGGGCCTTTTAGAACACTGATGTAATCCTTCACAACAGAAGCCTGTTTCCCTTGGGGGTTAATCCTGTCATTTGGGAGTGTCTCCAGGGCATTAAGCTGTAATTGCTTGCACAACTCCAAGAGGCAAACAGGAAGCTGGCTCATACAGGCATTCACAAGCTTCCTCAGAGCAGGCAGGTCCTGTCTCTGGCATGGCGGCCCCTCCCAAACCAAAGCTGCATCTCCCTACCCAGTCTGAGAGGTGGGCCCATAAAGAGGTGGAAGCCTGAGGGGTCACACAGGAACCTTGCCCCATCCCAGCTCCCAGCTGCTTGGATCTCCCAGAGCAAGGATTAAGGAAACAGGGGTTGTTGTTGTTATTGTTTAATCGCTAAATCTTTTCCGATTTTGCGGCCCCATAGACTATAGCCCGCCAGGCTCCTCTGCCCATGGAATTCTCCAGGCAAGAATACTGGAGTGGGTTGCCATTTCCTTCTCTAGGGGATCTTCCCAACCCAGGGATTGAACCCACAACTCCTGCATTGGCAGGTGGGTTCTTCACCATTGAGGCACCATCGGGGAGGTCGATGCCAGGCATCACCTGAACACAGAGGCCTCATAGTAAAAGGCAGAAATTCAGATGCTTTCTCCATACCTTGGTGGGAATCAAAACATCAGACGTTTATTAAATGACATAGCGGTGGCGACTACTTTGCACAGCGAGCCCAGAAGTGTATGCTGTCACTTTAAAAAAAATTGAGCTGATGCCAGGCTAGTCATGGTAATGCTCCCATGGCATGATTAGATTCATGCCCAGGGTTGTATTTGCATATGATATTCAGGGCATGATTTTTTTATTGTTCTTAATCAGAGCCGAATGTCAACAAAATAAATGAAGTTGCGAGTTGAAGTGAAATTTTTATCACATCAGGGATGTGCTTTTTCTCCCATTTATCACAGCCCATATTGAGAGAGTGAAATTTTTTGAAAATGTGGTAATCAATGGAAGAGCTCCATATGGCAGGGATCAAAGGTGTTACATAGTGTGTGGTTCTGCTTTATTGCCAGCCAGTACTGTTAATTGGACAACAAGATCAGAGGCAATATTAAAATCCAATTAAATTGATATGAACAGATTGCCAAGTGATGTACACTAATGTATAATTGAGTATCAAGCAAATGCAAGTCCCCGTCTTCTGCTTCTACCTCCTGAATAAATGATGGCGCCATAGAGGACAGAAACAAGTTTGCACATTAGCTCCACAGCTCTGGGCTCTCATTTGTTACTTTCCAAGTTGATGACTTTTGGTTTTCCTCCTAGTCTGTCTTAAAGAGACAGACCCTTCCCCTATTCCCCAAAGCCCCTACCCCTTGCCCCCCACCTGGGGTGAGTCTTCCGCCTCAAAATAATTTTCTCCTTTTGGGGTTTGGAAATGAAATCCATGTTTCCTATGCTTCATTACATGCCTATTGCATAGCAGGTCCTAAAGAGCAGTGCATTGATAATAGATTGTGCTAGTTGTAAATGATCTGTCCATCCGGACCAGAACGCTAACACATCCCTAATGCTGTTTCCCAGATATAAATTAGATGAGATTGTTTCTCAACCCAAAAGGAAAGCAAAAGAGCAAAGCGCAGAATGAGCACCACCGGAATACCTCTTCACACAATGAAGGACCAGAGCCTCAGTTGTGAGATGCGGATCCCAGCAGTGGATCCCAGGGCCCAGCCGGCCACCACGCTGCCAGCAGGAGCTGAAGTGGGCCTCCATTCATTCCACTCCAAAGAAGGCCGGGAAGGGACAGAATCAAGAGGAAGGCAGCCCCTCCCACTCAATTAAAGCAATTAGCTCACAGGCCTTACCAAGGCCAGGCCTGGCTGAATAGGATCCCCCTGCCCCACAGTTTGTTATCCAAGCTGAGCTCACACAAATTAATGAGGAGCAGGAATGAGTAAAGCCAAGGGCTGTTGCTGGCAAACACTCTGGGGGCCTCGTCCCTTCCTCCTGTAAGAACAACCCCAGATTACCCCCAACAATAAAACCTGTTAACTTATACAACTTTGCTTAAGAAACAAGCCTGATGGGATGTTGGCAGACTTCCCTGCTGCCAAGCAAGAACTATTGCGGGCAGCCGCGAGCTTCTCAGGATTTAAGCCCATGATGGAATGGTAAACGAGGGAGCAGACTGTTTATTCCAGCAGCCAGATTGTCTCTGGCCATAAAGTTCTGTGTTTGGAAAGTTTTTTTCTTCCCAGTATATTAAAAAAAAAAAAAAAAAAAGGTGGGAGAGAAAGGTGGGGGAGAGAGTGTTGAGCAAAGATCATATTTTGCTATTATTTATTCAAGCACCTCAAAGAAAAGCATCAACCTTCCAGATTTTGAGCTGACTTACTAAACATAAATCCCTTTCAGCATCCCAGAGAAAGGAAGAGAAGGAAGAAGGCAGCTAGAACCGGAAGTACAAGGGAGAAAAGAGAGGAGGGAAGATATTTAAAATCAAGACTAAGGGACAGGGTTTTAACTAGTTTGGAATTTGAGTTGCTAAGTGACATATATTTTAAATCATCTCTTTACCAACAGGTACATACTTTTAAAGATTAGATTTATTTGTGGGCCTTAAAAACACTGAGATGGTATCTGTGCTCATAAACCAGTTTGAATTTTCTTTTTCTTTTTTTTTTGGCTTATAATAGTCAAAACAAGGTGAGGGGTGGGGGGCAGATTCCTGGTCAGCAACTACTCACTAAGCAACTGTTGAATCAAAGTGATGTTTTGTTTTCTTTTTCCCAAACCCTTTTGACTTTGGTCCAAACAGCCTCACTGCAATTCACCTTGAAAGTAGAGCAAATAGAAACTCAGAGTGAAATCAGACCGCCACAGCACCCAACAACACCGTTGAAACATGTGAGCCCTCCCACGCGAACCACAACAGATGAACTTGGCGAAGGTTGGCATCCTATTAATGGAGAAGGCGAGACCAGACCATCTTCTGCCTAGAGCAGAGTTATGCTTTTCAATAAGGCAGCCAGCTCAGGGCTGCAGCTCCTCTCTGCTTCCCCATTGTAAGAATAAGAGAAAGGCTCCTTGGAACTGGATATCTAAAAGTTTCTTGGAACTTTGATGAGGTAGTTTCTAGAAGCAGCTGTTTAACTTCAGCAATTTCTTGGTGCCTCCTTGCCCATACCATGACTACTGGGTTGCCCTAAAAGCTGTTCCAAGAATTGGGGAGAAAATAAAACTAAACAGAAAGACCCTGAAATGTATCAAGGAACTTAGCACTTTATGATATTTTAGCAAAATAAGTTGAGGAGCTTACAACAGATAGAAACCAAGTTGTTTATCTTGAAACAATATCAGCCTCGCTTGGGAACAGTGCCCCAATATTCCTGGGCCTGCTCCGGGGCTCAAAATGTGGGCAACCAAAGCACTGAAGAATTGGGTAATGCTGTCCCACATACAGAACCTCTCCTGGATGCCCAGCATGGGCTATGCCTTCCACAACCTTTCCTCTTTCATCACCACAACCTGCAAGGTAGAAAATATTATCCTCATTTTTCAGAGGAAGAAACTGAGTCTCAGACAAATTACTTCCCTGAGGCCAAACAGTAGAGAGATGGAACTGAAATTTAAACCTATCCCTGCCTGATTTTAATCCACATTTTTTTTTCTAGTCTACACAATTTAGCCTCCAGAGTTGCTCCAAAAGAAAAGACCAATGGTTCAAAAATCCACTTAAACTGCAAACCCACCCATCACCACAGAGAGACTTGGAATCAAGATATTTCACAGAATGAGAGATACTCCTGAAGAGACTAAGGAGAGCCATTCGCGAATGTGGCTGTAAAGATACTACATTAGAAATCTGGGGGTCTAGGTATGGGATCTTCCGTGGCTTCAGGTAAGTCACTAATTCTTCCTCCCTATGTCCTTCCACTTCCCCTTCCTCCAGGAGTAGTGATACCAGCAACCTACCTATCTCTCTTAATTGTGGATTAGATGTAAACACTGAAATCACTTTAAACTCTTCAGGGAGAAGTCCACACAAATCTCCATCGTTAGCTATACTCACACTGTGATCCTCAGGGCAGTTCCCACTTACTTGAGCCTGATTCCGAACAACATGATAGGGTCTGATCTGGGTATGGCCACGTGCCTTGCCTTAGCCGATAGTGAAGGTGATAAATGTCTCTTCTGAGTAGACACAATTCTTGGTATCCTTTCTTCCTTACGGCAGTGATGTGGGATGGACAGGCTACCACCCTGCACCTTAAATCCTCAAGTAACTAGATGAGCAGAGCCTCCCCATTGCCCAAGATGGACATGCAGCATGAATGTAAAATCACAGTGTTGTTCATCACCGCAACATAGTCTACCTGACAGATACTATATAGAAGCCCTATCTCTAGAGAGTACCAAGGGGAAACAGGTCAAAAAGTAAAGAAACAATAAACAAAATTCATTCATTTAGGAAATATTTATTAGGCACTTATTTTGGTGACAGGGTGTGCTGATGTGCTAGAGATAGATTATTATTCTTGAACTCAGGAATCCAAAAGAGCATCTTCTAACAAAAAACAAGAAGTGTTCTTTCAAGGAATTGATTTGAAATTTGAAAAATATTTGACTCTGACAGATATGTTCAACTACCAAAATCGATTTATAGCCAAGGGAAAAAATTCCCCTCCTGAAAATTACCCACAAATCTACCTTCCAAGTAAATCTCACTAGATGTTTTCATTCTATTTTTAATTCTCCGTAGTTTTTCATTTGCAAAGGTATAGCTAACTATACCTAAAAGAGGAAACAATCCAGACGTATTAAAAACATTCCAAGATGGTGACTACCATTTCAATAGGCTTCTGCTAAAGGCTAATATTAAAGATCAGGAGTGACAAAAAAGAAAAATAGACCCTCCAACTCTGGGAAGTCAATCTTTATTACCACTTAGAACCAAATAAATAAACTTGTGGTTTTGCCATTTAAAAAAGTTTGTATTAACTTCACTTTTGCTTCTGAGAAAACAACTGTCCATCGTAATGAGTTCACCCTATAACTTCACTCTCTTTTCCGTCTCTTCTGGGCTTTCTTCCCAGGTCCAGTAAGATTTTCACATTTCTAGGCAGTGGCATTCCATTATAAACGACCTAACATTATGAGCTAGAAGGGGCATTATGTAGCATAAGACCTTAAGCAAAACATTTTAGGAGATTTGTTATGTGAGGAAATATAAAATTCCGTAGTCTCATGACTACTTTTCAAACCTTTCCAATTGTTATAATCATTTATGAAACTGGAGTTTGCTATAATTAAGTCTGTCCATATATTAGACAGCGATTCATATATATATGTATATATGTGCACATACATATACACACACATAAGTTGACGAGACATGTGGTGTTGAAGGCAAGTCTCAAGACTAAAGAAGAGAGAGATTGCGGAGTGTGAAGAAGCAGCACTGTATTGGAAAAAGCCCCACCTCCGTTATTCCCAATCTCTGTCCTTCAGACAAATCCCTTCACCTCTCTGGGCTTCTGCCACTTCACCTGCAGAACAAGATCAGGCCAGAGGATTTCAAATGCCCCTTCTAGCTCAACTGTCCATGGATCTACTACTGAAGTTGCCTCCAATTTGCAAATTTTATTGAGTAAATTGGGTAACGTCTGGGTAGCTAGGATTCCAACTGTACAGAAATATACAAGCCAACAGCAAAAAAAGTAAAAGTCAAATGTGAAAAGAGTTACAACATACAAATACTAAGATTGTTAAAGATTTTTCTTCTTTTTTTCTTCTAAATTCACTTAATGTGATTGCTACACTACTTTTATAATTTTATAAATCAATAAAAATTTTAAAAGATATCAGTTTCTGTGGAGGGCAGTGTTTATAATTACCTGCAGGGAGTGTCAACACACGAATATAAACCCCTTCTTTGGATTTATAGGCACATAACATTTACAACAGATAAATCCATATGATTATCAATTCTAATTTTTCAAAGCCAAAATTCTCTTAAGCAACACAATTTATTTGTCTAAAGATATCAAATAAACTAGATTGGCAAACAGTTTCATTTTTCAGCTGTCTGCTTTGGCATTGTGCCTACTATAATACATATCTAATGTCACTCACTCCCATCTCACCCTGTCCGCCCAGGCACACAGGCTTGCAGACATGACAAAGTTGGCATTCTCGGGTTAATATTTATGCCAAAGGTCATAAAAGTCATGTTAAGCAGAAATGCCGAGGGAATTTGGGTCTCTCTCTATTACCTTACTCTCTCCCACTGTCCAAGTTTTGACAACATAATGTGATTACATAATAACTCAAGCAGGAAGAAAATTAGACCCCATATAGGAAACCCAGGTGAGGCCCCCATGGAGTTATCTGAGTTAGTTATCCTGCTGCATGTGAAGTCCTACAAGAAACAAACTTCTTAGCATTTTGAAGCCCTGAAAATTCCTACTCACTCCCCCATCCCATTCCCACCCAACCAAAAGAAATCTCTTCCGTGGGAGAAAATCTGCCACTTAGAAAATGGTATCTTTTCCAAATTGTATACTGATCGTAACAAATGAATTACTTCAATCACAAAAAAACTTGTTGCTCCAAAGAACCAAAAGTCAGCTCCATCTTTCTCTGTGCATTCTCATTATATCAAATAAATAAAAAAAGTTCCATCTGACCTGAGAAGTTCCAAGTGCCCTGAAAATTTCCATCTGATCCCTGGCGATAAAACCTAATCTCAGAATAGCATGCCCTAAGCTATTAGCACCAAAACTACCTATAGTCAAGTCAAAGTTAATTTCAATAGCTCTTTCAGAAGAGTTGAATAGTTTTTACAGGAATTCTACATCCCACAAACCTAGAAGCTCACCAGAAAAGCAGGCTCTCCCAGGAGTTCTAAAACCCTTACGTGCAAGATCTCTAATCGGGTTGCTACCAACACTTCTCTGAAGTTCACAAAGAAAGAAAATGCAACTGACGTGGACCCTCCCCATCCCCACAGTGAGTCTGACTTCAGCATTGATAATGCCTCCTGCTTCGACAAAATAAACCACGCAGAGCAGGAAGCCAAACAGGAGTCCTTGGCAACAACCAAGAATGAGCCAATAGTTTCAGCAGCACTTTCATAAGCTTCTCATAAGCTGTCGATCTTTCATCTCATTATCATTTTGAAGCTGGTTCCCATATTCTTCTCCAGCTACTGGCCTTGCTCTTATAATAAAGAAATAAACATATTTCTATTCATTTTAGAATATACATTATCCATCTAAGACTAGGAGACAGTAACCAGAGCAAGAATTGCCTGAAAATCCCTGAGACCATGGACTGTATCATCCAACATATGACAGCAGATAAGAACATAGACTCTGAAACCAGGATTACAAGGGTTGTAATCTCACCTCCATCACTTACCAGCTCTAATCTTGGGCAGTTGATTTTATCTCTCCATGTCTCAGTCTCCTCATCCATGTAACAGGGATAATAACAGTGACTTCTTCATTGGCTCACTGTGAGGACTAAATAAACACTTATAATAGTATTTGGTACAAGGTAACTGCAGTGTATTAGCTATTAATAACACCAGTTCAACCAACGTAAGTTATCAGTACCCCTCCTTGAGTCTCCAGGTTCAAAAGGAAATTAATAATATCCTTATCCACCAAAGTACCTCGCAAGTTGAAAATATCAAGTAATGCAATTGGTGTGAAAAGTTACTTGGGATGAAAAAAATATTTATTACTATCTGTAATATATCATTTTTAATACAATAATATTATACCTCAGTCAATTAAAATTGAGTCTTTCATTTCAAAGAGGTGAAAAAAAAAAAGAAAGCTAGTCCTCAATTGACCAGAAACACCCCCGTGGGCCAAGTTGAGAGGAAGACTAGGAAGGGAACATGCCAGACTGATTTTTACTTCCAACAGCATATTTCAAGCCCGTTCTATATAACGAATTGGGGGATGTGATGACAAAGCTGCATCACTGTGGATTTATGGCTAATCATTTGTGTTTGCTAAAAACATCAGGACAATACACTTTCTGATCAATCTGTCTTGCTACAAGAATATTCTGAAGTCAGAAATGTTTGGGGTGCTGCTAGTAATTGTTTGACAATGCAAATTCTGACCCCAATAACTGTGCGGGGTGGGGGATTGGCAGATGCCACTGTCAGAATTGCCCAATCCCAACAAACAGCCAGCCAGGCTAGATGATGATTTGGAGCCTGGGCATCACAAAGGCAAGCCACCAGCTCTCCTTGAATGTTGGTTGGACTGAACTTTTGGATTGAAATGACCATTTGTGCTGATGCCAGGTGAGCATGGCTGGAAGCACTCAGATGCCAAAAGAGTCAACTTCCACCGACACTCCTAGTCAATGGTTGAATGTATCTCCCATTTTTTAAGTTCTGTCATCCCAATGCTTTGCTCATCCATGCCAATGGCTAAATAACTGTATGTTTTCTCTATACTGACCCTTCTCTAGAGTGCTGAGTCCTGGACTATCAGAATTATTTCTACTTACATCAGAGCCCACTTCCATTTCCGTGTAGCCCATGTGCTTTTCAGTGACTAGAGTCTCCCTCCTCCTAAAAAGCTCCTTTTTTAACTCACCATGCATGCAATGACAATTTTGCTACTACATATTTGTAGAAATGATAATAATTACTGACATTTATTTAGGTTACTTTGAGCTACACATTGACCTAAGTGCTCTATATTAATCATCTCAATCCCAAAGCAAGTCTATGAGGTAAAGAGTATCATTATCCCCTTTCATAGATGAATAGATCAAGGCATAGGGATGGCAAGCATTGTGCTGAAGGCCAGACAACATGGCCTTCTAGATGTTCATGTGGAACATCTAGAAACTGGTAGGAGCAGGATATGAGTCCAGGAAGTGTGATTCACAGAGCCCCCAATTTTAGCAAAGTACAGTCCACTACAATATACACACACGTGGGAATATGTGTCTTCACAACTGTACAACCCAAAGTAATTTCATTTCACACCAGCCCCTCTAGGAATGGTGACTCAGGTAGTCTTGTCTCAGATATTTTAAGAAATGCAAGGAAGAAACACTTTAAGGCTCTTTGAGTGATACAGCATGGGCTCTTAAGTTGATTCCAAGAATACAACCATGGATCCTTAACTATGTACAACTATATATTCCTCTGTGCTATGTACAAACTTTCAAAAATATAATTATACCTTCCAGGTAGGATGCAATATCTCTGTCAATCAAAATGTAGGCAATAGCTGGCCAAGAACTTACTGTGCCTCCCCCTGGGAATACAGTGATGAAGACACCACTCATGAACCTGTCCAGATGGAAATTGTAAAAGACTGATAGAGAAGACAGACATTCAGGGAATGATTGTAAATAATTAAAGGAACAATGACAAGAAAGCAAAATGCACTAAGGAAAAATATAGGGTGCTTTTGAGAAAATAGAAAGAGAGAGGTAGCTAATTTCCTTTAAACTCATGGCATCCTTCTTGGAATCTGAACTGAATGCTTTCAGAATTGCCCCAAATCCTGAAATCACTTAATAAATATTTCTGAATTAATATCCGAGACAAGGGAAATGAGGTAATGCTTGCAAACCAGAGAAACACGTGGCAGTTTCTTTATACTCCCAGTGCTGGGAGAAAGTTGAAATGAGCTCAAACAGAGAATGACAAGAAATACAGGGCACACTTTGCTGTGGTTACAGCACTAGCCACACTAGCTGGATTGTTTGGGGCCTCACTTTCATGAGGCTTAATACAATCAGGAAGGGCTTAGACACCCAGCCAGGATAAATACCCCACCAGGAGCCTGATCAAGGAGAGAACCAAAACCCAACCAGCCCAGGCTCTCTTGCGGTGCCCAGACACACATGTGGGCGGCTCCATCAGCCAAAAATGCTGGCCCCCTCTGGGGGCTTCCCAACCCCCACCAATCAACACATTCTTAAAGTAGCCTGGGGCTGCTGAAGCTCATAATCAGACCTGGGTTGGATTGCAAACATCTCTATAATGCCAATGCTGGCTAACATGATTAGGCACAGAGCATTAGCCAAATAAAAGGGATGGGAAACAAGGAGCCAGAAAGACAGGGGGGGTGAAGAGAAGAAGAGGTGTATGAAGCCCGCACAAAAGGGGAAAGGAAGTGGAGAAAGGTCCTGAGACACTCCTAAAGGGAGGAGATTACAAGTCAAAGCAGCACCCAAATCTAAATCTTTTACTGTTCAGCCACGCGGCCAGTCGAGAGAATTAACCAAGATGTTGTGGTGACCAAAATAGGTAGACCTCTGCCTTTCTCAGGCCTACAATGTACTGAAGGGCAGACTAAAAACAAATGCCTCTATAGCCCAATTCTTAAGACATTCACGAAGACTGTACACACTTTTATAGTAGATATTTTGGAGGAGGGAATGAATAAACCAAAAAAAACAAACAAATGACTACCCCCACTGTAGTGGTTAATTCCATGTGTCAACTTGGCTAGGCTACGGTATCTAGTTGTTTGGTCAAACACTAGTCTAGATATCACTGTGAAGGTAATTGTTAGGTATGATCAATATTTACCATCAGTTGACTCTAAGTAAAGCAAGTTATCTCTATAATATAGGAAGACCCAATCAGATGAAGGCATTAAGGGTAAAGATTTCCCAAAGAAAAAAAAACAAAACGGTGCCTGAAGACTACAACACAAAAATCCTGCTGGAGTTTCTAGCCTGCTGTTGTATCCCACGAATTTTCGACTTGCCAGCTTCCATAATCACATGAGCCAAAAAAAATCTCTCTATATATACACAGAGACAGACATAGGATATAACTGTATAGATAGGATACAAAATGTAACAGGATATATCATATATCCTATCGGTTCTATTTCTCTGGGGAACCATGTCTAATACATCCCTTAAATTTGCTGACTGATTGTGATACAGGACCTACTTCAGAACTGTGAAAAGGTGAAAATTTCTGCTTCTTATAATTGAGGAGATAAGATCACTACAATTAATTTAACAATTGCCAATATACTGAGGATGCTGTGGGAGTGAGTGCAGAGCATGCCCACCCCACCAAAGGGGTGTCAGAAAGCTGGGCCAGCAGAAGCATGAAGCATGAGGGGCCATCGCCACCAGGAGAGGACAGCGAAAAGGGAGGGATTGTGAGAAGCTGAAACCTGAGTGTGCTGCCCGCAGACTCAGTCCTGCCACTCAAAGCCAACTACCAAGTCGCACTGCCCACAGCCCAGCGCCTGAACAAGCCCCACCAGCCTCTTCTCTGGGTCCTAGGAGAGCTGTCCTGGAGCACAGCGTTTCAGCCCCAGGCTCAGGCCTCCAGCTTCCCCAACAGCTGGGAGGCCACACCCTACTTGCACAATCCCAAAAGGGTTAATTCCCATTTCCCCACCTCCCCCACAGTAAGTAGTGGCAATCTTTCCTAATCATTTCCATTTCTATTCCTCTTTAATTCTCCCATTCCCCTCTTTGTTTTCATGACCTGTGGGAACTTGAACTCCAGCTGGAGGTAGAGTCTGCCTTTATACTTAGAGCAGATATTTAAGCAATTATCCTGTCACTGGGCCTAGCCTTGCCTCCTCCATATGGGTCCTTCCTAAGCAAGGCATTTGGTTTCTCCTTTGTTTCTGGTGCACTGAGTAAAATTGTTCCAGAAAGTCCCTGCCCTTGAGCAACAATGCTGGGAAGACAGGGGTAAACTGAACTGGGGACCCTCAATGCCAAAAAGCAGGCAGAGAATGGGAGCCATCAGCCCCTGTGGCTCTGCACCCTACCCCACCACTTACAGAGGCTGTCTGTCTCCTCCAGCAGATGAGTCAATAAACAACTCATATCGGCTGCTGGCCAGAGGCTTGGCTGGTAGGAAAGGACAGGGGTGTGAGGATGAGGTGAACTCTGCTTGCTGCGCAGCGCTACAAGAGCACCAGCTTCCTGCTGGCACAGCAGTAGGAGTCAGCAGCCAGGCACCCAAAAGAGATCCAAGCAGACCCCCACTGGGTTTACTGTGACTTGAAAGTACCCCCCACACAGAGAGAGAACTGGGGTGTCCACAGAGAACCTCTGGTGTTACTTTCCTATGGCTATTGTAACAAATTACCACATACCAGGTGGTTTAAAGCAACAGAAATTTATTCTTTCACAGTTCTAAGGCCATAAGTAAAAAATTAGTAACATGGGGCCAAAACTCCCTTCAGAAAGAGGAGAGAATCCATTCTTCCAGATTTTGGCAGCTGCAGGCATTCCTTGGCTTGTGACCACAATACTCCAATCTCTGCCTCCAGAGTCGCATCTTGTTCTCCTCTGTATGTGTGTCAAAACTCTTTCTGCCTTCTTTAATTTTATTTTTTAATTGGTTTACAATGGTTTTTAATTGGTTCACAAAATTGCTTTACAATGTTGTGTCAGTTTATGTCAAATCAGTCAAAACTATACACACACAGATATACATATACATCCCCTTCCTCTTGAGCCTTCTCTCTGCCTTATTAGGACACTTGTGATAGTACTTAGCTGCCCCCCTCCCGTACCCCCTGCAGTATTCAGAAGAACTTCCTAATCTCAAAATCCTTAACCACATCTGCAAAGACATTACCATATAAGATAATGGCAGGTTCCAAGAATTAGGACCTGATATCTTTAGAGGGTTGTTATTTAGCCTACAGCATTCTTATGTCTACTCTATCTCAGAGTAAGAGATGCAGCCAAGAGGGATGGTGACATAGGCTTCTCTCTCACCCTAAATTCCGAGGTGTTGAGGGGAAACCAGGGTCTTAACAGACCAGCAGCAGCAGTGGCCAGCTCATTCATAGCCACAGAGGTCAAAGGGAAAAGAGTGGGGTGGCTGGGCTTTAATGCATCACTGTTAAAATAATGGGTAGAATTAGGTCATAAAAGGAGGTCTGGGCTAAATTTGCTAATAATGTGGCTCTGAACAAGTGAACTGGATGTGTCTAATCCTCAATTCCCAAATCTATAAAATGGGCACAATAATCCCTAACTTAGTGAAAAGTTTTAAGGATCACATATGACTATTCACGATGTACCAAGCATCATAGTCGGCCCTTTGCAAATATTTTCTTCTTTAATCCTTACAGAGATGTATAAATACTGCTATCCTCAGTTTATAGATGAGTAAATGGAGACCCAGAGAAGTTACATAATATGCACTAGATCACACAGCTTAAAGGCACTCATTGAGCCTGTTCTGTTGACAAAACGTGTGCATGCTAAGTCCCTTCAGTCATGTCTGAGTCTGTGCAACCCTATGGATTGCAGCTGACCAGGCTCCTCTGTCCATGGGATTCTCTAGGCAAGAGTACTGGAGTGGGATGCCATGCCACTGACTCCAAATCATACAGCAATCAACACAAAGAGAAGTTAAGAAATAAGAACAAATTATTTTTGTTTGAAATAATAACAAAGTTAAGAAATAAGAACCAGTACAAATAAGTGGTTCTTAGCCCTGGCTGCACATTAGAATCACCTGGGGAGGCTACACTACTTAGATACCCGACTAACTGAATCAGCATCTCTGAGGGTTGGTCTGGGTATTTGATTAAAGCGTCCCAGATGATCATTGTGCAGCTTGGGCCAAGAATCACTCAGTTAAGCAAACCCCTTCCCCTCCTGCAGCTGTGTAATGGCTGGCCTTCTTCCACTGCACACACCCCACTCCAACCAGAGCACCTGCTCTGATTTCTAACTGCACATCCTCGGTCCACTCTTCTTGATGGTCTTGATACCTGATCTAACAAGAAACAAAGACCTTCCTTGCTGAGCAAAAAATATCCTCAGTAATTCATTCATTCATTCACTATAAATGAAAGCAAACTTCATGTTGCTTTCTTTCCAGCCCCCTTAGAACAGTACCTGGCACCTAGTAGGTATCTGATGAAAATCATAATTTCATTCAGTGTCTATTGTAATTCAGGCAGTTATAAAGGTTTCCTTATTATTTACCCTGTAGGTATGTTTCTTTCCCATCTTGCCTAATTTCTTCTCCCCACTGAGACAGATCCTCTGATGACTAATGCCTCCATTCTGGGCATCTCCTGTGTGGGCCTATCTCCTACTTTCCCTGCTGTTGCTGCTGCTAAGTCACTTCAGTCGTGTCCAACTCTGTGCGGCCCCATAGACGGCAGCCCACCAGGCTCCCCCGTCCCTGGGATTCTCAAGGCAAGAACACTGGAGTGGGTTGCCATTTGCTTCTCCAAGGCATGAAAGTGAAAAGTGAAAGTGAAGTCGCTCAGTAATGTCCGACTCCTAGTGACCCCATGGACTGCAGCCTAACAGGCTCCTCCGTCCATGGGATTTTCCAGGCAAGAGTACTGGAGTGGGGTGCCATGGCCTTCTCCGCCTGCTTTCCCTATGGCCTCCCAAATGATACCTCCCCTCAAAAGACAGCCTTGCTCTAATCCCTAGAATCTATAAATGTTACCTTTGGGGGGGAAATGTCTTTGCAGATAATGATTAAGAATTATAAGATGATGACATTATCCTAGATTATCTGAGTAAACCCTAAATGCCATAATAAGTGTCCTAAGACAGAAGAGAGTGAAAAAGTTGGCTTAAAACTCAACATTCAGAAAACTAAGATCATAGCATCTGGTCCCATCACTTCATGGCAAATAGATGGGGAAACAGTGGAAATAGTGACAGACTTTATTTTGGGGGGCTCCAAAATCACTGCAGATGATGAATGAAGCCATGAAATTAAAAGACACTTGCTCCTTGGAAGAAAAGTTATGACCAACCTAGACAGCATATTGAAAAGCAGAGACATTACTTTGCCGACAAAGGTCCGTCTAGTCAAAGCTATGGTTTTTCCAGTGGTCATGTATGGATGTGAGAGTTGGACTATAAAGAAAGCTGAGCACTGAAGAATTGATGCTTTTAAACTGTGGTGCTGGAGAAGACTCTTGAGAGTCCCTTGGACTGCAAGGAGATCCAACCAGTCCATCCTAAAGGAAATCAGACCTGAGTATTCTTTGGAATGACTGATGCTGAAGCTGAAACTCCAATCCTTTGGCCACCTGATGCAATGAACTGACTCATTGTAAAAGACCCTGATGCTGGGAAAGATTGAAGGCAGGAAGCGAAGGGGATGACAGAGGATGAGATGGTTGGTTGGCATCAGCAACTCAATTATCACGAGTTTGAATAGACTCTGGGAGTTGGCGATGGACAAGGAGGCCTGGCATGCTGCAGTCCATGGGGTCGCAAAGAGTCGGACATGACTGAGTGACTGAACTGAACTGAAGAAAGAGGCAGAAGAAAGACAGAAAAGAAGAAAGCAATGTGACCATGGAGGCAGAGACTATAACAACATGATCACTAACCAAGGGATACCTATAACCAGCCACCAGGTGCTGGAAGAGGCAAGGAGCAAATTTATCCCTAAAAGCCCTCTATGGAAGCATGAGACTACTGACTACTTGATTTTGACCCATTAACAGTGATTTCAGACTTCCAGCCTCCAGAACTGTAAGAGAAGACTCTATTTGGTAGTATGTTACTACCAGAGGAAACTTATATATCACTTATCCTGACCTGGCTCTGACCACACCCTGTCTGGCCCCAATACCTGGTCCTTCCCATGCCACAGTTACTGTCTGTCTTGTCATTCCAGAGGGGCTTTTAACCCTCTTGCTCACTCCAGAGAGCCAGGGCCTGGCATTCCCTTACCAGGTCAAATAGACACAATGCCAGACACCAAGTTCAAAGTCTCCAGGAGAAGACCCTGAGAGAAGAGAAATGGAACACGAGACTTATCCTAAGAGACCATCAGAATCCCATCCACAGATAGCCCAGCAGGATAAGCTCATGTACTGGGAATGCCGAGACTCCAGTCTTGCAGAAAAGGAACAAGCTCCGAAACTTAACTAAAACATTGGAACCACACCCTTCCTTCCACTTCTTCTGCAGCCTCTCCATTTAATCCATCCCTACAAAGGATCATGGCCCTTCCATCACCATTAGTGACAGGCCCTCACATTTATACAGCACTTAGTGCTTTTGCAAAAATGTCTACATCCATCACTTCATCTGAGATCCACGCTGTGAAGTAGACGAGCATGTAACTGTCCTATATTACAGGCAAGGTTTGAGGGCCGAACTGGGACCCAAACCTTCTGGAAATTAATCTAAAAATTAATCTAACACAACAGCAGGTCTCATGACCCTGAATCCAGCACTCTACCCATTTCACTTTACCTCAAGCCTTGTGGCTTACACACTCAGAGATACAAGCACAGAAGGGCCAATATATCAGTTTTCCCGAACAACAGCTCACCCAAGAGCTCACGCACTTCATGTAAAGAAACTCATTTAATCCTCACAACAGACCTATGAGGCAGGAAATTTGTCTCGCGTTCAACCGCTTGGGTATGAAGGAGGAAGAATTTGAACCTAGGCTATTTAGCCCCAGATTCCGCATTCTTAACCCAAAAGGAATTAATGCAGTACTGCAAGAACTTTTCCTCAGAGCTGGAAGGCTACAAGAGTATATAAAATACTGATGATATTCTAACCACTCTTCAAAATGAAGAACCAGAGACAAAATGAACTAAATGAGCCCTTTAGAATGAAGATGATAGTGCTTTGAAATTCCTACTGGAAATTCTTTCCACCATATGTGTCCATTTGTAATGTGGTCATCATTAGGCACACATGTTTGGGGGGTGTGTGTGTGGGTGTGTGTGTATGCGCATGTGTGCTCATGTAGCCTAAGATGAGCGGCAGACCCTCCAGATGGTTCACCAGAGAGCTTACATCAGGGCTTTCCCAGTGCCCCTGTTCCATCAAAGGGACTTTGAGTTTGGAGTCTGAGTAAATTAACAACATCCCTGTTCTTTATTTGTCTCCCTCTGACTGTGATAAATAACCCTGGGGAATCCTTCCTATTTCTGGGGTGAGAGAAAAATGAAACATTCCTACCTACATTTCACACCAGTATGGAAAGTAGGGTATTTATTGCAAGCTAGCTGTATTCTAGCGTTATAGTACATGTTTTCAATCTCCCCAAAGTGGCAAACATGTTCATTGTCATCATCCCAAAGCCTTTCTAGTTACCTTGACCAGGTGGGGCAGGATGCCAGCACTATGGAGACAGAACTAAGCCATCCACCCTAAAAACTGACAGTCTAACCCACAGGTCTCATGCATACAGACTACAGATCAAGAATAATGCTGAGAGATGGCTTGGGAATGTCTTCCAGTCTAATCTTTTTTTATCAAATAGATATGAAACCCGAGCTCCAGAGATGGGAAATGATTTGTCCAGGATTACACAGCAACATAATAGCAGTGCCTACTTGTATTGGCAGACTAGAAAATTTGGACAAATCTTCATGAAGAGAACAACCAGAAAATCTGGGCAATATATAAAAAGTATCTGAAACTGGAGATGTTTTAAGACAGCAGCAGCAGAATTGCAGGACCTAGTCCAAAAATAAAAGAAAACCCAGAGAAGTCAGTCTGGCATTTGAGGTTACTTCTACCCAAACTCCAGGGTCTGAGCCAACTCCAGGATACATGGCTGAGATACATGGCAAGACCTTCTGATGGACGGTCTTGCAGAGAGGGAAAAAAAAAAATTCAGGACCCACCAAGACAGAGGAAGCAGCAAATTCTTAAGCTTGGGGTTGGGACACGAAAGGGACACAACCTTATCCTAAACGTAAGGTTGAATCAAAAATCAACCAGTCCTCCCAGGGACCAGGAGCTATGTTTGACCCATCCACACTGATTAGATTAAGGTGGTCTTGGATTTTCAAGGGCATAGCTTCCAGTGAGAAATAAATTAAATCCTCTCTAGAGTAAGATACCATTATGCTAAGCCTCAAATTAACCCTAATTTTTTTTTTCATATGCAATACTTGGTATTCAATCAAAAACAACCAAACATACAGTAGGACCCAGAAAATAGTTATCAGACACAGGCTTTAAAACAGTTATGCTTACTTAATATTTTCAAAAAATTTAAAGCCAAAATGTGCAGTTTTAACAATAAACTGAAAACTACTTTAAAAAGATGGAAATAATGACACTAAAAAATACACTACTAAAAACTATAATAATTACAAATTTTAAATAAATGGAAGGTTATAACAACAGATCAAATACAACTTAAAAGTTAATTGGTAAACTACAAAATAAGTCAGAAGATGTCCAGAGCAAAGCACTGAAAGACAAAAGGATGGAAAATAGAGAAAAGAGTATGAAATAAATCAAGACTTATTGCATGAGAAGAAAAGGTCTAAGTAATATAACTCCTGTCATAGAAGAAGAGAAAGAGAATGGAGGAAGAGCAATATTTAAAAGCATTTTCCAAAACTGCTGAAATACACAAAGAGGCATAAATTCAAGAAGCACTTACTATGACTATTAAGTAGGATATCATTTTTTTTTAATATCTGCTCATCAGAAAATAAAAAGTGATTAACAAAAAAGAAGGATCTTTACATTAAACCAAGAAAAATTACAGAAGCAACAATAGAACTCACGATCTGACTTTCCATCAGAGGCAGCACAAGCCTGACAATAATGTTAATAATATCTTACAAGTGCTAAGAAAATACCTGCCATCCTAAAAGCCTATACTCAGGTAAAATATCCTTGAAAAATAGTGAAATCAAGATATTTTTCACAATGATGGAGAATTTTTCAGTAAACTTTAACTACTGGAAATGTCTATACATAGGAAAATGATTCCATTGTGAAAGCTTAAAGATGCAAGAAGATATGAAGAGTAACAGGAAGAGCAAATACGTATGTTAAATGAATACTTGCTATACAAAACAACAACAATTTTGTTTTATAAGATTTTAAATATCTATAAATTAAAATTCATAATAATCATAACATAAAAGTTGAAAGAGGAAAAATATACAGTATTCTAGGGTCTTTAGTAAGTGATGAAGATTCTTATTTTATACTTGTTACGTCAAGCATGTTTGTATACATCTGAGTAACTACGATCAGATCAGATCAGATCAGATAAGTAGCTCAGTCGTGTCCGACTCTTTGCAACCCTATGAATCGCAGCGTGCCAGGCCTCCTTGTCCATCACCAACTCCCGGAGTTCACTCAGACTCACTTCCATCGAGTCAGTGATGCCATCCAGCCATCTCATCCTCTGTCGTTCCCTTCTCCTCCTGCCCCCAATCCCTCCCAGCATCAGCGTCTTTTCCAATGAGTCAACTCTTCGCATGAGGTGGCCAAAGTACTGGAGTTGCAGCTTTAGCATCATTCCTTCCAAAGAAATCCCAGGGCTGATCTCTTCAGAATGGACTGGTTGGATCTCCTTGCAGTCCAAGGGACTCTCAAAAGTCTTCTCCAACACCACAGTTCAAAAGCATCAATTCTTTGGCGCTCAGCCTTCTTCACAGTCCAACTCTCACATCCATACATGACCACAGGAAAAACCATAGCCTTGACTAGACGGACCTTTGTTGGCAAAGTAATGTCTCTGCTTTTGAATATGCTATCTAGGTTGGTCATAACTTTCCTTCCAAGGAGTCAGCGTCTTTTAATTTCATGGCTGCAGTCACCATCTGTAGTGATTTTGGAGCCCAGAAAAATAAAGTCTGACACTGTTTCCACTGTTTCCCATCTATTTCCCATGAAGTGATGGGACCGGATGCCATGATCTTCGTTTTCTGAATGTTGAGCTTTAAGCCAACTTTTTCACTCTCCACTTTCACTTTCATCAAGAGTTTTGAGTTCACTCTCCACTTTCACTTTCATCAAGAGTTTTGAGTTCCTCTTCACTTTCTGCCATAAGGGTGGTGTCATCTGCATATCTGAGGTTATTGATATTTCTCCTGGCAATCTTGATTCCAGCTTGTGTTTCTTCCAGTCCAGCGTTTCTCATGATGTACTCTGCATATAAGTTAAATAAACAGGGTGACAATATATAGCCTTGACAAACTCCTTTTCCTATTTGGAACCAGTCTGTTGTTCCATGTCCAGTTCTAACTGTTGCTTCCTGACCTGCATACAAATTTCTCAAGAGGCAGGTCAGGTGGTCTGGTATTCCCATCTCTTTCAGAATTTCCCACAGTTTATTGTGATCCACACAGTCAAAGGCTTTGGCATAGTCAATAAAGCAGAAATAGATGCTTTTCTGGAACTCTCTTGCTTTTGGCATAGTCAATAAAGCAGAAATAGATGCTTTTCTGGAACTCTCTTGCTTTTTCCATGATCCAGCGGATGTTGGCAATTTGATCTCTGGTTCCTCTGCCTTTTCTAAAACTAGCTTGAACATCAGGAAGTTCACAGTTCACATATTGCTGAAGCCTGGCTTGGAGAATTTTGAGCATTACTTAACTACCATGTGAGATGAGTGCAATTGTAGTTTGAGCATTCTTTGGCATTGCCTTTCTTTGGGATTGGAATGAAAACTGACCTTTTCCAGTCCTGTGGCCACTGCTGAGTTTTCCAAATTTGCTGGCATATTGAGTGCAGCACTTTCACAGCATCATCTTTCAGGATTTGGAATAGCTCAACTGGAATTCCATCACCTCCACTAGCTTTGTTCGTAGTGATGATTTCTAAGGCCCACTTGACTTCACATTCCAGGATGTCTGGCTCTAGGTCAGTGATCACACCATCGTGATTATCTGGGTCATGAAGATCTTTTTTGTACAGTTCTTCTGTGTATTCTTGCCATCTCTTCTTAGTATCTTCTGCTTCTATTAGGTCCATACCATTTCTGTCCTTTATCAAGCCCATCTTTGCATGAAATGTTCCTTTGGTATCTCTGATTTTCTTGAAGAGATCCCTAGTCTTTCTCATTCTGTTGTTTTCCTCTATTTCTTTGCATTGATGGCTGAAGAAGGCTTTCTTATCTCTTCTTGCTATTCTTTGGAACTCTGCATTCAGATGTTTATATCTTTCCTTTTCTCCTTTGCTTTTTGCTTCTCTTCTTTTCACAGCTATTTGTAAGGCCTCCCCAGACAGTCATTTTGCTTTTTTGCATTTCTTTTCCATGGGAATGTTCTTGATCCCTGTCTCCTGTACAATGTCACGAACCTCATTCCATAGTTCATCAGGCACTCTATCTATCAGATCTAGGCCCTTAAATCTATTTCTCACTTCTACTGTAACTACTATAGTTATCACCAAAAATATAACTATAATAAAAAACATACCAAGCTAATAGAAAATGAAAATAATTTAAAAAATCAATTCAAAAGAAAGGAGAGAGCATGGAATACTATAGATAAGATAAATATAAAACAAATATAATAGTGTATATTTAAACCCAAATATATCCATAAATACTTTAAAAGGAAAATGCATAGAATGTTCTGATTAAAAGAGGAAGACTATTAGGATAAAAACCCAAAAATATTGCCTGCATGACACTTATTGAATATGATCATATAAAAAGGTTAAAAGAAAAGATGGGGGAGAAAACTATTCAAATACTAACCAAAATAAAGCTTGTATAGCTAAATTATTAATATCAAAGAAGAATTTATTGCAAAAATCATTGAGATAAAAAGGAACATCTCACAATGATAAATATATTCAATTAACCAGGAAAGTATATCATTTCAAATTGATACACATAGATATTAATATAGCCAGTTACCATTGAACTAGGTTCAAAGTAATGAAAAAAGAACGCCCCTGGCATCACAGGATCATCTTAAATGAAGACAAGTAAAGGAAGAAGGTGAAGAAAGCTGATAAGGACATGAGCTGAGTTGCAGAGATAGAGAGGAAAGAGATGGAGAGAGAGAAACATAAAATAGAGCTGGATATGAAGGGGAAAATTTAGGGAAAATGAGATAAAGGAGAAGCAACCAAAAAAGAAAAACAAGAGAAAACAACTGGAAGTAAGGTGGAAAATGTTTTGAGAGAAAAAGTATGAAGTCAAAGCGATTCCACAAAGGAAATGTATCTTCTTCAAGGCAGCTCAGCTTTTTACCCCTCTAGATGAGAGCTTCTGTGGCACATAATGACACCTCCCATTAGACTCCTGCCTTCATTAATTTTAAATGTTAAACTCAGTAGTAAAAGGGAGCAGTCATGACCACGACACACCTTTCTGGCTTCAGAGCTTACATACAAATATGGTACTCTCCATGTTGCAAGAGCAAAAGCAATCACTCATTTCCTGTCCTCTTGTAAAAGCCAGTAAGTCAGAGATCACCTAACCATGGGCTACCCCAGCCAAACTGCCAGGAGCCCAGTCCTGCTTGGAGTCCTATCAAAACCAGAGAGGACTAAAGCTGAGCAGAACTCAACTAAACCCTGTTTTTGAACCCATTTTATTATCTCTCCACAGTGGGAGTTGACTCCTGGGTGAACACAACCAAGAAGTTTGTTTGGTAGCAAATGTATATTTGCTGTCCTCTATCCACACTGAAATAGATGTTTTTCTGAAACTCTCTTGCTTTTTCCATGATCCAGTGGCTGTTGGCAATTTGATCTCTGGTTGCTCTGCCTTTTCTAAAACTAGCTTGAACATCTGGAAGTTCACGGTTCACTTATTGCTGAAGCCTGGCTTGGAGAATTTTGAGCATTATTTTACTAGCATGTGAGACGAGTGCAATCGTGTGGTAGTTTGAACATTCTTTGGCATTGCCTTTCTTTGGGATTGGAATGAAAACTGACCTTTTCCAGTTCTGTGGCCACTGCTGAGTTTTCCAAATTTGCTGGCATATTGAGTGCAGCACTTTCACAGCATCAACTTTCAGGATTTGAAATAGCTCAACTGGAATTCCATCACCTCCACTAGCTTTGTTCGTAGTGATGCTTTCTAAGGCCCACTTGACTTCACATTCCAGGATGTCTGGCTCTAGGTGAGCGATCACACCATCGTGATTATCTGGGTCGTGAAGATCTTTTTTGTATAGTTCTTCTGTGTATTCTTGCCACCTCTTCTTAATATCTTCTGCTTCTGTTAGGTCCATACCATTTCTGTCCTTTATCGAGCCCATCTTTGTACGAAATGTTCCCTTGGTATCTCTAATTTTCTTGAAGAGATCTCTAGTCTTTCCCATTCTGTTGTTTTCCTCTATTTCTTTGCATTGATCACTCGGGAAGGCGTTCTTATCTCTCCTTGTTATTCTTTGGAACTCTGCATTCAGATGCTTGTATCTTTCCTTTTCTCCTTTGCTTTTTGCTTCTCTTCTTTTCACAGCTATTTGTAAGTCCTCCTCAGACAGCCATTTTGCTTTTTTGCATTTCTTTTCCATGGGGATGTTCTTGATACCTGTCTCCTGTACAAGACATGAACCTCCATCCATAGTTCATCAGGCACTCTGTCTATCAGATCTAGTCCCTTAAATCTATTTGTCATTTCCACTGTATAATCATAAGGGATTTGATTTAGGTCATACCTGAATGGTCTAGTGGTTTTCCCTACTTTCTTCAATTGACTATGCCAAAGCCTTTGACTGTGTGGTTCACAATAAACTGTTGTTGAGATTTTGACCAATATTTCTCTGAGTATGGCCCATGACTCACTTGCAGCAGAATCTCTTAAAAGACCCATTAAAAACGCAGATTCCTTGTCTCACCCAATCCAGACCTCCTGACTCAGAATGTGTCTTTGAGTTTGGTAGGGACTTTCTATGGCAAATGCATTCCTGCCTAATTATTAACATGATATAACGTAAAGGTAGATAAACACTATCAGTTATATGCTGTGATTTTCTAGAACCCCCAGAGAGTTCTGAGCACCCCTCTTATTTAATGAGTCACAACTTTAATATACAAAACTATAAATATTTGAATCCAGATATATATTTTGTTAAGAAATATAAGTAGCTTAAATATATTTTTGTTTTTTTTCTTAACAACCTCAGATATACAGATGACACCACCCTTATGGCAGAAAGTGAAGAGGAACTCAAAAGCCTCTTGATGAAAGTGAAAGAGGAGAGTGAAAAAGTTGGCTTAAAGCTCAACATTCAGAAAACGAAGATCATGGCATCCGGTCCCATCACTTCATGGGGAAACAGTGGAAACAGTGTCAGACTTTATTTTTCTGGGCTCCAAAATCACTGCAGATGGTGACTGCAGCCATGAAATTAAAAGACGCTTACTCCTTGGAAGGAAAGTTATGACCAACCTAGATAGCATATTCAAAAGCAGAGACATTACTTTGCCAACAAAGGTCCGTCTAGTCAAGGCTATGTTTTTTCCTGTGGTCATGTATGGATGTGAAAGTTGGACTGTGAAGAAGGCTGAACACCAAAGAATTGATGCTTTTGAACTGTGGTGTTGGAGAAGACTCTTGAGAGTCCCTTGGACTGCAAGGAGATCCAACCAGTCCATTCTGAAGGAGATCAGCCCTGGGATTTCTTTGGAAGGAATGATGCTAAAGCTGAAACTCCAGTACTTTGGCCACCTCATGCGAAGAGTTGACTCATTGGAAAAGACTCTGATGCTGGGAGGGATTGGGGGCAGGAGGAGAAGGGGACGACAGAGGATGAGATGGCTGGATGGCATCACTGACTCGATGGACGTGAGTCTGAGTGAACTCCGGGAGTTGGTGATGGACAGGGAGGCCTGGCGTGCTGCGATTCATGGGGTTGCAAAGAGTCGGACACGACTAAGCGACTGAACTGAACTGAACAACCTCATCGAGGTATAGCTGATATACCATAACCTCTACATGTTTAAAGTGTATAAATTTTGACATATACACTCTGAAACCATCATTAATTCAAGATACTGTTTCCTCATGCCACTTGAGAAACTCCTACCTCTCTCCACTTCACCTCATTCACAGGTAACCACTTATCAGCTTTCTATTACTACAGTTTAGCTTGCATTTTCCATAATTTTTTTAAAAATGGAATCATATATCCTCTTTTTTTCATCTGGCTTCTTTCACTCAGAATAATTACTCTGATATTTGTACACATTGTAGGTATCAATAGTTTATTTTTATTCCTGAGTAATGGTCCATTTTATGGATATACCACATTTTTTAAATCCATTCAACTGTTCATGGACATTTGAATTGTTGAAATTTTTGGTAACTACAGAACAGAGAGCTCTGAATAGTCTTAGACACGTTTTTTCATGAACATATGCTTTCTTTTTTTTTGGATAAATACCTAGAAGTAGAATAGATGGATCATCTGGTAGCTGTATGTTTAACTTTTAAGAAACTGCCAAATTGTTTTTAAAACTGTTTCATCATTTTACATTTCCATCGGCACAGTATGAGGGTTCTAGTTGCTACATATCCTGCCAACACTTGATATGATCAGTAACTTTTATTTTAGACATTCTTTCAGATGTACAATAGTTTCTCATTGTGATTTTAATTTGCATTTCCTTTATAACTAAAATGTTGGCTAATAAGCATGGACTTAACTGGTCATCAATATATACTTTTTTGGTAAAGTGTCTACTTAAATCTTTTACCCAAGGGGGGAAGGATTATTTTCTTATTAATGAATGTTGAGATTCTTTAAATGCTCTGGATACAAGTCCTCCATCAGATGTGTGATTTATAAATATTTTCTCCCTGTCTGTTATTTATCTTTTCATTATCTAGAGTGATTTTAGACATTCTTAATTTTGATTAAATTTGATTTGTCAATTTTTTTCTTTTATGAATCATGCTTTTGATCCATATGTTAATGAACATACAGGAAATCTCTGTCTAACCCTAGGTCAAAAGATGTTCTGTATGCTTCTTCCAGGTTTTCTTTTAAGGTTTTATTTAGGTTTATGATCCATTTGGAGCTAATTTTTGTATGTAGTGTGGGCTGAAGTTCTTTTTGTCTTTGTACATTTTCATGTGGATATACAATTGTCCCAGCACTGTTAATTGAAAAGAATATTCCCTTACCACTATGTTCTCTTCATAACTAACAATAAATTTCAGCCTTTGAAATCAATTTACATGTATGTCTGCTTCTCAACTCTATTCTGTTCCAATGACCTACCTGTTTATCTTTATGCCAGTTCCACACTATCTTTATTATTGTACCTTCACAATAAATCTTCCAACATTGTTCTCTTTCAAAATTTTATTAGGTACTTTAGGTTGGTTGTATTTCCGTATGAATATAAGAGTCAGCCTTGTCAATTTCTACCCTCCAAAAAAATGTCCACTGGGATTTTCATGGGACTTACAGATAGAACACTAGAAGAACATCTTAGCAATATTGAATCTCTTGATCCATGAGCATGGTACATTTCTCCAGTTTTTTTGTGTCCTCCTTAATTTCTTTCTTAATCCCTCTTAGCCTTGTTTTGTAGCTTTTGGAGTATGGGTCTTACACAACTTTTATCATATGTGTCCACAGTATTTCATAGTTCTAATGCTATTATAAATATTTTACTTCAATTTCTGACAGTTTGTTGCTAGCACATAGGATGTAATTGAACTATGTATTTGGTCTTTTATCCTGCAGCTTTCTTAAATTCATTTATTAGTTCTAGTAGCTTTATGGAATTTTTCTACATAGGCAACAATACTATGCACAAATATACTTTTACTTCTTATTTGAAGGTCTTTTTTCCTTTTTCTTTCCATATTGTACAACCTAGACCCTCCAAAAATGTTAAAATAGAAGAATGGACATCCTTGTCTTGTTCTTAAGCTTAGGGAAAAGCATTCAGTCTGTTATCATTAAATAAGATGTTAGCTGTAGATTTTTTACAGATGCCCATTACTGACAGGAAGTTTACTTATATTCTTGGTTTACTGGGTACTTATATCAGAAATGGAATTGAACTTTGTCAAAACATTTTGGGTTTGTTCTGCTTTGCATCTACTGAGATGACCATATCATTTTTAAATTTTTATATTTAAATTGTTAAACTGGTGAATTCAATAGCTTAATTTTCAAATGTTAATTCGACATTGCATTCCTAAAATAAGTACCACTTTGTCATTATGCATTATCTTGTTATACATGATTGGATTTGATTGCTAACATTTTGGTAAAAATTTTGTATCTTATGATCATGAAGACCACTAGTCTGTAATTTATTTTCTTGTAATATCTTTGTCTGGTTATGGCATCACTGTCATACTATCTCATAGACTGAGTTGAAGAATATTTTCCTTTCTTCAATTTTCTGTAAAAGTTTATATAGAATTATTATTATTTTTTCCTTAAATGTTCAGTAGAATTTCTTCATGAAGCCCCATGGCCCTGGGGTTTCTTTGTGAGGTTTTAAATGATAAAGTCAATATCTTACATAGGATTATTAAGGTTACCTATTTCTTTTTGGCTCAGATGGTAAAGAATCTGCCTGTAATGCTGGAGACTCAGGTTCAATCCTTGGTTCAGGAACATCCCTTGGAGAAGGGAATGGCTACCCATTCCAATATTCTTGCCTAGAGAATTCCATGTACAGAGGACCCACCCAGGCAAGCTACAGTTCATGGAGTTGCAAAGAATCAAAAACAACTGATCAAATAACACACACTATTTTTTCTTGAATAAGGTTTGGTATTTTATATCTTTCAAGAAATTTGTCCATTTAATGTAATTTTCAGAATATACTGGCATAAAATTCTCCTTTATTACCCTTTAAATATCTTTAAAATCCATAATGATATTATCTCTCTCATTCCTGATACTGGTTACTTTTATCTTCTCTTTTCTCCAACCAGTCTTACTATAGATTTATCAAATTATTTTGACCTTCTCAAAGAATCAGTTTGGGTTTTATTTATTTTTCTGTTATCTTTTAAATTGATTTCCATCAGGATGCTCAATATTCCTTTCTTCTCCTTACTTTGGGTTTCATTTGTTCATTCTCTTTTTAAGTTCTTAAGGTGAAAGTGAAGGTCATTTTTTTAAAATATTTTTTTAAATCTTTTTTTAAAAGATTTATTTATTTATTTTATTTTTGGCTCTGCTGGGTATTCGTTGCTACACATGGACTTTCTCTAGCTGTGGCAAGCGAGGGCTATTCTTCTTTACTGCAGTACGTGGACTTCTCCTTGTGATGGCTTCTCTTGTTGCAGAGCATGGGCTCTACATGTGCTCTAGGCACGCAGACTTCAGTAGTCACAGCACACAGGTTTATTTGCTCTGTGGCATGTAGGATCTTTCAGGACCAGAGATTGGACCCCTGTTCCCTGCATTGGTAGATGGATTCGTAACCACAGGACCACCAGGGAAACCCAGTTTGTAATCACTTTTTCTTTTCTCATATGGACATTTAATACTGTAACTGTCTCTTTAAGACTACGTTAGCTGCTTCTCACAAATTGTAATATATGGTTTTCTTTTTGCTCAATTCAAAATACGTTTTAATTTTCCTTTTGATTACTTCTTTGGCCTATGGGTATTTTTACATGTGCTTTTAATTTTCAAACATTTGGGGATTTTCAGAATAACATTTTGTTATTTGGCGCTAATTTATTTCCCTCATAGTCAGAGGACATACTTTGATTTGAATCTTATTAAATTAACTGAGGCTTATTTTATGGTCTAGAATATGTTCTATGTTGGTTTATATTCCATGTGAACTTGAAACTAGTGTTTTCTGCTTTGTGGGGTTGTGTGAGCTACTGGGTTGACCAAAAAGTTCGTTCGGGTTTTCCTGTAATATCTTGCCCAAAAAGCTAAATGAACTTTTTGGCCAACTCAATACAAATGTCAACTGGAAAACGTTGGTTTACAGCGTCACCTAAGTCTCCCTTATCATTACTGATTTTCCGTCCATTTGTGTCCTTAAGTGCTGGGAGATGGGAGCTGAAATTTCTGACTATAATTATGAATCTATTTTTGCTTGCAGTTCTGAGAGAACTAAGAGTTTTTGCTTCTTGTATGCTTAGGATGGTAATATCCCAGCAAAGAACTAGCATTTTTACCTCCATGAAATGGCACTCTTTATTCTTGGTAATAATCTTTCTTCGAAATCTACTTTTGTCCAATATTAAAACAGCCGCTCCTGCTGTTGCTGCTGCTACTGCTGCTAAGTCACTTCAGTCATGTCCAGCTCTGTGCAACCCCATAGACGGCAGCCCACCAGGCTCCCCTGTCCCTGGGATTCTCCAGGCAATAACACTGGAGTGGGTTGCCATTTCCTTCTCCAATGCATGAAAGTGAAAAGTCAAAGTGAAATCGCTCAGTCATGCCCGACTCTTCATGACCCCATGGACTGCAGCCTACTAGGCTCCCCACTCCATGGGATTTCCCAGGCAAGAGTACTGGAGTGGGGTGCCATTGCCTTCTCCTCTGCCGCTCCTGCAAGAGAACTCAATGTTAAAGTTAGAAAGATCATGAAGACACTGGAACTCAGAGAGGTTCAGCCCCTCATCCTGAGTCTCATAGGGGATAGAGCTAATTTGTGGGCCTGTCTCCAAGAACAATGTCCCAAGTACATCAAGGTTTGAAGTGGGTGAAATGTCTGCATATACAAAGAATATTTCTGGAAGAACACATAAAATGTGTGTGACTCAGGTTGCTTCTGAAAAGGGGAAACAGGTGGTCAGGGCACAGAGATGAGAGGGAGATTTAATACTCACTGAACACCTTTTGGACCTTTTGAATTTGTACTATGTATATGTTGTCTAATGAAAAAATAACTTATTTTTAAGAATTAAAAAAATTTATAGAATAAAAAAATAAAACAGTCACTCTTCCTTTTTCTTTCTGATAAGTGTCAGCATGATATATTCTTTTCCATATTCTCACTTTTGACTTATTCATGTCTTTAAAGTGTATTTCTTATAGGCAATATAGAGGTGGGACTTGATTTTTTTTTTTTTAGTCAAATCTGACAAATTCTGTCCTTTGATTGGAATTTTTTGACCATTTACATTTACTTAATGATACAGGCTTCCCTGGTGGCTCAGATGGTAAAGAATCTGCCTGCAATGTGGCAGATCCAGGCTCAATCCTTGGAGAGGACAATCCCTTGGAGAAGGGAATGGTTACCCACGCCAGTATTCTTGCCTGGAGAATTCCATGGACAGAGGACCCTGGCTTGCTACAGTCCAGGGGTCACAGAGTTGGGCATGACTGAGCAACTAACACTTTCATTTTCAATGATACGGTTAGATTTTAATCTATCACATTGCCATTGGTTTTCTGTTTGTCTGTTTTCTTTTACTTCTTTCACACCTTCTTTTGGATTACTTGAATATTATTTTATGATTCTACTTTATTTGCTTTTTGGTTTATTAACTATAACTATTTTTATGTTATTTTAGTTGTTTCTTTAGAGTTTGCCTTACTTTTCTATTCAGTGATAAAACACCACTTTACATTTATGCTACAACTATCAAGTTCCATTTCCCACTAACTTTTTCATTTCTAATGGAAAATTTTAACCATGATTTCCTCAAATATTTTTTTCTGTCCTGCTTCTCTCTTCCCTTTTAAGGACTATGTGAAAGTGAAAGTGAAAGTCGCTCAGTCGTGTCCGACTCTTTGCAACCCCATGGACTGTACAGTCCATGGAATTCTCCAGGCCAGAATACTGGAGTCGGTAGCCTTTCCGTTTTTCAGGGGCTCTTCCCAACCCAGGGATCAAACCCAGGTCTCCCGCATTGCAGGTGAGTTCTTTACCAGCTGAGCCATAAGGGAAGCCCAAAAATACTGGAGTGGGTAACCTATTCCTTCTCCAGGGGATCTTCCTGACCCAGGAATCAAACCAGGGTCTCCTGCATTGCAGGCAGATTCTTTACCAAATAAGTTACTAGGGAAGCCCTTTAAGGACTAAGGTTACACATATATTAGGCCACATGGAGCTAACACACATTTCACAGGTGTTCTGTTTTTGTTGTTGCTGTTTTTCAGCCTGTTTTCCTCTCCATGTTTTATTTGCTGCAGTTTCTATTACTGTGTCCTCAGGTTCACAGATGCTTTCTTCTGCAATGTTTCATCTGTTGGTCATCTCATCCAGTATATTTTTCATCTGACATTATATCTGTATATATTCCATGTCTCTACCTTACATGCTCAATAGTAATGCTAGTTTCTTTAATTTGTAAATTTAAAGCAGCTATAACTATTTTAGAGTTCTTACCTATAAATTCTATCATCTCTATAATTTCTTAGTTGGTTTTGATAGATTTTTCTCTTCATTATGGATCATTTTTTTCCCACTTCTTTACATGTCTTATTTGTTTAAAAGCTTCCTTAGGTGGGACCAATATTTAATTTTTGCCTATTTTTTTCCACTACTGACTCAAAACTCTTCCAAATATTCTCCTCAGTGTCCTGTGATTTCTCTGGTTCTCTGCTCCAGATGATGAAAACAGAAACTATTCCTGCCCCTGTATGATCTTCAAAGATATGCTTCCTCTAATCCTTTTCAGTGACCCTTTCTGCAGCCTTGTACAGCTTCCTCACATGCATAATCAGTAACACTCAATTGACAACATGATGGGACCCTCTACAGATCTCTGGAGCTTTTTCTCTATGAAGAACTCTCCATTCTGCTACTTTGCCCTGTGAACTCCAGACTCTGACTCCATAAATTTCCAAGTTTTCTATTCAAAACTCAGAAAAACTTATGGGATCCACTGAGTTCTTCTTCCCTGTACCTGTGGAGATTCCTTTTAGACATAAGCTGGAGTGGTCATAGGATTCATCTCATTTGTTTCCCATATTTCAGGGATACTGTCCTTTGTTGCCTTATAACTAATGATTTGAAAGCCGTTATTTCATATATTTTGTCCAGTTTTACAGTTGCTTGAGTGGGAGAGTAAACCCAGTCCCTGTTATTCCCTCCCGATTGGAAGAGGAAGTCCTGAAAATACCTTTATCATAGCACTTTCCACATCTGTTTATATAACTGACCCTCATAAGAACATACCTTCTTTGAGGCTAGGGAACACACTTTACCCACCAGTAAACATATAAAATACATTCCATTAGTACTGATTGAACATTGTTATTATGGTAGAGCATGTCTCAATAACTCCCACTTTAGTAATAGCATGGGAGAGACAACTCACTCTTGTCTAGTATAGGGTATGGGTATAAAAGACTTTATTTCTGAGTTCTGATCCACTTCTGCCACTGACAGGTATATATAATTTTGGAGAAAGTACAGAATCTTAATAGGTCTCACCTGTGAAATAAAGATAACTGCCCTTACTAATTTCACAAGATTGGCAGAATGAATTTTTTAAGGGTTAAAAATCAGCCCAATGTAAAGGTTATCAAAAGCAATAGCAAGAACTCCCAGGAAGCCTAAGAAACTGCCATACCTAGAAAAACATTTTTGAAGTTAATATGATTAAATATTTATAAACATTACATTCCAGAAATGTAAAATGCTGGAACTAGAAAGAATCCTTGTAATATTACAGATAGGAAAACTGGGGCTCAGAGAAGTTAAGTGATCTGTGCAAGGTCACACAATCAGTGGCAGAGCTGGGACTAGAACTCTTCCTATCACAATGCGATGTCTTTCAATTCAAAAGACACTTTCTTATTGTTTTTATTGATGATTTCTTTTCCTTATTCTTTGATTTCACAATCTCAGTGTGCAGTAGATTTTTTCCCATTAATGGAGTAGATTACAATGTCATAATTTTTTTTTTAATTGTGAAATTCAGAAGTCACTTGTATAACTGTCATGGTAGACAGTAGGAAGATGATTTACAGATGTAAAATATATATATATACATATTCAGCAGCAAAGGATCCTTCTGGTAGTTAATAGTATTCGTCTATGCTACATCCTGGAATTTGAAGCCAGAACATCCTTAGAGAAAGAAAACCCAAGACCAACATGTGACTGTATGTTAAGCCATGCTCAATGGGAGTAAAACACCAGTCTATCTTAGGGCACCAATCAAGACCAAGGGCTTAGCAGACAAAAGTAATGCAGGGCAAGAATGAAAGGAAAAGAAAAGCCCAAAAGAGACAGCTGCTGGGTGAAATCTACTGAGCTCCCATGTTGGAGAGACCCAGAAGGCAGAGCCTACACAAAGGGAAAACCAAGAAACACAATTCCCCAAAACACAATTCAATACAAATTTAAGGGGCCTCCCTGGAGCTAAGGTTAAGGGACAGATGAGAATGGCTAAAAGTATCAGGCACTAACATTTTGCTTAATTATGCCAAAGATACAAAGTGCTAAGAGTCCTCTCATTATAATTTCCTTGAGGATTTTAGCCGTTTCCAGTGCATCTGAATGAATTCTCTAGTTTTCTGTTGCTGGTGGAATGCAGTATTCCCTTGCTCCCCAAAATTTCTTATAAATAGACCTTCTGCTAGAGGAACCCAGCAAAGGGTTTATAAGCCATTCACACTGTGGTCTTTGAAAATGTCCTGCCCCTTGGTTGTTCAGTGCACAACCTTGCAACTGTATGTGGCAGGTCTCCTTTGATATCTTGAGACATGAAATGCAGACATAGGAGCTATCTGGGATCTGATGATGATATAAGACTCATCTGTCTCGTTCCACCATCTAAACAAAAACATATCTCTTTCTCTTTGGCCAGGATTTGGGTTTCTGATCTCTACTTTCCAATGCTGAAAAGAAGATGGGGCCAGCTAACTAGAAAAAGATCTTTCTTCAGAAGTAGGTAAAAAGTACATATTTAAAGTTTAAGGAAAAGAAACCACACTGAGATATATTAGGTTGGTACAAATGTAATTGCAGTTTTGAACTATTCATTATAACTAGGCTCAAATACATCTTTATTAATCAAAATAGGAACCATTATAATCAACACATTTTTACCAATGAGAAGTAAGTTTGTTTATTCCTATAGCATAAAAATTTGCACTTCAGGATTTGACAAATTCTTGGAAAGCATTTTCTGCCTCCTGCTGGTTGTGGAAGCACTTTCCCTGCAAAAAGTTGTCAAGATGCTTGAAGAAGTGGTAGTCTGTTTTCGTGAGAGGTCAGGTAAATACGGCAAATGTTGCAAAACTTAATAGCTCAATTCATTCAAGTTTTGAAGCGTTGGTGGTGCGACTTGTCAGGCATTGTTGTGCAAAAATGTTGGGCCCTTTCTATTGACCAATGCTGGCTGCAGGTGATGCAGTTTTTGGTGCATCTCATTAATTTGCTGAACATACTTCCCAAATGTAATGGTTTTGCTTGGATTCAGAAAGTTGTAGTGGATCAGATGGGTAGCAGACCACCAAACAGTGACTATGACCTATTTTTGGTGCAATTTTGGCTTTGGGAAGTGCTTTGGAGCTTCTTCTCAGTCCAACCACTGAGCTGGTCATTGCCAGTTGTTGATTAAAATCCACTTTTTGTCACACATCACAATCCAACCAAGAAATGGTTCGTTTTTTGTGTAGAATAAGAGAAGACCAAACTTCAAAATGGCAATTTTTTTGATTTGTGGTTAGCTCATGAGGTACCCACTTATCAAGCTTTTTTATCTTTCCAATTTGCTTCAAATGCCAAATGACCATAGAATGATCAACACTGAGTTATTTGGCAACTTCTTGTATAGTTGTAAGAGGATCAGCTTCAATGATGGGTCTCAACTGTCCTTGGCAACGTCCTATGGCCAGCCACTGGACTCCTCATCTTTAAGTTTCTCCTTTGCAAAACTTCCTGAACCACCACCTTAGTGTACGTTTGTTAGCAGTTCCTGGGCGCAGTGGGTAGAGCACACTGCATAATGCAGCAACACTGCATGATGCCAGGTGAATGAAAGCGTGGGTGGATAAATGACAGCAGAGAACAGCAGTTCCTGGGCCTGATGTGAATTGTCTCCATTGCTTTATGACCCATTTTGAACTCAAATAAGAATATCACTCAAATTTGCTTTTTGTCTAACATCATTTTCCTAGTCTAAAATAAATATAAAATAAACAGCAAGCAATAAGTCATTAGCAGAAATATATAAAGTGAGAAGTTTGCATTAAAATGATATATAACATAACCACATTTATTTAAGAACATATTCCAATATCAAGTGACAAAGTTCAACAATGCAAAACCCCACATGAGTACTTCTGCACCAACCTAATAAGTATATTTGTGTATTTGTGTATCAGTCAGGATAGGTTAGATTATGGTGCCTTTGTTTTTTTTAAAAAAACCAAGACCTCAGTGGCATAAAACTACAAAGGTTTATTTCTTGTCCACACTGATACCCATGACAGATTACCTGGGGCCTCTCACTACAAGATCCAAGCTCATGAAGCAGCTACAACTGGAAATTTTGCCAGCAAAATTGACAGAAGGAAAAGAGAATACTAGGTTCTCATAGCTTTCACCTGGAGGTGACACACATCAGCTTTAGTTAACATTTACTGACCAAAGTCAGTCACATACCAATGGCCAGGAAGCAGAATTCTTTCCACAAGGAGAAAGAAAGTGAAGTCGCTCAGTCATGCCTGACTCTTTGCGACCCCATGGATAGTAGCCTGCACCAAGCTCCTCCGTCCATGGGATTTTCAAGGCAAGAGTACTGGAGTGGGTTGCCATTTCCTTCTCCTGGGAATCTTCCCAACCCAGGGATCGAACCGAGGTCTCTCACATTATAGACAGATGCTTTACCGTCTGAGCCACCAGGGAAGTCCCACAAGGAGGGGTACTGGCAAATGTCAGATAACTAGTCTTTCACAGTATGGAAAGAAAAGGTTTCAGAGAGGCCAATCTAGGAGGAAGGTGGAAGGTGGCCTACTCCGAGGGGGACAAGAACTGTTTCTCTGCTGTCATTTATCCACCCACGCTTTCATTCACCTGGCATCATGCAGTGTTGCTGCATTATGCAGTGTGCTCTACCCACTGCGCTCTGGGGCCTGCCTAAAGAGCTGCTCCCTTATCTCTCCAGAAGGACCTAGTGAGGAGGCAGGAAAGCATTTGGAATCAGAAGGCAAACAAGAGAGGAGGACACGGCCTTACTCAGGAGAGGTGGGACCGATCACAAAACTCTGAACAAAGAAACAGGCCAGGGCTCAGCAAGAACGTAAAAAATCTTGCTGAACAAGGCAAGAGGAAACCTGTGAAGGATAGCAGAGGATGGAAGAAGAAGGAGAGTCCAGTGAACGACAGTGAGCACAGCACTGAGGGACGTTTGAGGAGGAGGGACGACATCAGAGAAGACACAGGGTCTGAATCGAGGCCTGTCCCCAGACGTCAGCCATCCGCCGCCCTCAGGTAGGATCCTGAAAACGCAGATGCCTCGCCACACTCACCAGCAGACCAGTGCTTCCTGGAGAGGCTGTGGGCCACTCCACAACCCAGCCGCCCCTCCGGGACAGTCACCATCTTCCTCTCCCTTTCCCATCTTGAATGGCAATTAGGAGAAGGTTAACTGAGTGTCTTTCTCCCAGGAATCCTCTTCCACTTTTCAAAATCACAGCGTTAGCAAAAGAAAATCCCAGCTTAGGCTAACAGGTAGGAGTGTGGTGAGGCCCTGGGAGCTGCTGTTGGAAGTGGGGAGATTGGGCGAATCTTCCCAGCGGGAGGTTAATACTCATCGTTCGGAGTTGCAGCTGAGGCCCATTTGAGTGACAGGCAGCCGGGAGCTGAAAGAACCGCTCGGATCCCAGAACTGCTGGCATGCGGGCTTGAAAGAGATTTATTTCAGGATAATTAGCTGGGAGTATTAAAGGTGGCCAGAAAGATCCGCAATTACTGTTTAGCAAACAGAAAGGAGACACACATGCATTTAAAATAAAGTCAAAAATCAAATTAAAAAGACCCAAATTTTTCTCCACTTGAAAGTTGTTAAATAACTGGAAAAAAAAAAAAAAGCTCAAGCAACTAAGCAACTTTATTGTATTCAGCACACATGCAAAAGTGTCAGAGAGGAAACAAGGGAAAGAACAGAGTCTTGGGTGCATAGCTGATGGGAAAAATACTCCCTGCAAGGCTGGGTATTTGGGTGTGCAGAATCTTATGACAAATTGTTCTTGTATCAAAAGGGAACTTTCCGTACCTCTTTGTTGCTTCCTTTTACCAACACAAAAAGACCCGTGCCAACTAGCGTTCCTTCAGCTTAGAGAAAAATCAACTCAAATCATACTAAAGTGCAACTAGTTGAAACAAGAAGTTTAACAATTCCTTAATATTTGTAAAGAACAAATGAAAGAAAGAGGAAGGGAGGGAGGAAAGCAAGGGAAGTAAGAGAAGGCCCAGCTCCTTCAGCCTCTGTGCGTGCCTTCATCCTTTGGGGCCAGAGGAACTGACCCCTCCTCGGCTTCTACAGTCAGAGGGCTGGGGTATTTCACCCTCTCCTTTTCCACTTATCCACCCTGGTTGGAGACAAGGTTGTCCGTAAAGGAAGACAGCACTTTTGCACCTCATTTTATCATGAGGGGACCAAGTACAGAACTTTCTAAGACATCCCTGTCAGAGAGAGCCTTGTTCCTGAATTGGGACAGTCACAATGAGTGGCATCTTCCTCTCCAGGTCTGGGAACTAATGTTAATCAGAGGGGTCAATAGAGCCTCATCCCTTCATGCTGTTTCACTCTGGAGCACCCCAAGGAGGGGACCAAAAGGTCCCCATCCACCCTCCAAATTCACTCATTGGAGATGCATTCATTCCTTAGTTTTCAAATGTTCACTCTCAGGTGTTTCCCCATAAACAGGCTCCTTGGAGAACAGACCTTTAAGCTTTTATGACCTAAAGTCTTGGTCCAGAGTCTTTCAAAAGCCTTCAGAAATAAATATCAGGCCCTGGCAGGGGGATCTGAGAAGAGAAATGTGCATGAGAAAGGCAAAGCCACCTCCCAGGTTCTACCTTCTCCCATCTGGTCAAGTGTGAACCCCACACTAACTGCTCACTGAGGCTGGCAGCTTTACAAAGAAAGACCAAGTCTCTGGCCATGTGTGTTTACATCTTGTTGAAAAGATCTGTAAAATTTTTAAATACATAAAACAATGGTTTATATTATTTATGGAAATATATATATATATATAGTAGAAGTCCAAAGGTATTCAGGGCAATGATATATACAAGCTTGTCAAAGGACTGGAGCCTGCGACTTTAGCTCTGTTGAGTCTTTATTCTTTACAAAAGGTAATAATTCCAATGGGAAATAAGGAAAGGTAAACAGCTGGAGAATACCTACTAGAGGGAAGTCTGCTCTGCCACACACTCATGTGTTCCAAGGAAGGTATGGGATTAATCAGGGAAAGTTTTGTTCCCATAGACAAAAAGCCTTCATCTCTTATGACTCCCCAAATTACGCTGCCAGGCCTGATTTCTCACCCTATGAGGTCCTGTGGCTACAGAGAGGAGTCTCTTGTTCTTCAGGTCTTACTTTCTTCATAAGATCATAGACTCCAGCAGGGACAACGGTTTCTGTCTGCTCTGTATTCCCCAGCGAGCCCATCACAGAGCTGGACTCCTGTGGGCATGTGAAAGGAGAACAGGATTCTGGGAGGAGAGGAGGCTCAGTTTTCCAGGCAATTAGGAATAACTGCTCAACATTAAAGGATGTTCACTAGGGCATTGTTTATAATAAGAAACAATGGAAACAATCTAAATATCAATAGGAAATTGTATGAGTTAAGACATATAAGTAATATGGAACATTTTATAGAATATTTGAATGAGATAGAATTGGAAACCTATTCAAGATGTAGTAAGTGAAAAATCTAAGTTCTACTTTAAAGACTTTAATACTCAAAAACTAAACATTTGCATTTTTCACAGAAATGATATCATTTATATTTATTTATAATTTATATTTATATAGCTGGAGAGCTATATATATATTGGGTTGATGCAAACATAATTACGTTTGTGAATTTTAAATCATTATAACTAGGCTCAAACACTTTATTAATCAAAATAGGAAATATTAAAATCAACACAGTGATTGTATGAGAAACAAGTTTGCTTATTCCTGAAGCATAAGAATCCACACCTCAGGATTCGATGAACTCTTGGAAAGCATTTTCTGCATCCTGCCGGTTGTGGAAGCATTTTCCTGCAAAAAGTTATTGAGATGCTTGAAGAAGTGGTAGTCAGTTAGCGAGAGGTCAGGTGAATATGGCGGATTAGGTTAAACTTCATCGTCCAATTCATTCAACTTTTGAAGCATTCGTTGTGCAACATGTCGTCAGGCGTTGTTGTGAAGAAGAATTGGGCCCTTTCTGTTGACCAGTGCCAGCTACAGGCATTGCAGGCTTTAGTGGATCTCATCGATTTGCTGAGCATACTTCTCAGATGTAATGGTTTTGCTGGGATTCAGAAAGCTATCGTGAATCAGACGGCAGCAGACCACCAATGACCTTGACCTTTGTTTGGTGCTAGTTTGGCTTTGGAAAGTGCTTTGGCGCTTCTTCTAGATCCAATCACTGAGCCGGTTGTCACCGATTGTCATATAAAATCCACTTTTTGCCACACATCACAACCTGATTGAGAAACAGTTCACTGTTGTTGTGCAGAATAAAAGAAGATGACAACACTTCAAAATGATTTTTTTGATTTGCAGTCAGTTCATGAGGTACCCACTTATCCAGCTTTTTAACATTTCTGATCTGCTTCAAATGCCAGATGACCATAGAGTGGTCAACATTGAGCTCTTCGGCAACTTCTGTAGCTGAAAGAGGATTAGCTTCAATGATGGCTCTCAATTGTTGTTGTCAAGTTCTAACGGCCAGCCTCTATGCACCTCATTTTTAAGTCTCTCCTTTGCAAAACTTCTTGAACTACCACTCCACTGTACATTCGTTAGCAGTTCCTTGCTCAAAAGCACTGCTGATGTTGCCAGTTGTCTCCATTGCTTTATGACTTATTTTGAATTCAAATAAAATCACTCAAATTTGTTTTTTGTCTAACATCATTTCCCTGGTCCAAAATAAATATAAACAGCAAATAATAAGTCATTAGCAAAAAAAAAAAAAAGTGAGAAATACACATTAAAATTATGGATAACATAACCACATTTGTTTATAATGTATTCCAATATCAAACAGCAAATTTCAACACTGGAAACTGCAATTACTTTTGCACCAAACTAATAATATCTGTCATAACTTTGACTTACATCATCACATTTCCAAACCCTGTGTTGTGCCAAGGTTCCGGAGTCATACAAAACAAAACTTTACACATGGCCCCTGCAGTCACTGATCTGCTCTGGTCATTACATTGTCCAAATATACAGAAACTGCTGTATCATGTTTGGGAGAGAGACGAAGCTCCTTGGGCCCATGAGACAATGTATACACCCTCTCCCTGCTTAAGGAAAAAGTGAAGGTATGGATAAGGTCTCACCCTATAGAACCTATCCTTGGTCTTAGGGCATCTCCCTACTTAAATATCTCAGAGCTTCTGCCTCTTTTCCCATCCTCTCCTGCCTCCAAATCCAAGTAAAAATTCTACCAAGTCCCTGGAGCTTTCAGAGAGGATGAAGGCAGACAGTTTCTGCTTTGACTTTATAATACAAAGCTGGCTCCTTCATGGAACTGAAAGAATATAATAAAATAAGAATGGAACACTAATTAGTATTCTAGTAATTCTCCTGCTATGGATGGATGGATTGATGAAAGTAAAGGATAGAATAAATCAGAGTATTAGTCAGGGTTCTCCAGAGAAATATAACCAACAGGATGTGGAGAGAGAGAAAAAGAGAGAGAGATTATGGGTAGTTGGCTCATGAGACTGGGGAGGCTTGGTAAGCCCCAAATTTAAAGAGTGGGCCAGCAGCCTGGAGACTCAGGAAAGAGCTGCAATTAGAATCTAAAGGCAGTTTGCTGGCATATACTCTCTTCCAGGGAGATCAGTTTTTATCCTATCAAGGCCTTCAACTGGTTGAAGGTCCATCCACATTGGTGTGGTGGTGATGGTTTAGTCACTAAGTTGTGTCCAACTCTTGTGACCCCATGGACTGTAGCCCACCATGTTCCTCTGTCCATGGGATCACCACATCATGGAGGGTAATTTGCTTTACTGGAAGCCCACCAATTTGAATGTTATTCTCATCTGAAAAACACCTTCACATAACATACAGAATAATGTTTCACCAACTATGTGTGCACTGTGATCCAGTCAAGTCGAGGCATAAAAGTAACTATTACAGATAAATAGGTAGGGAGACAAACAGACAGATAGGCATATAGCTACAGAAATACATTATAGATAGAAACAGAGATAACGATACAGATGAGATGGATATACAGACAGAAATGCTAAATGCCAGGCTGAATGAAGCACAAGCTGGAATCAAGATTGCCAGGAGAAATATCAATAACCTCAGTATTCAGATGACACCACCCTTATGGCAGAAAGTGAAGAGGAACAAAAGAGCCTCTTGACGAAAGTGAAAGAGGACAGCTTAAAATTCAACATTCAAAAAACAAAGATCATGGCATCCAGCCCCATCACTTCATGGCAAATAGATCACAGTGAAACAATGGGAATAGTGATAGATTTTATTTTCTTGGGCTCCAAAATCACTGCAGATGGTGACTATAGGCATGAAATTAAAAGACACTTGCCTCTTGGAAGAAAAGCTATGACCAACCTAGACAACATATTAAAAAGCAGAGACATTACTTTGTAGACAAAGTCTGTCTAGTCAAAGCTATGGTTTTTCCAGTAGTCACATATGGATGTGAGAGTTGGACCATAAAGAAAGCTGAGTGCCGAAAAACTGATGCTTTTGAACTGTGATGTTGGAGAAGACTCGAGAGTCCCTTGGACAGCAAGGAGATCACACCAGTCAATCCTAAAGGAAACCAGTCCTGAATATTCATTGGAAGGACTGATGCTGAAGCTGAAGCTCTAATATTTTGGCTACCTGATGACCTGACTCCTTAGAAAAGACCTAGATGCTGGGAAAGATTGAAGGCAGGAGGAAAAGGGGATGACAGAGGATGAGATGGTTGGATGGCATCACTGACTCAAGGGACACGAGTTTGAGCAAGCTCCAGGAGTTGGTCATGGACAGGGAAGTCTGGCATGCTGCCATCCATGGGATGGCAAAGAGTCAGACATGACTGAGCAACTGAACTATACAGAGACCCGAATGATAGAGACATATGGTCTCTGGAAGGATACACTCCCACAGTGGTTACTCAAGGGAGAACTGGGAATGTATTTCTTAATTGCTTAAATTTTTACAATTAAAATGTACTAATATATTATTTGTGGGTGTGTATTTACTCTTTTTTCAAGAAAGAATAAAGATTCTGGAGGGAAGAAAGGGAATAGAACACTATTTATGTCTTCATATTGCTGACAAAGGAACCCAGCTATCCTCGGCTGCTTCTCTGTAGAAGAGGGTTAGCACTGCCACCACCCCTCAGACACAGTGTGAGGCTCTGGGTGGAGAGACGTGAACACATCAGAGCAAGCTGTCAACTCACAGAATCTATAATCACATCGTTTAATTCCAAGTCAACGCTGTGAGGTAGGTATTAATGCCCTAATATTACAGATGAGAAAACCTGGGCTACGTGATGTTAAGAACATGTCCCTAGGTCACACGTACGTCCATCCTCAAATCTCATGCTCCTCTTTGGATGAACACCAAACTGCCTCTGCGAAGGGAGTCTGTGTCTTAGAAATGAGCACAACCACCAGAGAACAACCCTTTTTTCAAAGAGATTTCCACTTCCCTCCAGCAGCCCAGATAAACTTTCCGTTGCCTGCAGACCCTGGCCGAGGCTGGCAGCGGCTCCATCATAGGCGTGCCAAACACAAATAAAGTTCGAAGGACAAACGCAGCCAGAAAGCATCAGAGGTTTCTATCCAGCTTCCAGACTTATTATTTCTTATTATTTCTTGAGAGCGTCCACTGCTCTTTTAAAAACAAGGGGCCTATTCTGTGAGCCGCTCAATGGTCTATTTTAAACTCGTGGGCTGTGTTTGTTTATGTTCAATTCCAGGCCTTGCCCTTTGCAAGAAACCGTCACTGGCATCGTGCAGAAAGCCAGTGGAGACTGCCATATCACTGTTTACAGCTTTCTCACTTAAAGAAAAGGGGTGGAAATCGAATATTTGCAATTGTCCCAATTCTGAGAGGGCCCTAGAGAAGACAGATGGTGCCAAGCCGGCAAGTCTAAGAATTCCTGGGGCAGCAGTGAGTCCTAGGTAGGTGCTGAAATGGAAGAGAGAAAGACGCTGACGCCAAGGAAAAGAATAAATGTGTTCATTTATCCAACAAATACTGAGCATCAACTAAGTGCCAAGCACTGATCTAAGTACTTGAATACAACAATAAACAAAGCAAAGAAGTTGCCCTCTGGGAATATACATTCTAGTGAGAGGAAGCTGACAATAATCAATAACTGATAACATGTTATTTCTATTATACCAAGTATAATAAGTTAACAGTAATAATGGTGTTTACGTCTACACATCATCATGCCTGAGAGACCTTCTCTGATCACTCAAACCTGCAGAGGTTGTCCTTTAAGTGCCCTGATACTCGTTTTTCAGTACCTTCTTCTCTGGGCTTCCCTGGTGGCTCAGCAGTAAAGAATTTGCCTGCAGTGCAAACGATGTGGGTTCGATCCCTGGGTTGGGAAGATCCCTTGGAGGAGGGCATGGCAACCCACTCCAGTATTCTTGCTTAGGAAGATCCCATGGACAGAGGAGCCTGGCAGGCTACAGTCCACGAGGGTCACAAAGAGTCAGACACAACTTAGCAACTAAACAACAGCAACAATAATAACAACAAATAAATACACTGGAGAAATATTGGGTGTGTCACACAGAAACTCAAGACTTTCCTAAAGAGATGCCCAGGCCCTAATGTGACACTGGTCAATCATTTAGAAGTTGCAGCATCTGAACTCTGAACGCTGTTGGTCAAATTTTATCACCTTCTCAGTCCTCCTCATCCTTAGCCCAAATCTCTACTCACCAAGGCAGGGCTCCAGCATGACTGGCAGGAGGCCTCCAACCAGTCAATGGCCTCCAACCCCTTCTCACCTTTCCCCCACAACCGAGCTGCCATCTCCAAACTGATACCCAGCAGACCCTCACTCTTTTGCTCTAGGACCCCTCAGGTCAAGGAGAAAGCAGTTTGATGCAAATGTATTTACAAGTGAATGGGCTCTGGTTTGCCTCCCTAAAGAATTAGCTTTCTAAATACAAGGCTCCCTCTCCTACAAGGGCAATCTTCCTGCAAAAGCCTGCTCCAGTGGAGGAATTTTATACTTTGTGAAACCTGAATCAGCAAGATATTTTTGGGCCATGAGGACTTCTAGGGACTCTCCTGGAATCATATAAACCTCCGTCTCTGCCCTCACATCTGCCCCTTGCAACCTCCACTTGCCAAATTTCACAAGCATGTTCTTAAGGAACCAAGAGACACCATTTAAAACAGAAGTGGGGAGGGAAAGCAAAGGCAACAAGAAACAGACAGACAGACATCAGAGAACCTGCAAACCAAGTAAGGCATTTTGTTAAGAAGGCCTTTGCACCACTCGTACAGAAGGGATCCATTGTATATCTGATCCTGTGGTCTATGTAAAGGGCCCACACTGCAGTGATGTTTTTGACAAGATCTGTGATTGATTTGCCGGTTCATTAATGAATGGACCTGGAACTGCACACTGCTTTGGCTCTAGAGAAAGCATATGATTACAGCATGTGTGGTGGCAAATGCTATAATTAAAGATGCAAAACAGGGCTCATTACACACCCATTTTAAGTGCTTGGAACTTTTTGAAACAGTCTCCTTTTCAGAAGCACCATCTGCAGGTGATAAGCCTCAGGAGACTTTCCTCCGCCCAGGACATATGAAAAAAATGGAAATGAGTAGGTTAGGGGTGGGGAGGGGAGCATCCACATCTTTAGAGTAATATATATATATATATATATAGAGAGAGAGAGAGAGAGAGAGAGAGAGTGCAGCTACCTTGTCCAGCAGAAAAGTACAAGAAAAATGGCCACATCTCTCAGAATGGGGACCCACAGCGCTGGATCTTGAGAGTTAGGATAAAATGCTGGTTTGCATTCAGAAATTATATCACTTAGAAATTATATCATAGGTCTGAAAGATCACATTGCATCTCAACAGCAGATCATTATATGATAGAGTTTTTCCTCCAATACAGGATTCACAGCAGTTCTTATTGAGCCAATAAAAAATAAAGTAACTATAATCACAATAAAGACAAAAAACACCATCATGAATGTACAGCCTACTTTACCCACCAAGCAAATTGCCTAGATGTGCCTGAGATCTCCAAGTCAGAGCAGGTAGAAGAAATGGTCCTTATTTTTCAGGTGGGGAAAGGAAGGTAATGAGGCACAGAGGGGTCAAGTGAGCTGTCCAGGGAGAAGGAGCAGGTCAGCAACCAAGTCAGGACAAAAACTAGCCCTCCCGATTCCTTATTCAGGGTTTGCTCTCCTCAGGCTGCACGTCTCAGAAATGTCAAACACATTATGCAAGAATATCAGGAGTCGGTGTTGAGGCAGAAAAGACTTGGTTTCCAGTTAATAAAATTATCATTACATGCACAGCACAAAAATGCTCTCCCCAGCTGAGTGCACACTTCAGTAGGTAGGCCTGGAGGCCCAGGTGTCCACCAAGTGGCACAGTCCTTTGAACACTGGTTAACATTGAAACTGTGAGATGCTTCTCCAATCACCCCACCCCTTTCAAGACACTTGATTAACTGAAGCTTAAAGGAACCACCATATCTGCAGAGGCCTACTGCAGGGTGGAGGAAGAGGGGGCACTGACGCTGGAAGCACCTACCTTGACTAGTTTTGCTGCTAAGTCGCTTCAGTCGTGTCCGACTCTGTGCGACTCCATAGACGGAAGCCCACCAGGCTCCCCCGTCCCTGGGATTCTCCAGGCAAGAACACTGGAGTGGGTTGCCATTTCCTTCTCCAATGCATGAAAGTGAAAAGTGAAAGGGAAGTCGCTCAGTCGTGTCCGACTCTTAGTGACCCCATGGACTGCAGCCCACCAGGCTCCTCTGTCCATGGGATTTTCCAGGCAAGAATACTGGAGTAGGGTGCCATTGCCTTCTCCGTGACTAGTTTTACTTTTGTCCTTTTCTTGATCCCGAAGATATAAATGGGTGAAGAGAGGGGTGAATAGGAAAAAGAATATCAAATTTTATAGCTGCAAATCCATCCACAGACAGTAAGACTGAAAATTCCAACCAGGCCAGGTTGGGAACATCCAGGCCCTTTGGTCTCCTGGAGGAAGGCATTCTACAGGGCCCTGGGATGTGGGTCACTTGTGTGCAAATTGCATACACTCGTTACTATTTTCTGTAACTGTGTAAGGTGACATCTGCAACACTGAGCTAGAAAAAGATAATTTCATGGAACTATAGAATCCCTCTGCCCAGGGAGAAGAAATCAGGTCATGGGTCACCACCTCTGGTTTGAACCAACCTGGAAAAGCACCTTTAAAGAACTCCAGAAAGAGATGTATTAAAACCTCCTCAGTAACCTTTAGGAGAGTCCAACCATTTCATCGCCATTAGCTTCTTTCTTAAGGAGAACTTACACCCTCTAAGCTGTGGCCTAAGCCAGCTACCTTTCTCCTATGATTTGCAAAAGCACATTTACTTTCTTTTGGCAAATTCTAATATTTCCCTTCACTACTAGTAGCAACCAAGAACCACTGAGTAATAAGAGACCAACATACTGATTTACACGAAAACAAATCACAGATAAGGATCTTTTACTACAATCTAGACTTGCAGTTTTACCTGAAGTTGATAACAACAGTTTAAATTACAGGCTGGTTATTTCTACCTAAAAATGACAAGTTCAAATTAAAACGACAAGTTTAATAGTGGTTGGGCAATAGAGTTTTCGGCATTTGATTCCAGCACGAATTGGTGTTTCTGGTGTATACCTGAAATAAAACTGAAGATCCTAAAATTAAAGGTTCAGTTAACATACTGCTAAGGCCACAAAAATATTCAGGTGCCCCCACTGGTCTCATGTCCTTGTTGTAGAGTGAAAAATCCAGGCTTCTGATCCTAGCATAAGCACTAATTTGCTGGCAACCCTGGGAAAACCACTTAACCTCTCTGAACTTAAGCTGTTTTTCCATCTGCTTCCTCTAGGAAGCAGAATAGAAGATCTCAAAAGGGCCTAGGATGTGTATGATTCTGCCTAATAAGGTTATGATGAGGATGAATTGAGATAAACCTTGTGAACTGCTTAGCTCAATGCCTGGCATACAGTAAGCACTCAATATAAATGTTCACTATAATTATCCGTTGTGATATGCACAGCCTGGGCTCACCAACTTGAAACAGAATTTTTAGTCATATTCCATTGTCTTATTAGAATACCATCTTTGAGCGCTAAGATCAACCAACATGTAAATTCACACCAGCTGCAGAAAACTATATCTATAGCCACAGGTGAGTCTGTGAAACTTTAGAATCATCAGGATGACATAAAGAAGAACACAAAGAGCCCCCTGAAGTCATTAATTCAGGCGGTTCCTTTGAGGAGGGGCAACATTACCCCCAAATCAGACCAGTCCTACATCCTAATTACATGCTTGCTAAGCCTCAGTGTGTCAAAGACCTGTCCTGCCTAACTACTACCTTTTGTGGCTTGTATCATTCACTTGGTCTCCTCAGTTTCCTTCTTCTGCACACACAGAAGACTGCATGTCCCAGACTTCCTTGCAGCCTGAGCTTAGTGGCTGTGGTTGGCGAAACTAACTTTCATATCCAGTCATTAAAGCATCCATGAGATTCTCCATCTCTCTTTTTCTCTTTGGTTGCAACTTACATGCATGTATGTATTTATGTTTGCCCGGTTATGATGGAAATTGCATTTCTTAATGTGGTTTGTAGTCCCAAAAATGGAAAGCTTAGAGCAACCTCATGAGGTAGGTCTTATCTCAATTTCACAGCTAAAAGCATCATTCAGAAGGGCTAAGTGATTTTTCAAAATCACAAAGCTACTACATGCAGGCACTGGTGCTTGGGCGGAGGTCGGGTTGCCACCAAGCTCTTGTGTATGCTTGTATATGGTCTTCATCACAGCTGGTGTAGCCAGCAGCCACTGGCCCGTGGCCACATTGGCCAGGTCTATCCAGGGTGCCTGGGCATGGAACCTCCACCCTTACCTGGCTCTTCACACATTTTTAGGAGTTATGTGTGAAAGTTTCAGTGGCTTCTATTTGCATATATTTTAAACAGATGTCCACAAACACACACATACAAGTTTTCCAGCCTATCGTAAAATAGGTAAGTTTGTATTTGATTTCTCCCAAGTGGTATTGAAAACCACAGAAGAAAAACCCAGAGAGAAAGGCTGGCTGATGCCAGTCCAGTGGTGGCAAAGGGAGACCTGATACTTATAAATCATGAGCATCAGATGGAAAATAAAGAAACAGAATCCATTCTTATAAGGCTGGATGAGGTAAAACAGAAAAATCTGGACTCTAACAAGACCTATCCATCCCACTTATTTTCATTGATTCCTTAAGTGCGTCTATGGACAATTCAAAACCAAGATACTGTGTATCTTGAAGATCAGTTTTAAATATTCCTGGGAGCTTTACCCCTTTAAATATCAATCAACATGGTTATGGATTTGGATCCTAAGATGCTTATTAGGCCTTGATTCTTTGGAGAACATGAACATTTTGGCATTCAATCCAAAAGCTGGAGGCAGCAGTCATGGTCTGATTCTGTTTTTAGACAACATACAGGCATAGTACCGTGGTCACCCCACTGGGGAAGAGCAGGGGCCACTGCTACAAGTGTGCAGATAACCAAAGTGCTAAAGAAGACCAACACCAGCAGCTTTTACTTGGAAGTGACAGAGAGTACAGAATAGCCAAGCCCCAGGAAGGGAGGTCTGTGCTCAGCAGGTGGTATGGTGTAGGATCTCCAGCCTCCTAGCCAGTAGAGGAGCTTCCTGCCTCCAGGCAGCCAGGCTGAATGCCCACGGGAGACAGGCACCAAAATGAACAGGATTCTAAGAGCATTTCTCACCCACTCTAACTGAGGTCTCTTCTATTCCATCAGAGACTCACCAGAATCACTACTACGCCAGACAGAACTTTCTGCTTCTGTGACAGTCCCCTGAAGAGTCCCCTTAAGGTCATAAAAGGTTAACAAGACTGACTCTGTAACCCCCACAAGCTGCCTAAACAGCTCCATCCTCAAACCCATATTACATGCACACACCAACTACTCATGACTCCCAGAGCCTTTCTGGCTGACGGAGAACTCCTTGAGGCAGGATCTTTCACACTGAATATTTCCAGCTCAAATATTCCATCAGAAATGTTTGGGCCCCATCTGAGCTCACACGTTCTGGCATGGCCTAGCCCATGCCCCTCCCTATCCACCCCCAAGAAATAGCAGTCTGATGTTCCCTCTCTTCTTCCCTGTCTCTTTGGGAAGGGAAGACGTTATGCGCTGACCTAACGAGTGTATTTAAAAATTGCAGCTGACTGCCATAGTAAATTCATGTCATGTTTTTTTTATGATAGATAATATTTCAGAGACACAGTCCTGAATGGAACCAAAAAAAAAAAAATCTTCTTAGAAAAACAATTTCTGTTCGGAAATTCAGCTGCCCACTTTCAGCTGTTACTTCTATAGAGAAAACACATTCTGAATTCTGCAGACAGGCGACAAAGCTAGCTAAGAACTGGTGCATAGAAGGACTTTGTGTGTAACTTATACCTAATGTGGGAAACTCCAGTCATGGTGCTGCAACTTTAAATCTCATTAAGCCCCTTCTAGGTATCAAAGGTGGGCCAGTCGTGCCATTTCCTGAGCCCTGTCAAGTACAGGTTACAGGAAATTGACAAAAGAGCTTCCATTATCTAGCCAAACTTTACATGGCCCTATTATTAAGATGCTGCCTAGTTTGATCACTCTCTTAATCTATCAAAACTCCAAAAGGATAATCTTTTAAAAGCTTCCCCCCTTCCCACCCTTCCAACCCCCAGCCCTTCCTTTGTTGCTTAAATCAAGGTAAGCTGATTTTGTGCAAAGTTTGGAGGAGAGACACGCTTGTAGCTGACAAAAAACAAACACGAGACTTTTCTACCTGGAAACTGTTCCCTTTGATTCAAGACTGAATGTCACCACTTTGTAAACAAAGAAGATGATTAAAAAATGCTGCCGTGCTTGCTTGCTTTTTTATTTTTATTTTTAAATCCCAGAGTCTTCCCACAGTACCTGGCAGTCTGAGAAACCCCTATTAGGCACACCAGAAGAAGATTCAAAGGAATTGCGTGCTCTTTGCTGGTTTTGTTTTATAAGCCAGGGACCACTGAAAGAAAATAGAGCCTCCCATCCAGGTGTCCCTGCTTGGCGAAATAATGGGTGCAGATTGATGTGATCTGGAAGTACCAGATATTAACATCCTCAGACCTCTGCCAGGCACACTGCCAGGCCAGCTCTGGAGAGGCCTTGAAGGGCAGAGCAGGATCCACTTGCACTCCTGGCCATCTCCCCACAAGGGCTTCTATTCCAGGACCCCACTGGAAGGCAGGTGCCCCTCCCCCCTCATGCAGGATGAGTGGGGAGCTGAATGGGCATGCAAGATGGACTGCCTGCATTATTGATTTAAAACGGCCAGCTGACAGTACACTGTGCCTCCTCCTATTTATTTCCACAAGGTACATCTTTCTCTAAACTGAATTGTCTTTGATTTAAAAGCTGGGGTGTCTCCCCCGCCCCACCCCACCTCCAAAGAAACTGAATCCCACCTCGACACAGCTGCTCAAAGGCAGCCGGGTGGCTGTTACCTACTGAAGAGAGCTTTTGTGCTTCCGAGAGGAAGACAAGGCCTGCGCTGTGAAAGTAATTTTTGATCATCCTGTTTAAATACATTGTGTGTCAATCAGAGAAGTTTGAAGAGCATTATAATTACAAAATATATCCCTGCTCTATAATCAGTATTGTTTGTTATAGTGGCCTGCATGGTGATAACAGTTTCAATATGCAATCCCCAGAACTTACAAATACCCATTTTACTTGTGCATTTAGGAAATACACTAGAAAGAAGAGAACAAATAAAGGTGTACTACATTGGTCAATAGCACGTTTTGATGCTGGGTTATCCTCCCTGTGACAGCAATAGTAATGCTGACATTAATTAAACATCCCACTTTGGGGGACATTTGGTGGCCTGAACCCTCTGGCATGGAACACTGGGGTCAGGACTCTGGGTTCATTAAATGATTAACTACTGCCCCAATCTTACTTCTACGTTGGGTGGGATGTTGCAGGATTCAGCCTGAGCCAGGCACGCCCCCACAGTCACCTGCAAGCTGTGTGTGTGTGTGTGTGTGTGTGTGTGCGTGTGTGTACGTGTGTTTTCTTAAAAGGCAAGAGCCAGAAAGCCTACAGAGACATCTGGATGGGAGAGGCAGAACTGACTTCATCTGCTTAACTTTTAAAGCCTTGAACCTACTAACAGGCAAAGTAAATATGAATTTTAAAAGAGGCCTCTAATAAACTCTCGGCCTTTCCTTCACTTCGAAAGCTGATTAGTAAATCTATCCACCCAACATCTCCCCACCCCAGGTGGGCTTCCTTCTCACCCACGCCCACAGGACCCTCTGCTTTGACAGCAGGGTGGTCTACTAGCACTCCAGGGCCTAGAGAATGGACTGGACAAAACTTGTGACCTTCCTGGGAGGCCCTCATGAGCCATCACAGAGACGCGAGCTCCAGGCAACAGAAAGGGTTTGCTTCCACTGGCTTCCTTACACCTACAGTGTCAAAGTGCATACTTTTTAGGCTGCTGTCCCATGCTACCCACCACCTGGACCTAGCCTTGCAATTCACCCTCCCTACAGAAATCCTCTTAGTCACATGGTGTGGGGACACCATGCTGAGTACTCCTGATCAGAATTTCTGCACCCACCTTTGACAGTGCCCCTTTTCCAGCCCTCCTGTTCCCCCCATCTTGATCCCACCAGGTCTGCCCCATATCCACCCACCTCCCTGTGCAACAACACCAGATCTGACTCTCAGTGTATATATCCTTCAAAAATCACTGTGGACGATGACTACAGCCATGAAATTAGAAGACACGTGCTCCTTGGAAGAAAAGCTATGACAAACCTAGACAGTATAAAAAGTAGAGACATCACTTTGCCAACAAAGGTCTGTATAGTCAAAGCTATGGGTTTTTCCAGTAGTCATGTATGGATGTGAGAGTTGGACCATAAAGAAAGCTGAGTGCCCAAGAATTGAGGCTTTAGAACTATGGTGTTGGAGAAGACCCTTTGTGTGTGTGTGTGTGTGTGTGTGTGTGTGTGTGTGTGTGTGTGTGTTGGAGACCCATTTAATGTGGACACTCAAGGCCTGGGCAGAGTGAGGAGAGTCTAGGAGTTGGGCAGGCAGGCATGGTAGATGAGCCGCTGGCCCACACCTAGCTCCAGGAGGGGATGCTGGGAGGTGGGGGCTGGCCCAGGCACACCAAGGGAAGTATCAGAAAGGTGGCGTAGGCAGGCAGACCCCCCCAGGAGATCTGTCGGCCAGCCCTTGAGAAGGTATCTAAGCCAGGTGGTGAGTGTTCAGGCCAGAGCCTGGCCCAGCAAGTCAGGGTTGGGGCCTGGCTCGGGGTTGCCAGAGCCTAGGGGCTGGCATCATTGGGAGTCTCTCCAAGCTGCTGCTGGAACTCAAGGCACATCTGCCAGTTGGATTCAAGCAGTTCCTGGAGGCTGGCGTGGAGGTGGTCATTCTTCTCCTCCAGGTGGTTCAGCCAGGAGTTGATCTGGTCCAACATGGAGTCAATTTTTTGGGATCCAAAATCACTGCAGATGGTGACTGCAGCCATGAAATTAAAAGACGCTTACTCCTTGGAAGGAAAGTTATGACCAACCTAGACAGCATATTCAAAAGCAGAGATGTTACTTTGCCAACAAAGGTCCGTCTAGTCAAGGCTATGGTTTTTCCTGTGGTCATGTATGGATGTGAGAGTTGGATTGTGAAGAAAGCTGAGTGCTGAAGAATTGATGCTTTTAAACTGTGGTGTTGGAGAAGATTCTTGAGAGTCCCTTGAACTGCAAGGAGATCCAACCAGTCCATTCTAAAGGAGATCAGTCCTAGGTGTTCTTTAGAAGGAATGATGCTAAAGCTGCAACTCCAGTACTTTGGCCACCTCATGCGAAGAGTTGACTCATTGGAAAAGACGCTGATGCTGGGAGGGATTGGGGGCAGGAGGAGAAGGGGACAACAGAGGATGAGATGGCTGGATGTCATCACCAACTTGATGGACATGAGTTTGAATGAACTCCGGGAGTTGGTGGTGGACAGGGAGGCCTGGCGTGCTGAAATTCATGGGGTTGCAGAGTCGGACACGACTGAGCGACTGAACTGAACTGAACATGGAGTTGATGGCAGCGTATTCTGCTTCCCCAAAGCCGTCTTCCTCACCTCTAGCACCTGCCTACACCGGCGTGCCCAGGTCCCCGTTGGGACCCAACATTGCAGGCTCAGGCGCCACAAGGGCCGCGAGACAATGGAACGCGGTGATCGTCTCGCCCACAACCAGTGCAGGTCGGAAGGTGGAGGCGGTGAATGGAACTCCAGGCCAGAAGACAGAGAAGACTGTTGAGAGTCCCTTAGACAGCAAGGAGATCAAATCAGTCAATTCAAAAGGAAATCAACCCTGAATATTCATTGGAAGTACTGGTGCTGAAGCTGAAGCTCCAATACTTTGGCCACCTGATTTGAAGAGTGTATTCATTTGAAAAAACCTTGATGCTGGGAAAGATTGAAGGCTAGCTAAAAGAGAAGGGGGACATAGAGGATGAGATGGTTGGATGGCATCACCGACTCAGTGGACATGAGTCTGAGCAAATCCCAGGAGATAGTGAAGATCAGGGAAACCTGGCATGCTGCAGTCCATGGGGTCATAATGAGTCGGACAAGACTTAGTGACTGAACAACAACAATACGCATCCTTCAGCAGAGTTACAGAATTTTAGAGGAGAATGCGGCCTGACACGTCATCTTAGTTGCAGCACCCTTAGGTCTTCGGGAATCTGGTACAGACTGAGGATTCACCATCCTCAGATCAGAGATCCTGCCTCCAGGCCATGCAGCCTCATAAGCTTCTAGAGGGCAAGCTCCCAGTCTGCTGCTTCTCCCCCTTCTCTCCAGAGCCTCCATGGTGGCCCTCCCCAAAAAGGAGCATGAAAGAGCTGGTGAATTAAAGTCCTGCTGCCATACTGATTTACATTCGCTGACTATTCTGAGGCTATAAGTTCTCTTTTTAGTATTTCCACAGTGTATAACTTTCTCCAAAGTAAATTACCTATTATTTAAAAGCCAGGTGGTCCCCGTCTCACTTTTTCTCTCTTCCTCTATTTCCCCACTCTTTAAACTGAATCCTTTGTCAAGGTAATAGACATCTTCCTTAATTGTGACAGTTTTTCTTCACAATTGTCACACCACAGGCTTTCAGTGCAAGGTTCCAAATTCTGGATCCTGATCCAGGGAAGGACAGATAAAATCAAAGGCCAGGAGAAAGCCTGCAGAGGGAAGGAAGCAGGAACTCTGCCACTTTCTGAGTCCTGGTCCTTATATATCAGACTGTACCACATCCCATGCTCTGCAGAGGCCAGCCCTCATTTTCTTTCAAGTCTAATATTATCAGGTTTTGTCTGCTTCACTCTGAGTTTTTAATCAAAAAAATTTTTTTCTTTTAAACAAGGCCAGGAAGTGGCCACTGTCACTTATTAGTAAAGTCACATGAGAGTGCACAGGCAGGTACACAGTGTGTGTTGCATCCAGGGGTAACATCAGCTTGGGGTATATAGGGATATCTTCTTGGAGGAAACGGGATTTGAAATGCGCCTGAAAAGACAAATTGGATTTGGACAGTGTTTCACGGAGAAGCTCTATACAGTCAGCAAAAACAAGACCAGGAGCTGACTGTGGCTCATACCATGAACTCCTTATTGCCAAATTGAGACTTAAACTGAAGAAAGTAGGGAAAACCACTAGACCATTCAGGTATGACCTAAATCAAAAACCTTATGATTATACAGTGGAAGTGAGAAATAGATTTAAGGGCCTAGATCTGATAGATAGAGTGCCTGATGAACTATGGAATGAGGTTCGTGACATTGTACAGGAGACAGGGATCAAGACCATCCCCATGGAAAAGAAATGCAAAAAAGCAAAATGGCTGTCTGGGGAGGCCTTACAAATAGCTGTGAAAAGAAGAGAAGCAAAAAGCAAAGGAGAAAAGTAAAGATATAAACATCTGAATGCAGAGTTCCAAAGAATAGCAAGAAGAGATAAGAAAGCCTTCAGCGATCAATGCAAAGAAATAGAGGAAAACAACAGAATGCGAAAGACTAGAGATCTCTTCAAGAAAATCAGAGATACCAAAGGAACATTTCATGCAAAGATGGGCTTGATAAAGGACAGAAAACAGAAGAACTGTACGAAAAAGATCGTCACGACCCAGATAATCACAATGGTGTGATCACTGATCTAGAGCCAGAAATCCTGGAATGTGAAGTCAAGTGGGCCTTAGAAAGCATCACTATGAACAAAGCTAGTGGAGGTGATGGAATTCCAGTTGAGCTATTCTAAATCCTGAAAGATGATGCTGTGAAAGTGCTGCACTCAACATGCCAACAAATTTGGAAAACTCAGCAGTGGCCACAGGACTGGAAAAGGTCAGTTTTCATTCCAATCCCAAAGAAAGGCAATGCCAAAGAATGCTCAAACTACCGCACAATTGCACTCATCTCACATGCTAGTAAAGTAATGCTCAAAATTCTCCAAGCCAGGCTTCAGCAATATGTGAACTGTGAACTTCCTGATGTTCAAGCTGGTTTTAAAAAAGGCAGAGGAACAAGAGATCAAATTCCCAACATCCGCTGGATCGTGGAAAAAGCAAAAGAGTTCCAGAAAAACATCTATTTCTGCTTTATTGACTATGCCAAAGCCTTTGACTGTGTGGATCACAATAAACTGTGGGAAATTCTGAAAGGGATGGGAATACCAGACCACCTGACATGCCTCTTGAGAAATCTGTATGCAGGTCAGGAAGCAACAGTTAGAACTGGACATGGAACAACAGACTGGAAAAGGAGTACATCAAGGCTGTATATTGTCACCCTGTTTATTTAACTTCTATGCAGAATACATCATGAGAAACGCTGGACTGGAAGAAATACAAGCTGGAATCAAGATTGCTGGGAGAAATATCAATAACCTCAGATATGCAGATGACACCACCCTTATGGAAGAAAGTGAAGAGGAACTAAAAAGCCTCTTGATGAAAGTGAAAGAGGACAGTGAAAAAGTTGGCTTAAAGCTCAACATTCAGAAAACGAAGATCATGGCATCCGGTCCCATCACTTCATGGGAAATAGATGGGGAAACAGTGGAAATAGTGCCAGACTTTATTTTTTTAGGCTCCAAAATCACTGCAGATGGTGACTGCAGCCATGAAATTAAAAGATGCTTATTCCTTGGAAGGAAAGTTATGACCAACCTAGATAGCATATTCAAAAGCAGAGACATTACTTTGCCAACAAAGGTCCATCTAGTCAAGGCTATGGTTTTTCCTGTGGTCATGTATGGATGTGAGAGTTGGACTGTGAAGAAGGCTGAGTGCCAAAGAATTGATGCTTTTGAACTGTGGTGTTGGAGAAGACTCTTGCGAGTCCCTTGGACTGCAAGGAGATCCAACCAGTCCATTCTGAAGAGATCAGCCCTGGGATTTCTTTGGAAGGAATTATGCTAAAGCTGCAACTCCAGTACTTTGGCCACCTCACGCGAAGAGTTGACTCATTGGAAAAGACTCTGACGCTGGGAGGGATTGGGGGCAGGAGGAGAAGGGGACGACAGAGGATGAGATGGCTGGATGGCATCACTGACTCGATGGACGTGAGTCTCAGTGAACTCCGGGAGTTGGTGTTGGACAGGGAGGCCTGACGTGCTGCGATTCATGGGGTCGCAAAGAGTTGGACATGACTGAGAGATTGATCTGATCTGATCAAGTGGGGAAGGAGACAAAGTCACAGGAATAAAATCTAATACACCAAGAGGTAATTAACCAGAACTGAGGATGAACAATGCACCTTCAGATGTCTACCAATGACACAGTCAAGAAGGCTTTCCTACCATCTCTCGGGTGAGTTAGGAAATGGGGGCTGAGCAGGAAGAGAAGGATGGAAGGTGGGTAAACCTCTGGGAGGCAAAAGCAACCAAATGCTATTCCAGAGGCCCCGACCCTAAGGCAGAGGACCATCATAAAGCTGCTAAAGAGTGTTGGGATGGGCCCTAGGGACACTTCCCTGCCTGTGTCCCCTTCCCTGCCAGCACCCGCCACAGAAGGGATCATGAAATATTAATTCTATCTGATCTGGGGCCACCCAGGCAGGATCATGTTACATGATACTTTAATGACCACAATTCAGGCAACACAGTCTGGCTGTGAAGGAAGAATTCCTGTCCCAGCCCAAAGGTGCTCATGTAACAGGAGGGAACAGGAAGTAGGACTCAGAAATCTAGCATGAGACCCCTGAATGCTCCAGGGTTCCCTGAGAGCCTGCTGTGCCTTTGCAGGATAGACAGGCATCTACTGCCTCTCAGCCATTCCTCATCACCACTAACGTGAGCTGTTCTGTGTATGGTGTCACTCCAGAACTAATAAAATGTGAAAGTCTAATTGTATTAGCAATTTCCCATCATATTCTATTAATATGTATCATATTGGTATCCATTTTCACTAATGTGACATGAAAGGCAGTAATGTGATTACTTTTTTAGTGAAAACAAATGTTAATGTAATTAAATGTTGACCACATAGGCTGGGAGGTACAGCAAGCAGTAGGTATTTGAGACTTTCTTCCTCTAGAAAAAAAGAAGGAGGTGGAGGAGGAGGGAGGCGTCAATCAGAATTAGGAAAAAAAATATTTTAAGTGTGCCATGAAAATTCATGGTCAAAACCTGCCAATAACAGAGCTCTTCTCTAGGACAGTGCCTGGCACATTTTATGTTAACAGGGAGACTATAGCATATAGAAATAAGACATAATTGTTGACATCAGAGTCTGGCTTCATACTCCGGATTTTTCTAGCTGAGAACTTTGGGCAAATTAATTTCTTTAAGCTTCAGTCACAGTATTTGAATAATGGAGATAATAATAGCACCAAGCTCAGAGGTTCTTGTTAGAATTAAATGAGATTATGCTTATAAAACACTTAGCCCTGTGGCTGGCACAGAGTAAATGCTCACAAAATATTAGAAAGTATTGCTGTGGTATACAAAGGAGTAGACTAAAGTTTTTGTCCAATGATCCTAGCTCCTGTTCAAGTATGCAGCCCCTTGGAATATGCCTTCATTGTCCTGGAATAATCTACTTTATTAGAATGAGTGAGCTTTTAGGCTCAAATTTCCAAACAGATCAAGTTGTGGTGGGGGGTGGGGGGCAGGGGAAGCGTTGTTTTGTGTTGTTATTGCTTTCACCCAGGTCCTTTGTCCCTTCTTCTTGCTAATTCAGAAGTGAAAACCCAAAGCCCTTTTCTATGCCCACCAGAAAATAAGGGAAATATTTAGTAGCAGATTCAGCTTTTTCCAGGGATGAAGAGGGTAAGAACTGACCACCTCTGACACCAGTTAGATGGTCAGTGTCCAAGCAAGATGTGGCAGGTGAGACTTTCAGGGTCTCTTCCCCACCAGGGCTACTTGAGGAGGAAAGCCAGGGACAAGGGAGAGGTCCAGTCGGCTCTTGGTGCTTGTCTCCCAGTGGGACTAGTGCAAGACAACATGGATTCTGGCTTCCAAAGACTTCCCAGAGCAATTTCTGCCCGGAGTGGCACTATGTCATTTCCAAGCTCCCTTCTGATTGCAAGAGCCTCTGGCTCCACCACACTCACCCAAATGAATCAACCTACTCAGTCATTGAGCTCAACTTCTAATAAGCAACTCAAAACTTCTCCATCTTCTGGTATCCCTAAAGAAAAATTTGCCGTAGGGTATTCGGAAAGTGTGCCTATGAAGTAAGATTGGACTTGTCCAAGGTACCTAGTGTCCTTCAGTTCCAATACATGATCAAACTTTCATTTTTACCTCAGGGACAAAGATCCATGTAGCAAAGCCATGGTTTTTCCAGTAGTCATGTATGAATGTGAGAGCTGGACCATAAAGAAGGCTGAGTGCCAAAGAATTGATGCTTTTGAACTGTGGTTCTGGAGAAGACTCTTGAGAGTCCCTTGGACAGCAAGGAGATCAAACCAGTCAATCTTAAAGGAAATCAACCCTGAATATTTATTGCCAAGATTGATGCTGAAGCTCCAATATTTCGGCCACCTGATACGAAGAGCTGACTCATTAGAAAAGACCCTAATGCTGGGAAAGATTGAAGGCAGGAGGAGAAGGAGACAACAGAAGATGAGATGGTTGGATGGCATCACTGACTCAATGGACTTGAGTCTGAGCAAACTCTGGGAGATGGTGAAGGACAGAGAAGCCTGGTGTGTTGCAGTCCATGGGGTCAAAGAGTTGGACCCAACTGAGTGACTGAACAACAATATACTTGGAGCCTTACATAATTTTGCATTATATTGGACTGCTCTTTTCATAAATGAGGTTTGTTTTTTAAGCATAATGCTCAGCACTGTATTTAATACTCACATCAACCCTCTGAGACAGGCACAGTAACCCCACTTTACAGATAAGGCAGCTGAGATTCAGAGAACGGCCAGTAGGGGCAGAACCAAGAGTTAAATCCAATATTTCTCCCCAGAGAACCATCTGTCTTTGTAGGAAAATGCCTTTTATTGCCAGGGTTACTAGAAGCTCACTGAAGGCAGGGCTTGCCTTTGACCATATATAGTGAAATCGGGAGCTCTGGGTTTCATTACTGTCTCCGCTTCTCACCAATGTCATGACTGTGAACTGTCACGTGACTGCTCCAAGCAGGGTAGCCATGTGATTTATCATCCCGATCATGACACATCTGAGACTGAAAGGGAGAACTAAGTAGACAGGACGCTGGCACAACAGACACATCAGGGATATCCTAAGGATATGGCAACATGTGTTCCCTCAGAGGCTCACACACTCATTTGCAAAACACTGCAAAGTAGGGAGGTGGGATGAAACATCAAGGTTACCTCCAGAACTGAAAACTTGGATTCCTTGAGTATAGTAAGGTGGGGGGGGGGTGGCGAGAAGGAATATATTCATTTTGACAGGTAACCAGAAACACAAAATGGTAATATTGAATGCTGAGTGTAGGGTGCACAGGAAGCAAGTGATATGACAGGAGGGCATTTGTTTTAATTCTGAAAAACACTACAAAACACATAAAAGAAAAACCATCTCTAACCTCACTGACCATAGCCCTCTTGGCACATTTTTCTTCCTTGATTTGTATCTATGTTTAGACTATATAACTACATATAAACATACATCCTTTAAAAAATCTTAAAAGAGTCAGGTATAGTTAGCAGCTCTGGTTTTTCATTGCTGCTCCAAGGATTTGTCCCTTTCTCTCATACACCCACATGTGCATATGCTCAGTTGTTCAGACATGTCTGACTCTGCAACCCCATGGACTATAGCCCTCCAGGTTCCTCTGTCCGTGGAATTTTCCAGGGAAGAATACTGAATTGGGTTGCCATTTCCTACTCCACGGGATCTTCCTGAGCCAGGAATCGAACCCAAGTCTCTTGTATCTCGTGCATTGGCAGGCGGATTCTTTACCACTGCGCCACCTGGGAAGCTCAGTGATTCACCTTTAATAAAGTTGCTCCAGCTTAACTCTACATGGGTGTAACTACCATAAGAAAATAAAAGAAAAAATAAATAAATATACATCTTTTTTTAATCAAAAAGTGAGTGACACTGTCAGCCTGCACTGTTCTTATTCTCACATCTGCATATAAAGACTTATCTCATAAGATAATGAGGGTTTCCCAGGTGGCACAGTGGTAAAGAATCTGCCTGCTAATGCAGGAGACACAGGAGACCCGGGTTCCATCTCTGGGTCGGGAAGATCTCCTGGAGTAGACAAGGGCAACCCACTCCAGTATTCTTGCCTGGAGAATCCCATGGACAGAGGAGCCTGGCAGGCTACAGTCCATGCGGTCATAAAGCGTAGGCCATGACAGCACAGCACACAACACAATAAGGTAAGTTCCCATCACATGGATGAAGCTGCATATCTCACCATTTTCCCTCTCAGTGGACATTTAAGTTGTAATCAGCTACTTCATAACCAACTATAAAGAATGTCACTATACATTTGTCATTATACAGACACAATACTCCTGCTATATTATACTTTTAGGTACTTAATATGATCATTTTAAATTCTAAGAAATTCAGTCCACTCACCAGAGAGGCTGTATGTACCAATACACCCATTTCCACCTACCCTGTATGAGTCTGCCCATTTCCCAGCATGCTTGCCAGCATCAAATTGTCTCCATTTTTTCAAATCTCCCAGGTTAAAAAAAGTATATGTTACGGATTATTTAACATTCCTTTAATAACTGGTAAGGCTTTCTTCTCAAATGTTTATCAGTCATTTTTTTCTATAAAAATACGAAGTATTTTTCCCCTATTTTTTCTATCTGGTGTTCTTTACTTTTTGCTTCATAAAATCTCTTTGTATACTAAGAATGTTAATCCTTTATATGTGATACAAATATCTTTTCCCAAAAGTTGGTCATTTTTCTTGTGAGTTGGTTTATATCATATTTTGTCAAGTACCAAACTTTGTGCTTTTGAGGGTTACGTTTCCATTCTTCTTTCTCCAAGGCCTCTGGGGTTCCCATCTTCCTTTGAAATGTATCCTAACCCCAAAATTTATCAGAATATTATCCACAGAAGTTCTGAGGATGGAAGTCCCCTGGAATCAATCAGAAACAGGGCTGGGTAGGAGCCAGGTCTCATCTGCCTGGCGGGATTCCTGGCAAGGCCAGGGGAACACGTGCTTCAAGACTGCTCCACTTCACTCCCCAAAAGGCCCAAAGGGCAGAGAAGAGTGAATCCACCCTGCCAGGGTTCTGGGGCCTAGCTCAGTTCTTAGAAATCCCAGGCTTTAAGGATTCATTAGAATTTGTTTTCTACTTCATAATTTACTGAGATGTATTTTGCTATAAAAGTAATATTTTGATTACTAGCCAATGAAATCATTTAACTTCCCTCCTTGAAATCATACCCCAGATTTATTTGGCAATACTGGGTACCTCCAGCAGTGTCTAAACCCCAGTTTTTGGGACTCTCCTTGGTAGTCCAGTGGTTAAGAATCCACCTTCCAATGCAGGGGACTTGGGTTCAATTCCTGGTCAGGAAACTAAGATCCCACATGCCACAGGGCAGCTAGAGAAGCCTGCACACTGCAATGAAAGGTCCTGAGTGTGGCAACTAAGACCCAAGACAGTAAAATAAGTAAATATAAAAATTTTTTCACTTTAAAAATAAGCCCCAGTTTGAGACATTTTGAACACTTTTTAAAATGAGATCAAAGCAGAGAAGAAAGACAGCGTTCAGTTGACCAGTTCTATAGGTTAGGGAAATTTAAGCTACTTTCAGGATTGGCCATCATGGGAGTGTGACCCAAGTGCCAAACCGGAGGGACAAGGTCTAGACTTCCTCTTCATTAAATCTATTGATGCCCCCTTTCCCTCCCCTACAGTGGTGTCCCAACTCCTTTCATTGCCTCCACTCACCCAGCCTTTCCTCACCATCCCCAAACTCCTTGAGTTCCCCAACAATTTTCCAGCATATTCTCTGATGCTGCTGCTGCTGCTGCTACATCGCTTCAGTCGTGTTCGACTCTGTGCGACCCCATAGACGGCAGCCCACCAGGCTTCCCGTCCCTGGGATTCTCCAGGCAAGAACACTGGAGTGGATTGCCATTTCCTTCTCCAATGCATGAAAGTGAAGAGTGAAAGTGAAGTCGCTCAGTTGTGTGTGACTCTAGCGACCCCATGAACTGCAGCCTACCAGGCTCCTCCGTCCATGGGATTTTCTAGGCAAAAGTACTGGAGTGGGGTGCCATTGCCTTCTCCGATATTCTCTGATAGGTCTGTTCTATTCCTGCCTATTTTGGAGCCATAGATCAGAGACATGCAACCAGCCATCCAAAAGGCTTCAGAAAATAAAGACCTCCTTTACTGAAGGAGTAAGCATGGAGCATGGCATCTTTCACTGGGACCAGTGCTGAAAAAGAATTCTGAGTGCAGACACTACATTCAGGGGCAACCTAGTGACCCTCAGCCTCTGATGTATAAAATGAGGCAAAAACAAATATAATACTTTGAGGGCTCTACACAGAATCAAATGGGTTAATACAGTAAATGTGCTTAAAACAGTACCTGTCACAAAGCAAGCACTCAACAAATGCTAGCTGCTGTCCACATTATTACACCATATGTAAGTGCTCAGGGTTGTCACTAAACGAATGATCTTCCTGCTACTGCTTTTACTCATAAGAATAAGCCACCCTCAATCCCAAAGGAGGGATGGAAGCTGCAGTGTTGGGAGGGGAGGGTTGGAGCATGGTGTCAACCAAGAAGATCTGTTAGGATAAGTAACTTGCCTGCCTGTCCCGTGTCACTTGCCTTCTAGGCTGCTTCAGAAAAGATCAGCAGAATAACTGTGCCTTGGTTTGCGTCACTTCCAGCAAAAAAAAAAAAAAGATTCAGATGAGAAACAGCAGCCTCTGGAGGCCTGGTTTTTCAGATGGATTTACTTGGCATAAGTTCATACATTCTCTAAGTTTCACATTCCTTCTCTTGGGTTGATCCGGAAGTGGGGCTCCCAAGCTTTTCACTCTCCTCTCAGTTCTGAAGCAGCATTGCAACTTGCCGCTGCCGTACCATTTTCATTCCAGCTGGCCGTGGGGTCCTGTTCCCAGCCTAGCCCTACCTCTTGCTAAATGACAAAAGATCAAAGCTTTCATAAAACCACAATGAAAGGGAAGGAGAGATCAGGTTATCTGGGCCATTCACTATACACATACACAGGCATGTGTGCACTCGCTCGTGTACACTCTAACACACACCCTCTGCCAGATTATAAACTGCAAAGCCAAACAAGCCATAAACTCTTACGAGGGACGAGGGGGGAAACTCATGCCAGAGAGATAACAACAATACCGTCAAATTTCAGACATGAGCAGGTTTTTGTGTGTGTGGGCTCCAAACCAGGGGTTGGGGAGGGAAAAGCTGACAGCCCCTTAGAACTAAAGAGGCTCAACTGGGTGCCACTATAATAAATCAAAACCAGTTATGTAAAGTGTAAAATTATCATTTGGAAATCACTCTCTCTGAATAATTCAATCATTGACTTTCACATCAAACAGCCATTTCAACCACCCACACACACAATTCAGTCTCATACTGGTCTTAAACTCTCTTTAATTATCAGCATTAACCTATCACATTACTATTTCATTCCTATTTCATCCTGGGGGAGGGGTCAGTGATTATGATAAATCACAATGAACGAGAAAGACTTTCAGCTGTCCTTCAGCAGGGTTCCAGAGTTCCCTTGATCTCACAATGACAGGTCTGCCTTTGTCCCAGGGAGGGACAAGGACAGATAAGCATCCTCCTTCTTGACAAATGCATTACCGATGCCAGTCAGGACAAAGAGGCCAAAGAACCCAGCTCCGTGGCTGCGCATGGCCATCTCCCATGTCTACATCCCAGGCTGAGCAAAGATACCCACTTGCCTCTCTGGCTAGTGGGTGGAACATGTGAATCTATGTAAACAAGTTTCACCAACAGCCTAGTTTTCATATACTTCACTGAGCAGCCAATACCCTAAAATATAACAATTCTTTACACACACACACATGTCTAAAGCTAATCACCCCTAAAGAATAGTTTACTGAACCTCAGATGGTGAGTGTCCATTATATTATCTGGGGGGACTGTGACCCTTGCCTTAGTGATCCACAAGAAATTGCACAAGAATGGACCCGTGGTGAAATATTTCACTTAGGGAGTGGGGGTTTCCTCCATTGCTGGCTGGGAGTCCAGCTTCCTAGATCTGCACATCTAGGGGTGTCCTCTACTTCCACTTAACACTTTCTCCCCCTCATCTTTCAGATCTTCTGGTTTCCATATATATATAACAGTGAAGGGGTCACCATAAGGAAAATGCAACAAGAAAATAAAGATGTCTGCGGCATGCTATGAGAGAGAAAGAAGCAACCTAATTGTCAACCACAGTGCATAGGTTAACTCAGCTGTGGCACATCCATTCAGTGGGATGCATTGCAGCCACTGAAGATAATGCTGCACACGTGTGTTTATAGGCACTGGAAAGCTGTTCACAGTACACTGTTAAGAAAAAAAAGCAAAATCAAGTGAATCATAGGAAAGCACGTGGATATGTTTAATTCTATTTTTTAACATGTAAGAAGAAGGAGGACAAATTATGTTAGGATATGGCCAAAATTCTAATAATGGTTATATTTTTATGAAAAGCATTATTACACGTGACATTTATTCTCATTTTCTACTTTATTTCTCTCTGTATTTTCTAATTAGTCTACAAAAGAGTAGGTTAATGGAGTGGTTAAGAGCGTGGACCTAGAGCCAGTCTTCCCGGAGTTAAATCTAGTTCTGCCACTTAGGGATGTGACCTCAGGTGAGCTACTCAACACTGCAGTGCCTCGGTTTCTTTATCTATAAAATGGGGAGATAATGATATTGACCTCTCAGGATCATTACAAGGATCAACTGACTTAATTGTGCGGAGCTCTTACAACAGTGGCTGGAACAAGGTAGCAATAAACACAATGGAAGTATGAGCCACAGTTATTCAGACAACCATATAATTCTCACATAATTTAAAAAACAAACAAACAAACGTGGGGGCCTCAGGCCAATTGTCAGATCTCAGGCACATTCGTATCTCTTGGCCTGAGTTTCCTCAATAGGAAGATGAGCGAATTAGACAGATGACCTCAAAGACCCGTCCCCGTTCTGTGACAGCGAAATTCAATGGGGATACATCTAGCAGACCCCGAGTGTAGCAAGAGGCAAGAGCGTAAAGGGGACACTTCAAAGCAGGCTGCAGCAGGGGCTGGTGGGAAAGGGAGCCATGGGGCCCCTGAGATAGATCAGAGCAGGGCCGGGGGAGGGGGGTCACCAGAACACCAGCCAACGTGAGCTGCCTCCACACTCAACTCTGTGATTAAGTGACTGGCTTCTCTTTTTCAAAAAGCCAGACTCCAGCTCAAAAGACCTCGGGGACTATTTTAAAGAAAAAGTTATTTCTTTGTTTTTAATTGTAATTAAGTAGGTATTTTATAATTTTTAAAAGGTGTAATTTCCGTGTCACTTCCATGATGCGCTGGGTACCCTTCACCGGAGGGAGAGAGCATAAGTGTAAGAGGACTGCTGTGTATTATTTTGTGATTAGCGAAGAACGTTTATGCAATTGTGAGCAGAACAGAGATACCAGAATATTTCACGACTTCATTAAACATGTCAGAACTTTAACAAATTTACACGAAGCCAAAGTTTATTCATGTTAAGATTTCATTCATCCGTCTTCCCATACTTTGACAAAATGTTTAAGTTAGTTTCTCATTTTATTTGTCTACTGAGTTCCCTAAGTTAGGGAAATTAGTATTGTGTGTGCGGTTTGATTTAATTAGCAATTGGGGAAATCGGCCTGGCATGTTTCATGGAAGCTTGGGGAAATTGTCAATTAGCATTGTGTTAATTGGTGTCTGCCATCCTTGCTTTTTAGTTTTTAACCCCTTTTACCTTGTTCCCTCTTTCAGTATGTAAAATCTGGCTGTTTATTATTCTTTAAATAAAGGATTAATTGCCTGAATTCCTGCCTCTGCTCCGTGTCCTTTCTCTCCCGAGCAGATGGGGAGTTGGGCAGGCCCGCCGTGGCGGCCTTGTTTCTTGCAGGCCCTGGTCCTCCCTGGCACAGGGGGAAGTGCTCTCCTGCCCTGCCCCTGCCCAGCCTGAAGCCTCCTCTCTGCGGTCGTCCGTGCCGGCTGGACCCCCTCTGAAATCTCGCCTGCTTCTGGGTGACCCCCAACCTGCTCACTTTCCTGGAGTCTGTAGCTGATACACAATTTGAACAGCTCATGCGTTCTGCCCCAATCAGCGCCCTCCTGGAGGAGACACTCCAAAAGCAGGAAGGAAGCTACATTTCAGGGCCTCCTGGGAGCCGGGCTCTTGTAATCTCACAGCATCCCCCAAAGGCAGGTTTACAGTAAAAAGTCTGGGATTCAACTTCACTTGCAGGATGCAAGATGAGCCTCTGTCCCTCTTGTTCAACAATGTCCAGCCCTTTGTACACTGTATGGTCCTTGGACCAGCAGGATTGCTGCCAGCTAGGAGCCTGACAGAAATGCAGAATCCCAGCCCTCAGTGAGATCTACTAAGTCGGCATCTGCATTTAACAAACTCCCCAGGAAATGCACATATTAAATGTGAGAAGCACGGGCCTAGTGCATTGCTTGGCCTATAAAACTTGACACTTTTGCTGGAGTATCTGCTGGACCTCAGTATCTACTGCCTTCTTTCCCATAGTCAAAGAAGTTTGGACTGGGCACTGAGGTATCCAGGTAAAGAATACATTTCCCAGACTTCTTGGCAGCTTGATTTTGACCATGTAACCAAGTTCATGAGTTTGAGCAAACTTCGGGAGATAGTGAAGGACAGGGGAGGCCTGGCATGCTGCAGTCCATGGGGTGGCAGAGTTGGACATGACTGAGTAACTGAACAACAACACAAGCAAGTTCTGGCCAATCGAATGTAAGGGAAAGTTTCTAGGCAGCTCGGAGGATACTTCCTTAAGAGAGAAGTAACATTTCACACACCACCCCTCCCCCCCACCTCCATGAATCCTACTGCTTGGAGCATGGGTGAGATGACCACAGTGCCATCTTCACCCATGGGGTTGGGGCATATACTTTGGGGCTGACAGAGTAGAAATGTGCAAGGAGGCTGGGCTCTAAGGGACGTGACAGGGCAGCGCCCCCAACTTTCCCTGTACTGCCTCCCCAAGACCCTGAACTTTACTTAAGCCATTCTTGGATTGGGGGGATGGGGGGATCCTGTCTTTCATGGACCAGTCTACTTCTGACTAGTACAGAATCCGAAGCCCACCTTCTCTTACATAACACAAAGTAAAGAGTAAGTGAAGTAAGGATATTGCCCATGGTGTACAGAACAAGGACCAGTGGGCAGAAGTTCCTAGAAAACAGGTTTCCACTCGCCGGGTGCTTGCCAGTAATTACAACTGTCCGACTGTGAAATAAACTGGCTACCTTACCCAGGTAGCAAGCTTCCTTGTCACTGGAGATGTTTCAGCAGTTACAGGACCATCTTCCGGTGCTTCCAAACGCTGCAGAGGATATTCCTGTACAAGGTGAAATACTGATCATTTCCAACTCTAACACCTTTTCGCCAGAGAACTGTTGGAGAAAAAAACAAAGAAACTACTCAGGGCATAATGGATTTTAAATCATAAATGCACCCTGAGCACCATACCAAGTTAGGAACTTCTCTTAGTTTCCACTTGCACACCTCAACCCCAGAACTGTGTCCTTTATTCATCTGCTGCCTCTCAGTTTACACAGACCCTTCTAAATCCTCTTTACTGCTGGAGCTTGGAGTCCAGGAGAACACTTCACAAACTCTCCGGCCATCTGGTTTGGTTCTGCCAAAGGGAGGCACTGATGGGAGATGAGAAGGTGGGAGAAAGAGGAAAGCTCGCTGCTGGCTTTCCCCGAAGTGGGCAGTAGCTCCGGCCCTGGCCCATAGTTGCCATAGCGGCAGCGGATGGAGTGTTCCTGATTCCAGCCTCAGGGAAGGTGGCAGCCACACCTCCCGAGTCATTTCAGCAGCACAGCTTGGGTTCAGGCGCAGGTCCCGGTCCAGCGGGATTGGTAGTCTCCTTGTCTCTGGGTATTGCCTCTTCTTTCTTCTGCTTCTCCCCATCTACCTACCAATTCCCTTTGGCTCCCTGAGCCCTTTCTTCCAACATCTCTGTAACCAATTCTCTGCATTAAATCTCCTCTGGGTGAAATATCTCAGATGCTTCCTGTTTTCCCAGCTGGACCAAGACGGATGCAACCACCAGCCCTCTTGGGTCTCTCTCCTCCCACAAGGCATCCTCCATGCATGTCCCAGAGGGGGACGCATATCAAATCAGCACCCGGCAGCAGCAGCCCCCACCACCAGCCTATCCAACCCTGGCTAACGCCCGAGCTGCCATCCATCACATGCAGGCGAGACCAGAGGGCTGTAGGGTCTTCAACTTAACACCTAACAATCACAGCTGATGAGGCCACACTGAGACAGATCTATGGCTTCAATTTCTCACCAGCATTTCAGCTCCCCAGGCCAGTTGTCATGTAGCTGGTCTCATTGAGAGGACATTAAAGGACCCATTTTTCAGGAGTTGGCTTATGCAAGCAGAACACCATTTCCACATGATATTTATCAAGAAACTCTCAAACATGCTCCCACGCCTCAGTCCCCAAGCAGATTTAACTATTAGACAGTACCCATTTATAAACGAGCAAATGAAATCCTTCTCTTTGATAAGGAGAGCAGGAAAATTCTCTGCTTCAGCGTTTCTTCAGGAGCTCCCCTGGGAGAGAGAGACAGACTTCTAGAGAGGAGATGTCTACCAGTCCCACCCCCTCTCCTTCCAGCTCAGGTTCCAGAACAGGTTCTGGGCCAGTCAGTCAGTTGTGGGGAGGACTGGGATCAAGACATCCCCTCGGAGACAAAGCCTGTTGTTTTTCAATAAATAAGTGACCACTTACAGGTTGACAACATAACCAACAGAGCACACGTGTGATGGTTTCCTGGGAGACTCAAGCGCAAATCAGACTAGACTGGGCAGATGTTGGTCTGAGAATGGGCCTGGCCTCGGACAGCAGAGGATTGCAGCTGGTGAGGAGGAGGCGTGCAAATTAATAGCGTCAGAATAATGATAGAACAACTGAAGACAATAATTAAATATTGGCACTGACGCACACATCACTGTAGAAGTAGTGTCATACTATTTTCTCTTTTATTCTTTCTCTTTTTTTTTAACTTTTTGTTCTGTATTGGGCTTCCCAGATGGCTTAGCAGGTAAAGAATCTGTCTGCCAATGCAGGAGACTCAAGAGATGCACGTTCAATCCCTTGGTCCAGAAGATCCTCTCGAGCAGGAAATGGCAACTCACTCCAGTACTCTTGCCTGGAAAATCCCATGGACAGAGGAGCCTGGCGGGCTATAGTTCATAGGGTCGCAAAAGAGTCAGACACGACTGAGCACACACACAAATAGCAAATATAGCTGATTAACAAACAATGTAAAGATAGTTTCAGGTAAAGAGCAAAGGGACTCAGCCATACATATACACGTATCCAGTCTCCCCCAAACTCCTCTCCCATTCCCTTTTATTCTTAAAAGTTATTTCCACCCAGTGGGTTAAAGTACACTCCAAATGCTCAAATGCATCCACCTTCTCCTCAGTCCATCTCACCTCTGAAAAGTGAAAGTGAAGTTGCTCAGTCATGTCCAACTGTTTGTGACCCCATGAAGCCTACCAGGCTTCTCCGTCCATGGGATTTTCCAGGCAAGAGTACCGGAGTGTACTCTCATGCTATTTAATACATCAACACTCTCCCAAACTGTGGAGCACAAAGCCTGGGAACATCTGATTGACCAACTGCCCCCTCAAGCTCTGCAGCTCATTTCTTTGCAACGTTTCACACAGGCTTGTTTCCCCATCCTGTTACCAGCACCCATGTCAGTGACTTCTCTCCTAGACAACTGTCATTGCTCCTCACTGGCCTCTTCATACTGGTGTTGGGCTCAATTCTCAACTAGGCGAGGGGCCAAAGGACTCCCCTGACCACAACTGGCAGTGGCCTTGGCATTCTCATCCCTGGAGGTCTTTCATCTCAGCTCCCAGGAAAAGATGTTGGTGCCTCTTTACACCACCTATTAATACCTTAATGCCAGTGCACAATTCCTTATCCATAATTCCAAAATAGAAAAGACTCTGAAAATGAAAAAAATTGGAACTTATGTGATGATAAGGCTTGCCATGAGGCTATTTAAAATTTTTATTTACCTCCCCTAGAATTTTCATGTATGTCATTAGACAAATATTAATATCTTTGACTATAGAATAATTCTCAGATACCACAGGAGTATTATTAATTATATTAGATACACCCATAATATCTTGCTAAAATCAGAAAAATTCTGTATTCCAAAACTCATATGACCCAAAGGGTTTTAGATAATGAGTACAGGGCCTGCGTTCACTTGCATTAGAGTTATGACTCTTTGTGTCTTATATCTAGTTATCAATCAGGGAATCCTCAAATTGAACATATATTATACAGATGGCAACTTTCCAGGGGGTGGAATTAAAATGCATGGTCCTTGACCAGAGTTCTTACAGAACATTCTGAAGACCTCAAGTAGAATCGACATGGTAGGGGCCTAATGAAGGAATCTGATGAGAAAGGCATCATGGCAGACTGAATGCTCAGGAAGAATGCTGCAGGTGAGGTTTACCTTATCCTGAGTGGTAAAGGAGAAAGAGAAAAAGCAATAAAGTCCTGGAAGACAGTCTGATGTGGGCAGGTAGGCGAGAAACTCACAAGGGCTTAGACTCATATACAGTCATAGGACCATTGGCCACTGTTTATACTTCTTAGAAAACTATTCCTTCTGCTGCTACCAATGTCCCTACCATCACTGCAGCCAAAATGTCAACTGGATCCTCAGCAACACCAGATGAGAACACCTACTTCCATAACAAGTACTATTTACGGAAAGTGCAGTGAATGCCAGGGCTGGTGAAAACGCAGCTATAGAAGTAGCCAAGGTCAGATCATTAAGGGCCGATTTAGCAGGTGGTAAGTCTAGTGGCTGAGAGTATGAGCTCAACACATAACAGCTCAGCAGCCCAAGGAAGGTTGGTTAATCCTTCTGTGCCTCAGTTTCTTCATCTGCACTACAGGAATGCTGTTGAGGCTCATATTACTCAATCTGTCCAAGTATCATGAGGATTCAGTGAGAACACGCATGCAAATCATTTAGTAAATATTCATGAATTTTACTTGTCATATCACGATTCAGAGGAATTTTTGGGCAAAAGAAAGCAGCTGAAGAGTTGTGACATAGTCAGATTGACATTACATGACCTCAGGTGGACGTGTAAAGTCTGGCTTGAAAGGAAGGAGGTTGGAGGCAAAGAGACCAGTTAGAAAGCTAATGTTGTGATCCAGGCAAGAAATGGAGCAAGGCTTAACTCACAAACATGGCAATGGAATTTAAAGGTGACTTACGGGTTCAATATAATAAATAGCCATGGTCTATGCTGATACAGGTCCATGCTAATATGCTGACAAAGATCCATATAGTCAAAGCTATGGTTTTTCCAGTGGTCATGTATGGATGTGAGAACTGGACCATAAAGAAGGCTGAGTTCTGAAGAACTGATGCTTTCAAACTGTGGGGCTAGAGAAGACTCTTGAGAGTCCCTTGGATTGTAAGGAGATCAAACTAGTCAATCCTAAAGGAAATCAACCCTGAATATTCATTGGAAAGACTGATGCTGATGCTGAAGCTCCAATACTTTGGCCACCTGATGCAAAGAACTGACTCCTTGGAAAAGACCCTGCTGCTGGGAAAGACTGAAGGCAGGAGGAGAAGGGGATGACAGAGGATGAGATGGTTGGATGGCATCACACCCAAACTCCATGACATGAGTTTGAGCAAGATCCAGGAGTTGGTGATGAACAGGGAAGCCTGTTCATCACCTGCTGCAGTCTATGGGGTTGCAAAGAGTCAGATGTGACTGAGCAACTGAACAACAAAAATGCTCATACAAGGGGCTTCCCTGGTGGCTTAGACAGTAAAGAATCTGCTTGCAACACAGGAGACCCTGGTTCAAGCCCTGGGTTGGGAAGATCCCCTGGAGAAGGGAATAGCAACCACTCCAATATTCTTGCCTGGAGAATTCCAGGGACAGGGGAGTCTGGCAGGCTACAGTTCACCAAGTGGCAAAGAGTCAGACATGACTGAGTGGCTAACATTTTTACTTTTCACAAGCTGATACAAATAAATAAATAAATAGATGAGAGGGAAGGGGCATCTATTTCTTACAGCAGAATTTCAATTAATAATGTGGAAGAAATTAAAGAAATAGAAAATCGCCATCAAGCAAATACACTGTAGTAACTAGGACAGGCAATGAGCACTGATGAATGTTAAACCTGGTAGACAAAAATACGACTGGAAGGGGAGATCATGCTAGTAATGAAAAAGGTGGCTCTCCAGCAGTGCTGAGCAGGGCAACAGCAACTGCATTTGACCCATCTTGACCAACAGCATCACACACAAGTCAGAGGTGCTGGGGCCTTGGCAGAGCAACTCAACCTGCCCCAACCTTGCCTTCCAGGAGCTGCCAGTCTGCCCAACACAAACAATGCTGACTTCAGCCAGCGTCCAAACACAGCAGAGCCAAGCACATCAGCTGTCTCTCTAACCCCTCTTCCTCCTGAGAACCCCTCTCTAGTAACATACATGCAGAGCCCCTCTTCCTCCTGAGTGAATAAGGCAGGTATTCTGTGGCCTGGGTTTGAGTGTGACCTCTGGAGCCCGGCTGCCTCAGTTCCAATTTCAATTTACTACTCACCAGTGCAGCCTTGTGGAGAAGGCAATGGCACCCCACTACAGTACTCTTGCCTGGAAAATCCCATGGACGGAGGAGCCTGGTAGGCTGCAGTCCATGGGGTCACTAGAGTCGGACACGACTGAGTGACTTCACTTTCACTTTTCACTTTCATGCATTGGAGAAGGAAATGGCAACCCACTCCAGTGTTCTTGCCTGGAGAATCCCAGGGACGGGGGAGCCTGGTGGGCTGCCGTCTCTGGGGTAGCACAGAGTCGGACACAACTGATGCGACTTAGCAGCAGCAGCAGCAACAGTACAGCCTTGAGTGACTAACTTATTCTTTCTGGGTCTCAGTTTTTCTCACCTGGAAAATGGTGATATTGGTACCCATCCTGATGGGCTACTCCGCATAAAGGGCTTATCACAGCGAATGGTCAATGGTCAGCACTTGGAAATATCAGCCTTTATCACATGTGCCCATCTCATCCATCCAGAGTGTGGCTGGAGCCTCTGCTCAATGGGAGACAGCTGAGATGGCAGCAGCTGCTTGGTCTTCATCCTCACACACACCCTGACCTCTGACTTCAAAGGGCTCAGGGAGGCATTTTCACTGCCACCCCCAAATTTGGTATAACCAGGGAGCAGACAGGGGGTAATCAGGAAGCAGATGGGATACAGGAAGCTGGTGCTCTGCCCAGCACCACAGGGGTGGCACCCCTCCCTGCCAGATCATCTCCCTCCTGCCCCTCCTGCCTGCCGCTCCCATGCCTCCTGGGGCCACACCGTATCCACACTGGCCTCTACTGTCCCTGAGGGGGTTGTAGGAACAAAGTTATCAAGGGGCAAACAGCTCCCCCACAGTCAAACAAAAAGATAAACATCAAGTCGACAGTAGCTTTTGGAGAGAGGCTGTTTGTCAATCATAAAAGAGCAGCCTGATGGTATCAAAAGAAGGGAGTGAATGTCTTGGTAGCTGGGAAGTCGGGCCATCCCCACCCCACACCTTGCAGCTGCCCCCAGTGACGCCTGCTCCCTGCAGCTCTACTCCCCAAGGGTAGCCTGGGTGGAGCTGCCCCTGGTTCTCTCCTCTGCTTCTCAAAGCTCCCCACTTGAGCCCCTCCTGACTGCCTACTCACCTTCCTTTGCCCTCTCTGAACATCAGCATCACCAGTCATCTCTGCCTCCCCTTTAACATGTGAACCCCATCTCACCTTCCCCTTTCCTCACCAGCACCCCATCCTCCCAAATGCTAAGCAACAGATCTGCAAGGTCCCCGAGGACATGCGTGAAGGGCACGTAGCAGGCAGGACACAAACTCGGGCTGACTGAAGAACGTGGAGACTTTGTGGTGATTGATCCTTCTGTATTTTTACCAATTTACACAAAGCAAAGCCAGCAGTTCTGAAGTTTCAGAGTACCAAAGAATCAAGTGGAAAGTGTAGATGAGAAGGGCATGGTCTTGGCTAAATTATAGATTTTCATGCACCACTCTAGAAAGTATGTTTTAATGGGTCTAGGTTGGGGTCCAGGAATCTATTTGTAACAAAATGAGTAGGATCTTGTGTCCTCCTTCAAGAAATGGACCAAACCCCAGGCCTTAATGCTAAGAGGGAAAAGCCCTGGCTTAGGAGGCCAGTGTGCTAGAGCAGCACCCCAGCTCTTATACCAGGTAGTTGATCTTAAGCAGGAAAACAACCTGTGTGGGCCTCAGACTTCTCATCAGCAAAGTGGGCAGGCAGGATGAGCTTCTAGGAACTCAGTACAAAAATACAACTAACTTTCATTGAGCAACTATTATATGCCTCATGCCCTTCTAAGTATTTTCCATGTAATTTTCCATTGTTCTAAGAGAGGTGCAATGAGGACACTGCAGAGAGCAGTGTTAATGGACTTGTCCAGGGCCATGCTATTGGTGGTAGGAGATGTGGGATTTAACTCCAGTCAGATCCCATAGCCAGAGCTCGTCACCACCACACACAGATCCCGGACAGGACTCCTGGTCCAACTTTACAGAGCAAGCAGGACACAGGGCACCTGGGTGGCTGCCATCCTGGTTTGCCCATCCAGGGCTCCAGCCACACCCCTCCAGGGCAGTTTAAAAGCAGATCTCACTGCATGAGGTCAAAATTAGCCTCAGCCACAGGCGGGAGGAGTGCTCATTACTCAAAAGCTGGGGAGGATTTCAAAACCCAGAAGCAGAGTGAAGACATAAGGACTGCCAGGGCCTCCTCAACTCCAAAAGCTCCTCACAGGGGAGGACAGGATCACAGGGGGCTGAGGTGAGGCTGGGAAAAGCCCCAGGAGGCCAGACCAACAAGCAGAGCTTGGCCACTGCAGGCCTTAGCACGCGTCTCTCAAAACACACGAAGCATGGATTATACCTCAGACCATGAAGCCCACAGCCAGTCGTTCCCTGGGTGGGTGGTCCTAAAGGCACCTGCTGCCCCCACAGGAGAAGCAAGCTCAGGAGAACACGTCAGGGGCAAGGTTACATTCAGTAACCTTGAGTGAGGGGGGTCTGCCCAAACCTGAGGCCATCTGTAAAGTGGTCCCGGCAGAACCCTGAGAGGGAAGAGAGCTGAAAGGAAACCAGGGCTCTCTCCCTGTGAGCGCTTCTGCTCCAGGCCCCCTGGCTGGGCTGCCCTCTGCTCACACCTTTGGTGAGGACTATACATCTCTCTCTAATGCTCCATCATCCACTGCCTTCCCAAACCCCACTTATCTGTGAGATTCCAGCTGAAAAGATTATCTTCCTAACTATACCCACCCCAGGTCCACAGCCCCTCCTCACTAAGTTCTTCACATTTTGCCTTTGGAACCCCCTCTTGCACTATGAGTCTCTGATGGGCACAGCTAGTTGCTTAGAAGCTGGACTCCTACGTCCACTTGCCAGGATTAGATTCCCGGTTTTGCCCTTTACTAGCTGTGAGATCTTACAAAAGTCTGACTTTCTCTAAGATCCAATTTCTTCAGACTTGGGTTGGGGACAGCAGTTGTACCAACTTTAGTGGGTTGTCATGAGAGTCTAATTGCATGTATGCAATGGTCTTAGAACATACTAAGTACTTAAGGAAGGTGACATAATAAGTACTTTTTAAATGTGTGTATAGAGTAGCTTTTGGCCAGCTAGTGCATATTCCCATGACAACATCTTCACATCTCTCAGCTATAATAATAATGTCAGCTTCTTACTACCTACTACTTACTACCTACTTACTTACTACCTACTACCTACTGAGGAGGTACTGTGTCAAGTCCTCTGCTAGACTGGTGAATCCTTAAACTTACTCTTTAGGAGGCTCCAGGCTGGAGGGCCTCACTCTCGGATACCCTGCACAAAAGCCATTTTTGTTGGCATAACCCTCCCTACAGTAAGTCTTCGGGCAGTTTCTGTACTCCCCTCACTCCCAAGTTGAACAGATGTCCTAGAAAGCAAGAGGGAAAGAAAAGGTAGCCGCCTGGAGTTCTGTGTCTCCTGCAGGGTGCTAGAGGGGCAGAGGAGGGACACTGTGGGAGTGGTGCCATGTACACGCACAGGTGGACACATGGAAGAGCATTTACACTCCAGCTCATTTCTTGGATCTACCACGTAACTGGCAATGTGACCTTGGTCCAATTTCTAACTCTCTAATTCTTGGTTTCCTCACCTATCCAGGAGAATTAGAATTTCTCCCAGAGTGCTATTATTAGAATTGCTTCCAGCAAACACTTGTGGACTATTCTTGCCAAACTAGGAGGCTACTGATTCTCCACTTCCCTCTGAATCAAGGCCATGTAGCCTTGGAGGAAGGCTCTAGGGACCCCACACCACAGAAGGGAAGTAGCATTACTTGCCCATTATCAACATAATCAAAAGTCAGCATGAGATTCCTATTAGAACAAAAACTCCAGTGATGGTTAAAAAAGAGCTATGAATTCAAATACGCGCAAAATCAGTGCTTCTTCACACGTCTCTGGTCACAAGAACCACTGTATAATGTGAACGGAAGCAAACAGAACGAAAGTCAAGGGTGTGTCCAGAGGTAAATATTCACAATGGTGGGCAAAACCATGCTCACAACAGGAGCCATGCTGCTGTCAGTTCAGAAGTCAACCCATCCCGAGAAAATCACTCTCCTTCCAACCACACTCCCCACCAGTTTAACCAGAGAGAATAAAAGCAAAGAGAATTTACATTAAATTATTTAGAAATGCAAGAGCACCATGTGAATAACAGAAAAGGGGTTTTTGTTTAACAACTGATTTAACAGTCAACAGTCGGCCTAGATTCTTCGTCCATAAAATGGGTACTATAAGAGTCCCTCTTTCATAGAGACTTTCTTTCATAGAGAAAGAATTAATTGAGAAAATCAGGTAAAGAATTCAGTAAAATATCTGATACATAATAAGCTTCTGATAAATGTTAGCTGTCAATGCTGTTGTTTTTGCTGTTCCTGTTCTTAAGTTGTTAAAATGAAAGAATCGTGATTTAGGGAAAACAGGTACCCTAATCAAATGGTTCCATTTTGAGGTTGGAAATCTTACTCTAATAGCGAAACATCCACTTCTTCACATAACTCTGCAGTAATGGGACACCACTTGCGTGATTCAGGTATACCCAACAGAAAATCCTGCCCTGGTCTTCTGACATTCCAGGGTTCCCTGAGATGGAAGAACAGCAGAAAGCTCAAGTCAGATGGAAAGACTGGGATTAAGAACTGGAAGAGGAGTGGCTAAGAAGAAAATGGAATTGGTTCAAAAGACACACACACACAAAAACTTTTTTAATATATAAGGAGAGTGTAAAGAGCTCTTTAAAAGCCTCACATGCCCTAGGAGAAACCTTCAAAGGAGAGAAGAAGGAGCCACCCCTTCAGACCCACTGAAGTACTTACACGGAAGGTGGAATCCCTTGGTCCACTCCATCGACAAATCCTGCCAAGTGAAGGGCCCCCCAACTACATGCTTTATATGGTCCATACCTGAAAAGCCAAGTGCTCAGACACTGCAGGTAATTTCTCTCACCATTTAATAAGGAATGCCTGGAATACTCCGGCTGAGAAGTATTTCTTAATTTCCTGTGCAATCTGAAGGCATTATCCAAGGGTTATTTTTGTTTTGTTTTATTCAGAAGTGGGGTTGCTGGAGCATTCCTCTTGGACATGTTCAGATTTGAATTAATTAGAATTCCTGTACAGTTTTCTTCGGTTATAATTATAGCTTAATTTGATTGCTTAATAGCTCTGGTTTTCGTAATGTTTAGCACCTGTTGTAAATTGCACAAGATAAATCACCTTCTACCTTCCACTGTGTTTATGCCTAACTTTTGCCTTTTCCCTTTCAGCTGGTGGACTCGCAACGACAGCCACACGCTTTGCTCATCTCTGCCCTTTCACCAAAGAACTCTCTTTTGCAAGCCTATTTAACCAGAGAAGAAGTGACTTTTACTTAAATGCCTCCTTAAGACTGTTAGATTTCTTTTTTTTTCCCTCAGAGGAAAAAAAAAGAGTATTTCAGATGCTATAAACCCTGAAGACTGACCTCTGGTATTATGTAGACTTCCACTTACAGGTCACCTTTTTGATGCACTGGGTGTTCGGGTTTTTTTTCCCCCTCCTTTCCTTTCTAGGATTATTAGACAGCAGTGGAAGCCTGCATCATTAATTGATTTCTCCCATGCATTGTGCTATGATACAATTTTTCAAGGCTGTGCATAATTGTGTTCTCTGTGCCAGCGTTCTGTGTTCCGTCCTTGTCATATTGTCATTGAAGGCTGTTTCCACCCTCTGTAATTGGAGATGTTCTACTTTTGGACAAAGGTGTGGGGGCAGCTCAGGGGAACAGCGCTGACATTTACTTCATCAATTTATTTTTATTGTTCCTACATTTATTGCAGCTATAACAGCCCTTTAATAGTTATATCTCCTCCCTGTAGGGTATTCTGGTATTTGAAATTTTTTTAACTCATTTGTTCTCATAGATAACAGTAAAGTGCATTTCAGGATAACCTTTAGGTTTCCAGCTCTTCTCTTCTGTTGGCTCTGAGGCAGTCTTCGCTTTAAACTTTTACTGCGTTGCCAGTCTAAAGGCCAGAGCACCAAGTTCATTCTAGCACTGGAGCAACCACAAATTAGTGGTCCTGAAAATTTCAGGGAGGTTAGTCCTAAACCAAGAGTGGAGCTATTACCGTAATTCAAAACTGGTCATCCTTTTAATGGGGGGGAGGGGGGTGTCAAGGAAGGTGGGCGGGAAGGGGAGAAAATGAGGGGTGATGAGAGAAAATCCCAGAAAATACTAACCGGGCCTCCTGTTACAATGCTAGTCAAATAAGATTGTAATTAAATCTTTATGACTGATGAAGCATCTCACACTGGACCAATTCTGAGTCTCTGCCCTTCAAGGCCAAAGACACAGGGCACAATTAAGAGGAAACTGCTCTTGGATTTACTGTTCTTCTTGTGTCTGGATGCTGTGACCCTCTATTCTAGTCCTACCTCCCTTTAAAAAAGGTTTTCTTAGGATAGCCTTGGAAATTAGTCCTTACCTGCAAGCCTAGTTTATTTATTTGTTTTTTAAATTTTTTATCAGCATGTTTTAATTTTTTACCAGTAGGAAAAATAAATACCGATTTCATCCACTCTCCTACTATCTTTTATTTGAGAAAGCATTTGTATAGGAAAGATATATATGTCTATGCTTATTTTTAAGACTATGATACCAAGACATTGCATAACAGTTTGTGCTACAATTGCCAGCTTTAAAACATTCATTTCCTCTGAAAAGTATCTAGGCACATTTCAAACGGGAGTTCATTCTTATTTCTAGTCCCCAGTTTCTCCTACACAATCATTACCACACCTTCTCTTCCTCGCAGTAGTATCAGAACCTACCAGAAATTACTGCCCTCATCTCAATCAGAGAGGGCCAAACGCTTTGCCCATTAGCATGCGTGTGTGTTAAGTCGCTTTAGTTGTATCTGACTCTTTGGGATCCTAGAGACTGTAGCCTGCCAGGCTCCTCTATCCATGGGATTCTCCAAGCAAGAATACTGGAATGGGTTGCCATGCTCTCCTCCAGGGAATCTTCCCAACCCAGGGATCAAACCCACATCTCTCATATCTCCTACATTGGCAGACAGGTTCTTTACCACTAGAGCCACCTGGAAAGTGCATCCACTAGCATTATGAAAGATAATTAGCCAAAATAACTGGCTCCAAATTCCATACTGATTCTAGCACCAGGTCCCTTTCTCCCCTCGCTACTATCATGAATCTCAATCTGGGTAACATCATTTCTTATGCATCCCAGATGCCATCACTAATAAAAAGGAAGGTTGTTTCAAACCACAGAAACTTGCAAGACCTCCATTATAGTAGGATGGATCTAGTAAACCCCTGATAAAAGTGAGAAGATGTTGAAAGATCAAGGTGGATGCTCCCAGTCTTGGTCCCCACCCCCAGGTTCTCTCATAATAGTAGACAAAGGAGGGCATCCTGTGGAAACTTCCAGAGCCAGAGAAGCCTCTCTACCAGTGGTTCCTGCAGACAGGCTCTGCCAAATGGTAACCCTTGACTCCACAATGCCCATTTGTGCCAGCTTCCACATCTTTTCAATTTTTTTTTCCCTCTACCACCACCTCCACTCAAAAGAATCCTTTTCAGAAGATTCATCTATTGCCATATTGATACATCAGTTAAAGTTTCAGAAAGGGAAAATACATGATGAAAATGTAAATCATGTGTAAAAAACCAAGAGGTGGAAAAATATCACAGACTATCTTCATCCTGGAATCCAAGTTTGGACAGGAAAACTATGGAGGTATACTTTTCCAGGCCATACTGCTTCTCAAGAGGGTGGCACAAAACCACCCCAGAATGATGCCGCCAAGTTTCTGGTGAGGATAGAATCTTTGGAGGCTTGATTGGGATTTTTTTTTTAATACTATTATTCCATTTGGACTTTATCACTGGATGGTTACAGAGAGCTATTACCAGCAGGGCATTAATCCAGATGAAAATATTTTAATGTTTCCCCATTATAGATCTGACTCAAAACCCCAGGATTTGCTTATTCAAGTTCCTGACTCCTTTCCTCATCTTTGAAGATTCAGAAAGAAAAATTACAATGAGCAAACACACCACAGCTTCTTAGCTGATGAACTTTGAGAATATACTCATTGCCCTGGCAGGGCCAGAGACAATTTCCTGATTTACTTGCCCAGTGGCAAGAGTCATTCTGTATCTGAATAACAGGTGCAATTAAGAGGCACTAACCAGTTACAAGTTTCACTAACATAGGCAAGTTATTTCCAAGGATGCTAAAGCCTAGTTGAGGTAAGAGCGGCCATGTTTGAGCAAGCTCCAGGAGTTGGTGATGGACAGGGAAGCCTGGCGTGCTGCAGTCCATGGGGTCGCAAAGCATTGGACACAACTGAGTGACTGAACTAAACTGAATGTTACCAAAATTGCTGAAAATTCATTTTGGTCATTTATGCTTTTAAACATTCACATGCATCTCTGTTAACTAAGTCAAGATGCTGACCACAACTAATGTGAGGTAAGCTTGACAATAACAACATTTTAACAAGAAAGAAGACCTTCCAGAGGGAAAGGTTGTCTTTGGACTCAGAGATGAGCCCTGAAGATCAAGTGTGCCCAAGGTGGTCTCCTGAGTAGCAGACCAAAGATGGCGTGGGAGAGCATAGGGAATGCAGGGAGAGAGCTCTGCACCGCTCCTTCAGATCTGAAGGCATGTCACCAGCACCAGGCCAGGGAAAGGCCAGGCAGAGGGGAAGTTACCTGAAACGGAAATAAAAGGAGACAGATTACACAAATAGGAAGCCTGATTATATTGTTCTCTACCAGGCTGTTGGGCAGCCCTTAGCAAGGGCTTGTAGAAGAAAAGGAAGGGTGGTGGGGACGTGTGAGGGGCCTTCCATGCCACTACTGTGCTGCGTTGTACTTAGTGGATCAGTCGTGTCTGACTCTTTGTGACCCCATGGACTATGCTCTACCAGGCTCCTCTGTCCATGGGGATTCTCCAGGCAAAAATACTAGAGTGGATTGCCATGCCCTTCTCCAGGGGATCTTCCTGACCCAGGGACTAAAGCCAGTTCTCCCACATTGTAAGCAGATTATTTACCATCTGAGCCACCAGGGAAGCCCAAGAAAACTGGAGTGGGTAGCCTATCCCTTCTCCAGGGGATCTTCCTGACCCAGGAATTGAACCAGGGTGTCCTGCATTGCAGGCAGGTTCTTTACCAGCTGAGCTACCATGCTAATATCCTCCTTCAAATAAATGCTAGGTAGAGCTGGAGTCTAGGGTAGGTAATGAGCACGTGACAGGTGTCCAGAGTTGAGTTACTCTTAGACCCCAGCTCACGCTACACATCAGCATTAGTCCTCCCACACCCCCTCGTTTAATCTTTTCTTCCTCTCTTCAGTTTTCTCCCTCCATCTCCACTCTCACCTATTGCAATCGGTATCTACTGTGTTTCAAACTTCATCTTGTATCCACAGATCCTGTGGGGTTGGTTTAGAAGCTATGCCATGTTCATTTGCTATTTGGTTTTTAAGATTGACCCTAAAGTTTGTTTTTTATTTTGATGAGGCCTGCCCTGACAGAAAGTATTGGGCTTTCCTGGTGGCTCAGTGGTAATGAATCTGCCTGCCAATGCAGGAGATGTGAGTTCAATCCCTGGGTTGACTTAGCAACTAAACAACAGAGAGTAGTACAGAAATCAAAGACTTTACACCTGTTGTTCAAATAAAAAGAAGTGGTGAATCTCAAAGAAAATTTTAAAGCACATATGCACAGCATATATGTATGGCTGTGCAGATTATTTCTGTGAATAGTGCCCTCTGGATTTATAGAATCAAGAACCTGTGCAACTAGACATAAAAAAATGTGCTTGGCCGCTCAGTCATGTCTGACTCTTTGCAACCCCATGGACTATAGCCCACCAGGCTCCTCTGTCCATGGGGTTCTCCAGGCAAGAATACTGGAGTGGGTGGCCATGCCCTCCTCCAGGGGATCTTCCTGATCCAGGATATGAACCTGTGTCTCCTGTATTGCAGCAGATTCCTTACCATCTGAACCACCTTATAGGGGTACAAATAGACATGGTGACTATTAAAATATTTTCTGAAATCCATCACTATTGATATTGCTATTGTGTTGATCTCAATAAGGTTTTTTTAATTTTAGAATTTTTATATTTTAAAGATAATATCGATTCATTATAAACAAAACTAAAAGAGTGTAGATGGGCATAAAGTTAAAGCACCTCTCTTCCCTCACCAGCACCCCTCCAGTCCTATTCTCACAGGTAAGCACTGTTAACTCTTCCTTGTATGTATATCCTTCCAAAACTATTATACACATTCAAGAATATATTATATGCAAACATTTTTACAAATGAGATAACGCTATATACTATTTTACTAGTTTTTTTCTTTCTCTTAACATATTTTGGACATGTTTCTAAGAAAATACAGAGACTTATTTGATTCTTTTCAGCAGCTGTACAGAATTTGTTTCTATCAAAGCACCATGATTTATTTAACCTCCCCCCCACAATGATAATTTGGGTTATTTCCAATTTTTGCTATTATAAGCAACACTTCACATTAAATGTTCATTTCTGTATGCATAGAGACATAAATGTATACCCATATACACAAGTGTATGTATGATAAAATACTAGAAATGCCATGTCTGTGTCAACAGGAATAAGCATCTTGAATTTTGATAGATATTACCAAACTGCCTTTTTAAAAAATAGTGCCAATACATGTCCACCAACACTGTTTGAGAGTATATTATCTAACACCTGGAAATATTAGGCATTATGAGACTCTTGAAAATATAATACTTGAAACTACCTATGAGACTTTTTTAAATTAGAAGATAATCTTTTGTGTATTTATTGGCCATTAATATGCCTTTTTCTTTGAAATATCTATTCATGAGTTTTGCGTATCACCCTATTGATTTTATCTATTTCTGCCTTATTGACTATGCCAAAGCCATTGACTGTGTGGATCACCACAAACTGTGGAAAATTCTTAAAGAAATGGGAATACCACACCACCTGACCTGCCTCCTGAGAAATCTGTATGCAGGTCAGGAAGCAACAGTTAGAACTGGACATGGAACAACAGACTGGTTCCAAATCGGGAAAGGAGTATGTCAAGGCTGTATATTGTCACCCTGCTTATTTAACTTATATGCAGAGTACATCATGAGAAATGTTAGGCTGTATGAAGCACAAGATGGAATCAAGATTGCCAGGAGAAATATAACCTCAGATATGCAGATGACACCACCCTTATGGAAGAAAGTGAAGAGGAACTCAAAAGCCTCTTGATGAAAGTGAAAGAGGAGAGTGAAAAAGTGGGCTTAAAGCTCAACATTCAGAAAACGAAGATCATGGCATCTGGTCCCATCACTTTATGGCAAATAGATGGAGAAACAGTAGAAACAGTGACAGACTTTATTTTGAGGGGCTCCAAAATCACTACAGATGGTGACTGCAGCCATGAAATTAAAAGACGCTTATTCCTTGGAAGAAAAGTTATGACCAACCTAGACAGCATATTAAAAAGCAGAGACATTTTGCCAACAAAGGTCCATCTAGTCAAGGCTATGGTTTTTCCAGTAGTCATCTATGGATGTGAGAGTTGGACTATAAAGAAAGCTGAGCACCAGAGAATTGATGCTTTTGAACTGTGGTGTTGGAGAAGATTCTTGAGAGTCCCTTGGACTGCAAGGAGATACAACCAGTCCATCCTAAAGGAAATCAGTCCTGAAGGTTCATTGGCAGGACTGATGTTGAAGCTGAAACTCCAATACTTTGGCCGTCTGATGCAAAGAACTGACTCATTTGAAAAGACCCTAATGCTGGGAAAGATCGAAGGCAGGAGGAAAAGGGGACAGACAAAGGATGAGATGGTTGGATGGCATCACCAACTCAATGGACATGAGTTTGAGTAAACTCCGGGAGTTGGTAATGGACAGGAAGGCCAGGCGTGTTACAGTCCATGGGGTTGCAAAGAGTTGGACATGACTGAGCAACTGAACTGAACTATTAATTTTACTGATTTGGAAGAAATATTGCATATTATGGCTTCCCTGATAGCTCAACTGGTAAAGAATCTGCCTTCAATGCAGGGGACCCCAGTTCGATTCCTAGGTCAGGAAGATACGCTCAAGAAGGAATAGGCTACCCACTCCAGTATTTTTGGGCTTCCCTTAGGCTCAGCTGGTAAAGAATCCACCTGCATTGCAGGAGACTTGAGTTGCAGGTGGATTCCCTGGGTTGGGAAGATCCCCTGAAGAAGGGAATGGCTACCCACTCCAGTATTCTGGCCTGGAGAATTCCATGGACTGTATAATCCATGGGGTTGCAAAGAGTTGGACACAACTGAACAACTTTCACTTTCACTTTGCATATTAAGGAAATACAGAAAGATTTTCTCCAATTAGTCAGTTTTTTTGTTTATGGTATTTCGGCTATGTAGAATCAATTAGCCATGTTTTATTTTCTATTTTTATAATATTCTGCTATGTGGAAGTTTCAGATTTTATATTATCAAACTAGTCGGGTTTTTTTTAATAGCTCCCATGGTTTCATATCTTACTGAGAAATGTCTGTCCTACTTGAATATCATTAATTTTTCCTTCTTTTTTGTGATTATACTTTTACAGTTTACTTTTTCTTTTTACAATTAGGAATCCAGGTTTATTTATTTTTCCAAATGACTTGCCAGCTGTCTCAACATTATTTACTGAATAACAATATATCAATTACCTATTACTTTGCAATGCCATCTTCATAATTTAATAGTCTCACACATTTCTGGATGTATAGCTAGATTTTCTATTTTGTTCCATTGCTTTATCTTTTTCCTGAATTAGTACGATACTGTTTTATTGCCATAGTTTTACAATATATTTTTTGTCTGGTAGAGTGTTGTTTTTTTTTTTTAAACTGAAGTTCATAAAATACACAAAACTGTCAGGACCTTATTCTAGATTAGAGATTTTTCCTCTCATGAAGGATATTTATACAAAGAGAGCAAGTTCATTTTTAAGTGTTCAGATCAGATCAGATCAGATCAGTCGCTCAGTCGTGTCCAACTCTTTGCGACCCCATGAATCGCAGCACGCCAGGCCTCTCTGTCCAACACCAGCTCCCAGAGTTCACTCAGACTCACATCCATCGAGTCAGTGATGCCATCCAGCCATCTCATCCTCTGTCGTCCCCTTCTCCTCCTGCCCTCAATCCCTCCCAGCATCAGAGTCTTTTCCAATGAGTCAGCTCTTCGCATGAGGTGGCCAAAGTACTGGAGTTTCAGTTTTAGCATTATTCCTTCCAAAGAAATCCCAGGGCTGATCTCCTTCAGAATGGACTGGTTGGATCTCCTTGCAGTCCAAGGGACTCGCAAGAGTCTTCTCCAACACCACAGTTCAAAAGCATCAATTCTTCAGCGCTCAGCCTTCTTCACAGTCCAACTCTCACATCCATACATGACCACTGGAAAAACCATAGCCTTGACTAGACGGACCTTTGTTGGAAAAGTAATGTCTCTACTTTTGAATATGCTATCTAGGTTGGTCATAACTTTCCTTCCAAGGAGTAAGCGTCTTTTAATTTCATGGCTGCAGTCACCATCTGTAGTGATTTTGGAGCCCAGAAAAATAAAGTCTGTCACTGTTTCCCCATCTATTTCCCATGAAGTGATGGGACCGGATGCCATGGTCTTCATTTTCTGAATGTTGAGCTTTAAGCCAACTTTTTCACTCTCCACTTTCACTTTCATCAAGAGGCTTTTTAGTTCCTCTTCACTTTCTTCCATAAGGGTGGTGTCATCTGCATATGTGAGGTTATTGATATTTCTCCTGGCAATCTTGATTCCAGCTTGTGTTTCTTCCAGTCCAGCGTTTCTCATGATGTACTCTGCATAGAAGTTAAATAAGCAGGGTGACAATATACAGCCTTGACAAACTCCTTTTCCTATTTGGAACCAGTCTGTTGTTCCATGTCCAGTTCTAACTGTTGCTTCCTGACCTGCATATAAATTTCTCAAGAGGCAGATTAGGTGGTCTGGTATTCCCATCTCTTTCAGAATTTCCCACAGTTTATTGTGATCCACACAGTCAAAGGCTTTGGCATAGTCAATAAAGCAGAAGTAGATGTTTTTCTGGAACTCTCTTGCTTTTTCCATGATCCAGTGGATGTTGGCAATTTGATCTCTGGTTCCTCTGCCTTTTCTAAAACCAGCTTGAACATCAGGAAGTTCACAGTTCATGTATTGCTGAAGCCTGGCTTGGAGAATTTTAAGCATTACTTTACTAGCGTATGAGATGAGTGCAATTGTGCGGTAGTTTGAGCATTCTTTGACATTGCCTTTCTTTGGGCTTGGAATGAAAACTGACCTTTTCCAGTCCTGTGGCCACTGCTGAGTTTTCCAAATTTGCTGGCATATTGAGTGCAGCACTTTCACAGCATCATCTTTCAGGATTTGGAATAGCTCAACTGGAATTCCATCACCTCCACTAGCTTTGTTCGTAGTGATGCTTTCTAAGGCCCACTTGACTTCACATTCCAGGGTGTCTGGCTCTAGGTCAGTGATCACACCACCAAAAAGAATATTTAATATGAATTCACTCTATCAGTAGCTGGGAGAATTGTACATATAAATAAGGCTGCTGCTGCTAAGTCGCTTCATCCTGTCCAACTCTGTGTGACCCCATAGACGGCAGCCCACCAGGCTCCGCCATCCCTGGGATTCTCCAGTCAAGAACACTGGAGTGGGTTGCCATTTCCTTCTTCAATGCATGGAAGTGAAAAGTGAAAGTGAAGTCGCTCAGTCGTGTCTGACTCTTTGCGACCCCATGGACTGCAGCCTACCAGGCACCTCCGTCCATGGGATTTTCCAGGCAAGAGTACTGGAGTGGGGTGCCATTGCAGGGACCCCAATCTAAAGAAATCATATAGATAAGAAGGTACTAGAAGACAAATACCAGGGCAGTTAAAACAAAGGACAACTCCTGAGGGTTTGAGTGATCAGAGAAGGCTTCTCAAGGATAATGATGGATGGACATAAACACCATTCACAGAGCCCTTGCATTGTCACAAGTGGGAAGGTGCCTTTCCTCTAGAAGTTTGCTCATAGGCTGAGTACTTTTTGCTGTTAATAAAAACTGAAACTGACTGCTTACTGTTTACAAGACACTGTTCTAAGTGTGTTATAAGCAGCAACTCATTCACACTAACACCAACACTATGAAATAAGTATGTATGTTCATTAGGCTTTTTTTTTTTTTTTTTTTGGCCACACTGCAAGGCCTGCGGGATTTTAGCTCCCTGACCAGGGATCAAACTCGGCCAGACCCCTGCACTGGACGTGCAGAGTGCTAACCACTGGACCACCAGAGAATTCCCTAGGCCTACATATAGATGAACAAAATGAGTCTCTTGCCCAAAGTCACCGAGCTACCAGGTTGAGAAGAATTTGAACACAGGTTGTCTGGCTCCAGAATGTTCATCCTTAATCATTATACTTCACTGCCTCCAAAATCAGAAAGAGGGCTTTATGCCCCCCCCCACCTAACACACACACACACACACACACACACACACACCCCGCCTAACACATGCCAGTAGATGATAAAACTATTAACGGGAACAGGCAGCCCTGCCAGTATAGCCCCTGTGTTCAGGTTGCAGACGTAGAAGCTCAACGGAGGGCCCAAACTTCCTGAAGGGGTGGCGGCGGCACCTGGAACGCCCGCCCCCTGGCCAAAGTCTGCAGTTCATTCCCAGCAGTGAAGCCAACGGTTCATGCTCCTGCACACTCTTTGGACCTCCGGTGCAGTCTGGTCACCTGGGTGACCCTTGCCCACCTGGGACCAGAGCGGCCTCTGTCTGACCTCTCCCGGGCTGACAGCTGGCATTGCACTCCTCCAGACAGCCGGCGCTCCCGGCTGGCCTGAGCATTGTCTCCTGCCCTGCCATACAAACAGGGGAGAGAGAGCAGGCCACTCCTGTTCAGCCTTGGCCTCAGAGGAGGGGCGGTCCCTGGAATTAAGGAGATGGGAGAAAACAAAATGCCAGCTGCAAGTATTTCTGACCTTAAGAGAGAAGCAGTGTCGCTGGCCTCCTGAAATCCAGTGCCAGAAACTGGGAAACAAAAGGCCCTCCGGTGGGCAGGGTCGGGCTAGAGCACAATGCCCCATTGTTAGGTTACACTAGTGGTTTCCCAACTTTTCTTTCCAAGCCACAGAACCGTTTGTAATCCCTCAGCCATGCCCTCAACGTCTGGAAGGGCTTTCAGGTGGAGCCCATTACGAGGAAAAAAACAACGGCACGCTGAACCCACCACAGGCAGATGCGGCATTGAGACAATGGTGCAAAATGTCAATGTTCTCATCTAGTCACCTTTCATTCCTTATAGAGGCTCTCTCAGATGGTATCTGGGAGTCCCTTTCCTCTGATCTCCCTCCCTCTTCTCACTGCCCACCCCCCCACCCCCCCACCCCGCCCCGGCCACCACCACCAAACTAAGAACTGTCAAGGTCTGAATGACCGCTGTTCCTGGTTCCATTCTGGAAGGGCAAGGCTGGGTATTTACCCTGCCCATTGCAGACTCTCAGATTCCTCATGGCCACGTGAACCCTCCTCCCGCTCATGTTGACAGCCTCTCAATAGCAGCACTGCCTCAGGATACGGTGCCCACAGCCCTCTGCCTCTTATCCATTCTTCTTTCTCCACTAGAGGGGAAGAAGGAAAGGAAAGAGACAAGGGGACAGAAATCCTGACCCAGGCATATCATTTTTTTTTTCAGAGACTATCAAAATAATAAAGTAGGTACTGTAATACTACTCTAGTCCAAGCAGGAGCAGGACTTCAGCCTCCCAGCCTTTGAGAACAGAATAAAAGTTTAAAAGCTCATATACACATTTTGCATCCAATTTCATGAAATGCATGAACCTTTCAGAAATTCAAGGATCTCAGGTTAAAAACCTCAGGTCCAGTTTTTGAGCTATCCTGTACCATTTTAGAGTCCATTTAAGGGACAGCTAGATTCTCATCAAGCCTGTTTTCTCTTCTGGTCTCACAGCTAAAACTACATGTCCCAGTGCCCTTGCACATTCGTGGGGATGTGTGACAGATTCTTACAAAGGAGCATGACAGAAGTGATGTGGCCCTTCTGGTCAGAGGCAGTTAGCGGGAGGCACACGTTCCCTACCCTCTATCCTCCCCAGACTGCCAGCTGGACGATTCCAGGGATGCTTTGACGTTGCACACTGAAGATGAGTAAGCCTTTACGTGGAAGGAGCTTGGGTCCCTGAATGACAACGTGGATCAGTAGGACCTCCTCCCCATAACCAATCTACACAGGGCCGTGCTACTGCTGCTGCTGCTAAGTCACTTCAGTCGTGTCTGACTGTGTGTGACCCCGTAGACAGCAGTCCACCAGGCTCCCCCGTCCCTAGACCCAGGCAAGAACACTGGAATGGGTTGCCATTTCCTTCTCCAATGCATCAAAGTGAAGAGTGAAAGTGAAGTCGCTCAGTCATTTCTGACTCTTAGAGACCCCATGGACTGCAGCCTACCAGGCTCCTCCATCCATGGGATTTTCCAGGCAAGCTCATGTGTGACATGAGCTAAAAATAAAGCTTTACTGTGGTCTGCCACTGAGATCTGGGGGTCATGTGTAACATCAGCTACCATAATTACCCTAACACAGGGCTCCTATATACAAATAACCAGCCCAAGCACTCCTTCTGCCTCTGCCTCCCCTGGAGGAGTGGTTCTAAGCCCTGGCTGAACATTAGGATCACCTAAGAACCCAGGTGAGGCTAGTGGTAAAGAACCCGCCTGCCAATGCAGGGTACATAAACAATACAGTTTGATCCCTGGATTGGGAAGATCCCGTGGAGAAGGAAATGGCAATCCACTCCAGTATTCTTGCCTGGAGAATCCCGTGGACAGAGGAGTCTGGCAGGCTACAGTCCATGAGGTGGCAAAGAGTCTGACACGACTGAAGCGATTTAGCACACAAGAGCTGTTTAAAAACGGGAGAATGAGGGAAACAGCAGTAAAGCCCCCTTGGCATCATAAAGTTTAAGAAGTCTTTCGGTCAACTGTCACTCACTCACTGGGTGAGTGGTGAGAGGAGGAGCTTTCCATTTCCTTGGAGGTAGTGTTAGTAAGGCACCTGGGGCAACATTTCTCCACTCCGGCTCCTCTAGGAGGTCAGAAGAAAAGTAAACCCACCCAGACCTGTCTCTGCGTCCACCACCATGCTCAGGGAGACCAGAGAGGCACAATGACTGGCACTAATGAACACTTAACTCTGCACTGGGGTATGTTCTGGGCACTTTACATTCAGGGCCTCATTTGAGCCTCTCATCGCAACTCAGAAGAAGGTGTGAATCTTCTCTCCGTTGTAAATATAACCCCAAAAGCTAAGGTCCCCAAATCACACAGCTGGAAAGAGCACCTCATCCTAACACTTCTAACTTGTCATGACCCCCCAACTTCTCAAATCACCTTTTCAAAAGACATAAATTCCTGAGTAGAGTCACATCTGAGGCATTTTCGGTTACCACTTTAGTTATTATCCGCTAACAGGGCGTATGGAACTGGCTGGCACTCACCCGAGAAAGGAGAGACTCAATGAAGCTGCGGTGGGCAGGTGGGAGGAAAAGTCTGCTGGTTGCAAAGGCAGGAGCCCACCATCACTGCCTGGCTGGTGGGCCGGCCACACTGCAGAAGCCAGACCGAGTCCTGCAGCTCCTTGTTAGGTAGAGCGAGGCTCCAAGAGTCCAAATCTGGACAGCAAACACATCGCACAGGGTATCCCTAGGTCCACTCCAGGAGACTAGGGTGGGGGCGGGGTTTTGTGAGGGGCGGGGCTAGTGTGGGGCGGGGCTTCCCGCCAAAGCTATCGCAACCCCTGCTCACTCAGGCTTTCTTATTCTCTGGCCTTTCTCAGATGCTTTGGGCACTTTTCGTTTCTAAATCTATTTCGCACGTTATTACACATTCCTTTGTGCAATTTTTAAAAATCTATAATTTATGAAAGCTGTCATTCAATAGGTCTTTACTCTCCCTGCCTGGAACTTCTTCTAAAGTACTTCTCAGTAGGCAGCGATTCACTCCCCTTTGATTACCATGTGATTAGTTTGTTCAACTGATGGCCTTTCTTCTCTAAGATACTCATTGTGTCTTCTGCCTCCTATGCAGTTCTTAAGAATTTAAATGAGCCGTTTTATTTCTTCCTCCTAGCCCGGAATTCACACACCGGCCCCACCCTTCGGCCTTCCCTTTGAGTGTGGCTAATAAACAGCGGCTAGGTTTCTGAGGGCCCCCTCTAATGGGGAATTTTATGTTGTTTCTGACATTGTTTGTTGTGCTTCCCACAAGACCGAATGCTGCTAAAGATTGAAAGACAGTGACATAAATGTCAGGGAAACGCCTCGGTAGTGTCAAGCCTAATTAGACGCTCACACTTGGGGGACAGCTAGGGATACCATAAAACTCAGAGCTCATCCTCTCTCCGTGCACGCCTGGAGTCTGGCAGATGGGGCAGGGCAGAAGAGAAGACCTAGGAACAAGATAAAGGGGGATGGAGAAGAGTTTCACTGGGATGATGAGGGCGATTTTAATGCATTGTCTCTTTCCTCTTAGGTCAGCCACTCTTGTTCTGGAAGTAACTGTTGGGTACATCCACAAGGCCTGGGGCCTGTGGGCTTGTCAAGGGCCAAGAAAATGTTTGAGATGAGAAAAACATTTTGGCTTCAAATTACAAAACTGAAACTGTGAAATCAACATGGTAATTGAAGTAATAAATAACGAAACAAATTACAAAAGTTACTTAACATTTAACAGCAAAATTGTGTGTGTGTACATACACACAGACACACATATATAATGGAAAGTACATGCATATTAAAGATGAATATAATGTTGGGTGCAGCTTCCAAAAATAAAGATGTTTTCAGCCTCTGAAGGTCCTAAAAGTGGCCACATCTACTGATCCAAGGCACATTTCCATGTGCACGTGTGGGTCATTTACATATAAATGACACCACTAATATTCAAGTTCTTTAGCAGCATGCCAGCTACTCCAGGGGGACCAGAGAAATGAAGAGACAGTCCCTGCCTTCCTATCTATTAGAATCTAGTTGAGGAGATATGACTGAGCTATGAAGAACAACAATTCACTTATTCATACAATAAATATTCCTTGAGCACCTATTATATGCAATATTCTCGATACTGTGAACAAAACAATGAACAGCAACAAAACAAAACAAAAAATCTCTCCGTTCATGGAGCTTACAATGCAACCGTCCTGTGAACAATAGTTGAATTATCTGCCAATTTAAAAAAGTAATTTAGGAAAAAAAGGTACCAAGTTCAAAATAAGCACCAGTGATAAAAATGCTAAATGAGAGTTTTTCATGGAGCAGAGTGAGAAGCAAAGGAGATGGTGTTGCCCAAATGGTCAAGGATACCTACATGCAGGAGGTAGGGTGTGAGCTGGATTTGGTTGTTCATTCACCCCTTCTGCAAACTGTGCACCTTCCCGGATGTGTATAGAGAAAAAAATGGTTTTTTCCCTATTTTTGCCCACAGGGAGATAATATATACATGGATGAGATAATGTGCATGAAAAGGCACGTTGTAAGTCTCAAATGCACTGTGAATTATACGTCTTACTATGCATGTGACACATTCTGTTTATTCACCTGAGTCGAGATACTGAAGTCATTGTGGAGAAATCCATGTTCAATCATTTTCTCCTCTCAGTTTTTACCTAGACACTCATTCCCAGCTATGATGAACCAGCTTGTACATAAACATCCCACATTCACGTCAGTCATGCTTTCGCATCACTGAGGTACTGACAACAGTAGCCACCTCAGAACAGCATTTAGGGAAAGCCTAAACCACCTGAGAACTTATTCAAAGGGCTTCCTTGCTAAAAAGAGGAGAGGGGTCTGGTTGGGAGATGAGTTCTCCGCTTCCTGCTAAAAGTGCCCAAGCATGGATTCCAAGGCCTGGACTCCCAAACCCATGTGGTACAGCTCCAATGTACTATGCCAGAATAAACGGTCCAGTGTACTATGCCAAAATAAAGGGTCCATTTCCATTAGTGATGTAGTAATTTACACTGTACCTAAAAGCTCGGGCATTCCTTGTACCCATGAAGTAAATAAAATAATTACCATTAAGCCCCATTTGACAGGTGCAGAAAGAAAGACAAACCAGACTTCAGTGAGCTGCACAAGGTCATATTGACTGGCCATAATGAAAGAGCTCTTCTTTCCTGGAACACTCTAAAGTTTCTTTCACCATGTCTTTCCCCAAGTCCCTGGTGCCAAGAACAACTGGAGACCTTCCTCCTTAGGAGAACACCAAGCACAGGCTGACCTCTCCTAGATAATCAGAATTATTTTACAAGTAGATACTCACCACTAATTTTAACATACATAAAGCACTGGAGCATGATACATAACAAGAACTCAGTAAATGTTAGCTATTATTTCTATAGTTTGATATTGTTTTTATTTTAGACTGCATATTGAAACAAAGACACCTTAATCCATTTCAAGTTTAAAGTCTCTAAAAATTTTAATATAGTCTGATAATAAATACCATGACAGTGGTATGCTCAGGACAGTATATCTAAGATGCCCCCAGAACGAACTTATTCAGACTGCAGAGAGGTAGTCAAGGAGGATTTCCTGTAGGAATTATCTAAGCTAAATTCTGAAGGGTTGGGTTGTCCAGGTGAGAGGAAGAGAAGTAGCTAGCATAAAGGCCAGAGGCTAGAAATGGGAAGATAGAAACATATGACGATAGAGAGTGAGACCACTGAGAGACAGCTGCCCAAGACTAGATACAGCCTCTGGTATGACAATGGGGAGACCAGTGCTAAGAGAGATGCATATCCAGCTATAGGAGAGGGTTCCTCAACTGAGGAAATTGAAAGGATTTGGTTAATTGGTTGGTTTTGAAGATGAGGTAGAAATTGACTTCTTCCCAACTGTTAGTTTGGACAACTACAAAGATGTTGACATCATTGTGAAACAGGAAACACAGGAAGAGAAGATGAATCGGGGGCAGGAAGAGGGGGGTTGGGAGAGCCCTAGAAATGAGCTAAGGTCATGAATTTCATTTGGAGCAATTTACCTTGTGTATTTCTGTAAAACAGCTAAGTATGAATGCTAGTAGGTAATTGGATGCACAGAGAAAATAGCTAAAATTTCATTAATACCCCTTATATATAGAATTCTTCTGTAGAATGAGCCATTCCATACAAGTTTTATAATTCCTATAAGATGAGAACAAGGATCACTATATATTGAGCACTTACTGTACCAAGCACTTTGCATACTTTAACTCATGTTCCTTACATCAACCCTGAGAAGTGCATACTGCTTTGAGCCATCTTAGACCTAAGATAAAGTACCTTGACCAATGTCACTCAGCTGCTAAGTAGCAAATCCACATGGTTTGTTTTCCTTTTTGACAGATGCAGAAACTGAAGGTCAAACAGGACAAGGAACATGCACAAGGTTACACAACCAAGAAGTTGAGGAGCCAACTCTTGTGCCCAAATGTGCTAATTCAGGAGTCCAGTGCTCTTTGCATCACCCATGAATTCTGGCTGTAGAAGTCTATCATTTACATGGGACAAGAGTGAGAAGATTATAGGGGTAAGACCTGCTGGCAGCCATGGTAAAACAAGGCGAGAACTGCTTATTTCCCTGTACAGACTCCCATCTGCCTGCTGCTGCTGCTGATACTGATGCTGATGATGACTACAGAGGCTGGATGCACCTCAGAGTGAACTTCTATTGGTGCTGATGTTTCAATTAAGACCCACAGACCTTCGTGACCCCACAGTTCTCGAGGATAAACATGGCACTAAGCATTATCTTCTGTCTCTAGATTATTCAAGAGAATGGAACTTGGGCTGGAGTTGTATTTGTGTTCCTTCATTCAACAAACATTACAATGATGGAGCAGTGATTGTCAGCCACTGTGCTAGGCACACAGAACACAGTGATGGACAAACAGACATACTCTCTGCTCTCATGCACATCACAGTCATAAATACCCCAGCTAGTCATGCCCAGTAGTTGGATGGTGACTGGGGAACAGTGTCTCTACTTGAACGGTGCCCCCAAGAAACTGGCATCTGTGAGTTGTTTGGGTCCCACTGGTAGAGGGAATACTAAGACACTAGCTCTGGACTAGACCTGAATAGCCTGGCCCTGCCAGTGACCAGCTGGGTAGAGGATGTTGGGAAAATCACCAAGCTTCTCTGGCCATGACATAAAATGGGTAAGAGCAGGGGAGGGCAAAAGAACTGGTTCCATGTTTTCAAACTCCTTTTTAAGTTACATTATTCATTCTTTATTCATTAACAAATATTTACCTAAAGCTGACTTTGTGTAAGTAACATGAACAGCACAAATGTGGCCCAGGCCTCAACAAACTTGAGGCGTGGTGGAAGTCTTATGCCAGACTCCACCGTATGAAACAGATAGAAGTGGAGCTGATCCTAAGGTTGTCTGTAAAACCCAGTAACAACAAGCAAGCAAGCACCACACAGACTAGCTCATGGCTCAGGTTCCTTCCTGGAAGATGCTTGTGTTCTTTTCTCCCAGGCTGGGGCAACAACAGCCCAGAAACTCATGCTCTGCCTGCCTATCTCCAGTCCTGCATCAACTAAAGATTTTCTGTAATTTTGTCCAGCAAGCCCCAAGCACTCAAGCTTATCAAGGTACTGTTTCTCTGCTCCACTGGTCTGTTCTGGGGAAGCCGACCATTTGCATAAGACTCTCAGAGTGTCTGGTTCAAGCCAGGCAGGGAAGAGAAGGCCATATTTTCATCTGGCAGTAGAAGGCTTTTCACGCACTCCTCCCCAGACACAGAGTGAGCCCTGGAGAGGCTGCAGTGGATGTTAGCAGAAGCAAGACAAAGGGACACAATTGCGAGCTGCCTCTTCCCAGAGAATCCTTTTTTTTTTTTTTTTTTTTTAAGGGAATGAAAGCCCAGCTCCCCTATTCCCTTGCTAGTTTTGCAAAACAAACAAGAGCAAATGATTTTCATTCATTGACTTTGTTTTTTCCTTCCAAAGAAACCTCCCCAGCTTCTCGGGAAGACCCATTTGAGGCTTGCTGCACACTGTCCACTTGATGAAAAGAGATTTGATTTTTTTTTTTTCCTTTCTCACTCCATTCTGTGCCAACGTGAGCCTGACCATTTCCAGATGAAATGCTGCCTTTACCAGAATGAAATGTTTGCGAAAAGGTCTTTAATGAACTGAAAACGTTAATTTGAAAAGTCTCCTCTGTGGAAAGAGTGAGGCTTGGAGAAGGAAGGAAATGACACACAGCCTGTGGACTGGCAGACGACTGGTTTCTCTCAAGTTTTTCAAAGAGGGGAGATGGAGAATGGGCTACGTTAGGTGAGGATCCAAAATGGACCCTTGCTTGGAAGACAGGACCAGCATGACAAGTCTGAGCTTTGTTCACACACTCAGCTTTGTTTTGCTCTTTTAAATGTCTATATACACAGGATTCTCCCTAGTGAAAAATAGGACACAGTCCTCAGACACTTTCACCAAGAAAATCCAGCAAATGCCCCACTGGCATTATTTCAAAGGTAATCTTCAGTGAAAATGGTGTTCACGTTAACAGCAACAGCCACCAGTGACACCACTTTTTTAGCCCCTCGGCACCCCCACATCAGTGCACACAGGAGGAGAAGACATGGAAGTTACAGACTCTGCTAAGAATGCTGATTGTAAGTCATCAGGCAGATATAATTATAGGAATTGCTCTCTCTAGCTGAGCTGATATTTATTTCAGCAGCTCTGACCCTTCTCGAGAATCTTGCTGCCACCCCACCCCCAACTCTCCACCCCCCCACCCCCACCCCAAAGGGCTTTGCTAACTGAAAGCAAACCCAAGCCAAGTCCGGCTCATTCTGTCGGCCAGGTGCCAGGAAAAGTGTAAATTTTCGTGAGCTCCGGCTATTTTGCCAGAAGTCTGCAATGTGTCTGGACTTGAATGGCTGTTCCCTTTTGCGAGACCAGGCCTGAGCAGCAGGAAGTTCTAAAAGCAGCACATGGAAAGAGATCGGGTGACCAGAAAAGGGGGCAAAAACAGCCTGTCTGTAGTGTACAAGGCTCTCCTGGGGATGTCCTGACTGCACCCAGACTCAGTCACCTTATTGCCCTTAAAGAAAATAAAAGGCGGTGGGCTGGGGACGGGGGGGTGCAGTGGGGGGGCAGGGGGTGCGGTGGGCGGGTGGCGGTTATCTCAGGCACAGTGTTCCAACCATGTGCTGTTAAATTTGCTCTCAAAGCCAATCCCCCAATTCCTTACCAGGACTTCACCTTTCATAATGGAAATTAAACCAATCAAGTCCAGAGACACAGGGAGACAGAGAGAGAGAGAGAGACAGAGACAGAAATTATGCATAAGCACAGCCAACTAGATTTAACCCATGTTGCTCTTGGCATTGGCAGAGAAGAAACAGTAAGACAGTTTGAGACTATTTGAAAGAAATAAATTTTTAAAATATGGAACCCAAATATCACACCAAACAAGTAGGGGGCATCATAAACCAGTCCCCCAAACACAGGTGCCTCTTACTGTTCAGGATCTACAGGCTTCATGCATTCAGAACCCACAGGCCCCATGGGAAGTGAGGTGCTTTCCAGCCCCCTGCCTGTCTTCTCTTCCTTGGTGTTACTTCACACCACACTATCATGCCCAGATGAATCTTACTGCTCAGTGAAAACCTGTGGTTTGCCTGTAAATTTCCCAGTTTTCACTCCATCTCTATTGAAGGGAGTAATAGACTTTAATATGGAGGAGGCAATGATTGGGAGACAAGGTGTGACTTAACAGGCTTAAAAGCCTCTGAACAAAAACAAAGCCAAAGGGAAGGGTATGCTGCCCAAGTGATTAAAAAGCAGTGTCAGTCCCTTCAAATCTATCTTGCACCCTTACCACCATCCTTGCCATCTTGCCCTGACAAAGCAAGGGAAGGATGCAAATCAAAGAGATCTAGACCTGATTTACCAGGTGACTGTATTAAGGTGTACATGCTGCTAAGTTTCTACCACACTAGCCACAGCTAGGATGGGGCAGGAAAGAGAGAGAGTGAAAAAGTGATGGGATAAGAAACCCATAAAGGAACACAGGTTTGCCTCAAATTACAGAATAGACATATTTCATAAAAGTGAACTATAAATCGTTTTAATAAATGGATTCACTTGTCAGTGTACCAGCTATTGTTCCTAGAGGGAAACCTTTTGTAATTTGAAAAAGAAAAAGTAGCTGCTATTTATCTTTTGGGCCAATTTGGGTTGGTAGGTATGATATAGAATTTTTATCAAGTAAAGGACAAAAAAAGGGGGTTTCTGAATGCATTAAAGTAGGAAACTCCACTCAGAAATGTAGCTGCCAGGTACATGGACTGAAACTAAGGGAGAGAAAGAAAGCAAATAGGAAAAGGGGAGAAAGTGAGAGACAATGCCCCCTAGCCTCCCCCCCACCCCCCGCCCAGGTTCAGCAAACCCAATGCAAGGAATTAAGATGTCCGTGCTCATCTTAAAAGGGACAGAGATGAGCAAACAGCATGCAGAGAGATGAACTGTTGGGCTGGAAAACCAAAGACAGAAGGTGTTAACTGAACAGAGGGCAAGCAGGAGAAAAGGAGTGAAGTCAAGAAAAACGCATGCAGGCTAGGGACATTGGAGGAAGTCTGAGAGTCCAGTCGAGGGTGCAAAATAGCCCTGGGCTGGGCGGAGACAGTGTGTGTGAAGAGGAAGGTAGAAAGAGGGGATTTGAGATACACAGCTTCTCCTGTTCTCTAGCAAAAAAGATTCCAAAATAAACTATGCCTTTCCTACCTTGGAGTCTCATGGACCAGAGGTCCATATGCCATTCTTACAACCACAACACCCTTCCCTAATGGAAAAAGGTCAAGTCCATTTCCAGCCACAAAAACTGCCCCAGTTCTCTCAGTCTGAAGGAGAGTAATTTCATAGACAGAAGGTGGAAAATGAAAAGTCACTAGAGATGTAAGAATTGACAGCAGAATGGGAAAACGTTCAAAGTCATTAATTCCTAATGAAATAAAGTTAATTTCAAACTTGTGGAGTTTTTCAATGTGCTTATTTCTTTATGGGTTTTGTTTAATTTGTTTAAGAGGGAAGTTCAGCAAGACTGGTACTTTTTTGGGTTATTTTAAGAAATCTGCCTCAGTAATTCCGTTATTCATTCAGCCCCCGCAGACTGTAAGGGTCTCCTTGGTCTCCAGCACCAGAGAAGCTCCTCAGGTGTGCAAGGCCCAGCCCTTCCTCACGGAGATTACAATCTGGTTGCACACACAGCAGGGCGGATCAGGCCACAGGAAGAACCAGCACCCTTTCTTAAGGGTCAGACATTGTGCCAAGAACATTCCACTCTGAATCTTAAGTAATCCTCCCAGGTAACCATGCAGGTAGATATGATTCCTGTCAGCTTCAGTTCAATTCAGTTCAGTCGCTCAGTCCAGTCTGACTCTTACAAAGGAGAAAACTGAGGCCCAGGGAGGTTAAGTCCCTTGCCTGAAGTCACACAGCTGCTAAGTGGCTGAGTCTAGACTTAAAGGCGTCTGACCCAGTGCCGAACAATGTGGAACATGCTGCCCATGCTCTAGCAGTCAGTGGAGAGCAGAGCCCAAGCCACTTCAGCACAGGACCCTATACAGCCTGAAGGTTAGCTGGACTCCTACCTGCTCACTCATGGGTTCTGCAAGGCACTGGCCAGTCACTCGCGTGACACTCAAAAGAGAAACCACCCTTTACAAGACACATAAAGAAAACCCGTTTTTCTATCTTTAGGTCATTCTGTGCCTCCACAGCCATCTGCAGGAATGGAACTTGGTTTCATTAAACATGATATTTTTGTCAGCTCTCTTATGCTTTTTTGTTTTGTTTTCTCTTGCTTTCAATTAAAGGATTTTTCTTCCCCTCCCAGAAATTCTTTGGGGATTTGAAACCCACTTCAAGGAAGGAAAAAAAAAAAAGGAAATCCATCTTACAGTATTAGTCACCGAGATGGGTGTGAAGACAACGAGCTATAAACTGAAATCGGCTCCATCTCCAAAAGCAAAGAACAGTCTCTAAAAAACTGCTTTGAATTTTAAGGACTAGAAATAATGCTGGTAAACTGGTTTGTCTTTCTTAAAATGCAATAATTTTGTTTAAAAAGCCTCCAAATCAACTCCCAATGGTTACAACCAAGTAAAGAATATAGGCAAGACTTCAAGTAAAAACCAGGATGCTCCACAGAGAAAATTATTTAGCTTTGAAGAAATAAAAATATGAGCTGGAAATAAAAATAAAATCACACAAGAGCAAATGTGGTGGGCACTGAAAGTCAGGCATTCCATCAGCCAATAACACCAGGGCAGAATCAGCCAGGGGGGGTTGGGGAGTTAGGGAAGCGGGCCAGGCTGTTTGGGGTTGGGTTGAGTGTTTCCCACTTTGAAATCAAAGAAACGGGGCAGGGGGTGGGGGGGTGGGGATGGTGTCTGCTCTCTGTATATGACTGTCCTTCTCCTCAGAAGAGTCATGATGAAGTAATCACCCTCTTATCATGGCCTTTGATCTCACAATCCCCTTTCCCACGCTATTAAGATATCCTGTTATCTCAGCAATTCAACTTTGCGTGCTAACCCCCCACCACATTTTTTTTTTTTTTTTGCCTATACCTGCCCACGCATCAGTGGCTCTGCTTTGCTTTAAGCCTTGTCCATCTTGCAATGTTTTCATTAGATGGGAGTTATGGCCAAGGCAGGGGCCACTGCCACTGCAACATAGGGAGCTCAAGCCAACATCCTTCCTCCATGGTGTGGAGAGGGGTTACAGAAGCAAAAGGGCTCCCAAGGGCTCTAGGCATCCCTAAGAGAGGAGGCACTGACCCAAGGGAAGGGAGAGGTGATGCTTGTTTAGCAAAGTTCAGTTCAGTTGCTCAGTCACGTCCAGCTCTTTTCGACCCCGTGAACTATAGCACGCCAGGCTTTCCTGTCCATCACCAAATCCTGGAGCTTGCTCAAACTCATGTCCATCAAGTCAGTGATGTCATCCAACCATCTCATCCTCTAATGTCCCCTTCTCCTCCTGCCTTCAGTCTTTTCCAGCATCAGGGTCTTTTCAAATGAGTAAGTTCTTCACATCAGGTGGCCAAAGTACTGGAGCTTAAGCATCAGCATCAGTCCTTCCAGGGAATATTCAGGACTGGTTTCCTTTGGGATTAACTGGTTTGATTTCCTTGAAGTCCAAGGGACTCTCAAGAGTCTTCTCCAAGTCCACAGTTCAAAGGCATCAATTCTTTGGAACTCAGCTTTCGTTATAGTCCAACTCTCACATCCATACATGACTACTGGAAACGCCATAGCTTTGACTAAATGGACCTTTGTTGGTAAAGTAATGTCTCTGCTTTTAATATGCTGTCTAGGTTGGTCATAGCTTTTCTTCCAAGGAGCAAGCATCTTTTGATTTTATGGCTGCAATCACCAACTGCAGTGATTTGGGAGCCCCAAAAATTAAAGTCTGTCACTGTTTCCATTTTTCTCCATCTATTTGCCATGGAGTGATGGGACCAGATGCCATGATCTGAGTTTTTTGAATGTTGAGTTTTAAGCCAGGTTTTTCACTCTCCTCTTTCACTTTCATCAAGAAGCTCTTTAGTTCCTTTTCATTCTCTGCCATAAGGGTGGTGTCATCTGCATATCTGAGGTTACTGATATTTCTCCCAGAAATCTTGATTCCAGCTTGTGCTTCATCCAGCCTGGCATTTCACAGGATGTACTCTGCATAGAAGTTAAATAAGCAGGGTGACAATATACAGCCTTGACTTACTCCTTTCCCGATTTGGAACCAGTCTGTTGTTCCATGTCCAGTTCTAACTGTTGCTTCTAGACCTGCTTACAGATTTCTCAGGAGGCAGGTCAGGTGGTCTGGTATTCCCATCTCTTTCAGAATTTGCCAGTTTCTTCTTATCCACACAGTCAAAGGCTATGGCATAGTCAATAAAGTAGAAGTAGATGTTTTTCTGGAACTCTTTTGCTTTTACTATGACCCAATGGATGTTGGCAATTTGATCTCTGGTTCTTCTGCCTTTTCTAAATCTAGTTGAACATCTGGAAGTTCATGATTCGTGTACTGTTGAAGCCTGGCTTGGAGAATTTTTAGCATTATTTTGCTAGTGTGTGAGATGAGGGCAATTGTGCAGTAGTTTGAACATTCTGTGGCATTTCCCTTCTTTTGGATTGGAATGAAAACTGACCTTCTCCATCCTGTGGTCACAGCTGAATTTTCCAGATTTGTTGGCATATTGAGTGCAGCACTTTCACAGCATCATCTTTTAGGATGATGAAATAGCTCACCTGGAATTCCATCACCTCCACTAGCTTTGTTCGTAGTGATGCTCCCTAAAGCCCACTTGACTTCACATTCCAGGATGCCTAGCTCTAGGTGAGTGATCACACCATCATGGTTATCTGGGTCATGATGATCTTTTTTGTATAGTTCTCCTGTGTATTCTTGCCACCTCTTCTTAATATCTTCTTCTTCTGTTAGGTCCATACCATTTCTGTCCTTTATTGTGCCCATCTTTGCTTGAAATGATCCCTTGGTATCTCTAATTTTCTTGAAGAGATCTCTAGTCTTTCCCATTCTGTTGTTTTACTCTTTTTTTTTTTTTTTTTTGCACTGATCACTGAGGAAGGCTTTCTTATCTCTCCTTGCTATTCTTTGGAACTCTGTAGTCCAATGGATATATCTTTCCTTTTCTTCTTTGTCTTTAGCTTCTCTTCTTTTCTCAGCTATTTGTAAGGCCTCCTCAGACAACCATTTTGCATTTTTGCATTTCTTTTTCTTGGGGATGGTCTTGATCATTGCCTCCAGTACAATGTCATGAACCTTCATCTGTAGTTCTTCAGGCACTCTATCAGATCTATTCCCTTGAATCTATTTGTCACTTTCACTGTATAATTGTAAGGGATTTGATTTAGATCATATCTGAATTATCTAGTGGTTTTCCCTATTTTCTTCAATATAAGTCTGAATTTGGCAATCAGTAGTTCATGATCTGAGCCACGGTCAGCTCCTAGTCTTGTTTTTGCTGACTGTATGGAGCTTCTCCATCTTTGGCTGCAAAGAATATAATCAATCTGATTTCAGTATTGACCATCTGTTAATGTCCATGTATAGAGTCTTTTCTTGTGTTGTTGGAAGAGGGTATTTGCTATGACCAGTGTGTTCTCTTGGCAAAACCCTATTAGCCTTTGCCCTACTTCATTTTGTACTCTAAGGCCAAATTTACCTGTTACTCCAGGTATCTCTTGAATTCCTACTTTGTATTCCAGCCCCCTATGATGAAAAGGACATCTTTTGGGGGTATTAATTCTAGAAGGTCTTGTAGGTCTTCATAGAATTGTTCAATTTCAGCTCTTTCAGCATTACTGGTCGGTGCATAGACCTGGATAACTGTGATATTGAATGGTTTTCCTTGGAAACAGAGACCATTCTGTCGTTTTTGAGACTGCATCCAAGTACTGCATTTCAGACTCTTTTGTTGACCATGATGGCTACTCCATTTCTTCTAAGGGATTCTTGCCCACAGTAGTAGATATAATGGTCATCTAAGTTAAATTCACCCATCCCAGTCCATTTTGGTTCGCTGATTCCTAAAATGTCAACGTTCACTCTGGCCATCTCCTCTTTGACCACTTTTAGTTTACCTTGATTCATGGACCTAACATTCCAGGTTCCCATGCAGTACTGCTCTTTAAAGGATCAGACTTTACTTCCATCACCAGTCACATCCACAACTGGGCATTGTTTTTGCTTTGGCTCTGCCTCTTCATTCTTTCTTGAGTTATTTCTCCACTCTTCTCCAGTAGCATATTGGGCACCTACTGACCTGCGGAGTTCATCTTTCAGTGTCCTATCTTTTTGCCTTTTCATACTGTTCACGGGGTTCTCAAAGCAAGAATACTGAAGTGGTTTGCCATTCTCTTCTCCAATGGACCACGTTTTGTCAGAACTCTCCACCTTGACCTGTCCATCTTTGTTGGCCCTACATGACATGGCTCATAGTTTCACTGAGTTAGACAAGGCTGTGATCCCATGGATGGAGGAGCCTGGTATGCTGCAGTCCATGGGGCTGCTAAGAGTCGGACCGACTGAGCGACTTCACTTTGACTTTCCACTTTCATGCATTGGAGAAGGAAATGGCAACCCATTCCAGTGTTCTTGCCTGGAGAATCCCATGGATGGAGAAGCCTGGTAGGCTGCAGTCCATGGGGTCGCACAGAGTCGGACACAACTGAAGTGAGTTAGCAGCAGCAGTGGTCCATGTGATCAGTTTGATTAGTTTTCTATGACTGTGGTTTTCATTCTGTCTGGTAAGGATAAGAGGCTTATGGAAACTTCCTGATGGGAAAGACTGACTGTGGGGAACATTGACAAGTCGCTCAGTCGTGCCCGACTCTTTGTGACCCTATGGACTGTAGCCTATCAGGACCCTCTGTCCATGGGATTTTCCAGGCAAGAGTACTGGAGTGGGTTGCCATTTCCTTCTCCAGGGGGTCTTCCTGACCCAGGGATTGAACCTGGGTGTCCCACATTGTAAGCAGACGCTTTACCATCTGAGCCACAAGGGAATCTGACGGTGGGGGAAACTGGGTCTTATTCTGATGGAGGGGCCCATGCTCAGTAAATCTTTAATCCAATTTTCTGCTGATGGGTGGGGCTCTGTTCCCTCCCTGTTATTTGACCTGGGACCAAACTATGGTGGAGGTAATGAAGATAATGGTGAGCTCCTTCAAAAGGTCCTGTGCATGCACTGTCACACTTACTACCCCAACCCTGCAGCAGGCCACTGCTGACCCACGCCACCCCTGAAGACTCCTGGACACTCACAGGGAAGTCTGAGCCAGTCTTTTGTGGGGTCACTTCTCTTTTCTCCTGGCTCCTGGTGCTCACAAGGTTTTGTTTGTGCCCTCAAAGAGTCTGTTTCCCCATTCCTATGTAAGTTCTGTAATCAAATCCCACTGGCCTCCAAAGTCAAATTCCCTGGGACTTCTCAGTCCCTTCACCAGATCCCCAGGCTGGAAAATCTGTTGTGGGTCCTAGAACTTTCTTAACAGTGTGAGAATGTCTTTGGCATAATTGTTCTGCAGTTTGTGGGTCGTCTGCTTGATGGCTCTATGGTGGGATTAATGGTGACCTCCGAGACAGTCTGTGTGACCAGGTAGCTGCCCCCAGAGCCCCTGCCCCTGCAGCAGGCCACTGCTGACCCATACCTCCACGGGAGACTCAAACACGGGTCTGGTTCAGTCTCTGTGGGGTCTCTGGGTCCTGGTGTGCATAAGGTTTTATTTGAGCCCTCCAAGCATCTCTGGTGGGTATGGAGTTTGATTCTAAATGTAATTTCACCCCTCCTACCATCTTGCTGGGCCTTCTCATTTGCCCCTGGACATAGGGTATCTTTTTTTCATGGGATCCAACATTCTCCTGTCGATGGTTGTGCAGTAGCATGTTGGAATTTTGGAGTTCTTGCAGGAGAAAATGAGCACACATCCTTTTCCTCCACCATCTTGCCAGAAGAATCCGCCATCTTTGCTTAGCAAACCTCCTCAGGAAATCAGTTCATAGGCACTCTCTCTCTCTCTCTCTCTCCGTATGATTCTGGCATTCCTGGGGAAATGCTGCTTTAGGAGCTTATTATGGAGTTTGGCTAAAGAAGACATTTCCCACCTATATCTTGCCTTTACCAACCATTTCTACTGGGTTTGCATCACTGCCCCTCACCCCCAACCTTCTGGGTCCCTCCCAAAACACCTGAAAAAAAGTCTACAGTGTAGCGCCCTGACCAGGAAATTGCCTGCCAGTCCTCACCAGCCACCTTTGATCTGCCATCTAAGGAGAAGAGAGCAAAACCCTGGAGTCAGACACACCCTGGTTCAAACTGACCTGGGTGGGGCCCCTTAACCTCCTTGGGGCAGAGTCTCCTCATCTCCAAAATGAAAATCACAGCATCTTCCTCACATGTCTTTTGTGGCAATGGCATTTAATCATTCATGTAAAATACATACATGGTCCAGTGTCCAGCACATAATAGGTGTTAAACCATGATGGTTCCTGCCCCCATTACCCACACATATTTATATTTTATGTCAACAATAATGACAACCATTTATTAAGTCTCTACTACTTGCTAAGTACCACCCTAAGTATTTGCACAGATAAGCTGTTGTATCCTCAAAAATAAAATCCTCTGAAGTACCATCTTCATTCCCCTTTTATTATGCAGGCTCATGCTTCTTAGTAAGCTTCAGAGATAAAATTCAAACCAGGATCCTCTAGACTTTAAAAATCCTGTCCTTCCCTGCACATCTGCTTCTTCCTGTATCCTCACAATATTTATGAAGACTTGCCTGATTTGCCAACTGTTTTTTTTTTTTTAATGTTTCTCTCTTAACATTCCCCATTTATTCATTCATAAACAAGTTTTAGCTTGCTTAAGATAAAAAGTATCAGTGATTTTTCCCTAGTCTATGGTTATTTACATGATCCACAGCTTCCCTGGTGACTCAGTGGTAAAGAATCTGCCTGCCAATGCAGGAGATGTGGGTTTGATCCCTGGACTGGGAAGATCCCCTGGAGGAGGAAATGGCAACCCACTCCAGTATTCTTGTCTGGGAAATCCCACGGACAGAGAAGCCTGGAGGGCTACAGTCCATGGTGTTGCAAAAGAGTTGGACATGACTTAGCGAATAAACAGCAATAGCTAAGTACCTCCTGGAACATTAGCAAAGCAGAGATATCCATAGAAATCAAATTGTCCTTTGCCAAACCCTAAGTTTTAGTGTGGTAAAAACAAACAAACAAAAAACAAACATTTATTTTCATATTTTTGGGGACAAGAAACCTGAGTCTTCATCCTAAGGTAGCATCCACCCGGGCTACATACTTCACAAAACCCAATTTTCATTTATCTATCCTAAAGCACACTAAAATTTTTAAAAACCTTTATTGTTTGTGAGTTCAGCCTCAGCATTCACCCTGCACTTTGTTCTCCAAGCCCCAGCTCACATCACCCTAGGCAGCCTCCCCATTTCTTTCAGCCCACAGACCTGATCCCCATGCCCTGATGTGTCACAGAACTCAGAGCTCAGACACTATCTGGGACTCCCTTAAAGAGTTTTCTAGGACTTCCCTGGTAGTCCAGTAGTTAAGAATCTGCCTGCCAATGCAGAGGACACCAGTTTGATCCCTGGTCCAGGAAAATCCCACATGCTGTGGGCCAGCTAAGCCCATGCACTGCAACTACTGAAGCCCACAAACCCTAGAGCCCACATTCCACAACAAGAAGCCACCTAATGAGAAGCCCACATGCAGCCAAGAAGACCCAGAGCAGCCAAAAATAAATACATAAATAATTTAAAGTAAAAAATAAGGCTTTTTTTAAGTGTTTCACCTGTGGATATCTTGTCAACCTAAGAAGATTATAAATTCCTTAAGAATTCCCATTCCTCAAAGGATGAGATCTTGTCTTCTGTTGATTTTGAAACTCCTAAAGTACTTAGTATTTTATGCTGTGTTCTCAGTCGTGTCCGACTTTTTTGAACCCCATGGACTGAAGCCCGTGAGGCTCCTCTGTCCATGGGATTTTCCAGGCAAGGATACAGGAGTGCATTACCATTCTGTTCTCCAGGGGATCTTCCCAGCCCAGGGATCAACCCACATTTCATGCATTGGCAGGTGGATTCTTTACCACTGAGCTAACTGAGACACCCTAATACTTTACTAGACATCAAGTAAATGCCTAGTAGAATGTCCATAGATGTAACTACCCTCTTAAGTACTGAAAGCCATAAACATACCTCTGTTTTTCCTTTAGAAGTTACCACCAGCCCCATCCCACTGCCCAGATCAAACCAAAATGATGTATGGTACAGCAGAGGCTGAACTAGATGTCAGTTATCCCATCTCCACGACCCAGGTAACCTCCCACCTCAAGAAGATGATCCAACCAGTCCAACCCAACCCAGACTCTCCTTGCCCTGAGCTCTTCATTTATAAGAGGACACAGACATCAACCCTTCCTTCTTCTGATAATAGCACTCCCTCAGCCAACACATTGGAAACTGCTCTTTTTGCAGCATAACCAATGGTTCTGATAAGGGCCAAGCAGCTCACCCCTCTGGCTACAATGACTTGTCCAAGGATAGCCACAAAGATGAGCCACCCCTTTCTCTGGTCACAATGATTTGTTCAGGGATGACCCAAGCTGGGCCAATAAGATCCTTTCCCATAGATTTCCCTATCAGGAACTGGGAGAGAGGAACTCCTCCCTCTCTGATTGTGAGGTTATAAGCATGAAACTCGGGAGCTGCCTGTTCCCTTTCAGAAGAGAGAAACCGTCTGTGGTTAGAGAAAATGAAGAGAACAAAGAGAAGGCAGAACCTGAGAGTAGTAACCACGGTTGAGCTCTGGCTGCAGTGATCCCTAAGGTAGTCCCTGCTGCTCTGCTGAGATTGGGTTATGGGAGCCCAGATCTCCCTTTTGCTTAAGTCAGGTTTCCACTGGCTTGCACTCATTGTGTCCTCCTAACATACCTACTTCCCAGGAGGAACAATTAGTAATATGTAAATTAGCCCAGAAATAAGTATGGGTTAGGCTGTCCTGCATAAGTGGATGGTGAGAATTGAGCCAAGGATTCCTCTAGGGCAGGGCCTCTGATGGTTACGGGAAGGGAGGTGTCAGGAAGTGCTTCTCAGCCTACTGTGACCTGGGTCATAGCCTGCAGCATCAAAGGCTCATGACCCAAACCCCTGGGGGAAAAAATACTCCTTTCTTCCCTGCTGGCTGCAGGTGCTGATAGGCAAAGGGATTTGCCTGCCTCCTGGCTCCTCCTGACTCTTGAGAGTCCTTTGGACAGCAAGGAGATCCAGCCAGTCCATCCTAAAGGAAATCAGTCCTGAATATTCATTGGAAGGACTGATGCTGAAGCTGAAACTCCAATACTTTGGCCACCTGATGCAAAGAACTGACTCGTTGGAAAAAGCCCTGATGCTGGGAAAGATTGAAGGCGGGAGGAGAAGGAGACAACAGAGGATGAGATGGTTGATGGCATCACCGACTCAATAGACATGAGTTTGTGTAAACCCCGGGAGTTGGTGATGGACAGGGAGGCCTGGTGTACTGCAGTCCATGGGGTCACAAAGAGTTGGACACGACTGAGCGAGTGAACTGACTGGCTGCATGTGTGAGGGCCAGGCCTGCTCTCCCTGCTCTCAGAAGACAGGGAGCACCAGGCGAATCTGCAGCAGAATCTGCTTTACCAAGTCAAGACAGCAGCAAAACAAAAGCCAAGTACAACCAACCTAGTAGGAAAAGTTGAACTCTGAGTTGAAGCTTGAGACATCTCTGCTACATGGGTAGAGAAATGCCTGGCTGTCTGATACCAGGCCACCAACAGTTACTGCAACTTCCTCAGCCACTATGTACTGGCATTCTCTCCTTATAACCTCACCACATGGCCTCACCACATGGCCTGGCACACCACATGGCCAGGCCTCACCACATGGCCTGGCACACACTGGAAAACTCTGGTTGCATTTTAAAAAAGAAACTTTACCCAAAGACAGAAAGCTAGTAAGTTACAGAGCTTGGAGTACAAACAGGATCCATATTAACAGTGTTTGGACTTTAACTATCATGCCAATCTTCTACTTAGAGATACTACTGTCAGATTTAAGGGGAAAAAATAGAAAAGATAGGACACCCAGCTATATTTGAATTTCAGATAAATGACAATTTTTTAGTCTAAGTATGTCCCATGCAATATTCTGGGCAGACACATATTAAAAGATTGTTGGTTATTTATCTGAAATTCAAATAGCACTGAGTGTTTTATATTCTATCTGGCAACTCTACCTGGAGATTCACTTTCTGAAGACACTTGCAAAATGACAGAGCGCTACACACAGCAAAGTGCCTCAGCTGTCCATTCCAACCCCTGCTTTACTGAGGACATGCACTGTCCTGGAACATTGGTATCCACAGCTACAAATCCAGACAAGCACCCAGACCAAGCAGCTTTCCATGACCCCTGTGGAGATCAGATAAGCTCTAAGCAGAAAAGACATTTAGATAAAGTTTACAAGGATTCAGAAAGTTATTAACCACCCATATGTCTTTTTCTTAACCACCCACACACCGCCCTTCCCAACAGTTGGGGGATCTCTTCTCCAACCTCTTCTCCTCCTTCCCCTACCCCTTCAGCACCCATGTGACAAGGTTATCCCACTTGCCGAGTTTCTGGCCACTTGTAGAGTCTAGGGGATGTTGCTATAGAGATATGGGCCCTGCCCTCAAGGCATCACACCGTAACTGAAAGGAACGTATACAATTTAGCGTCGGAGTATAGTGAGACACTCCGCTAGCGGGCACTATGCTAGCTATATTCCCAGAGAGGACCTCACATGATGCACCCGGCACCTTGTCCAAAAATCACAAGCATTCTGCCTAAGCAACGGGAAACCACCAGGAAGTTCCCACCCCACTGTTAGAGATGCCAAAGGAGACGTTGGCTTCTCCTTTGATGAGTAATTAAAATCACCAATCTGAGGTTGTTAGGATAAGAGATCCTGCTCTTTTCCATTTCTTACTTTCCTCATACACATTGCCTTAAACTGATTAAAATGTTCATGCCTCAGGGATGTTTGGAGTACCAAACTGGACTGGGCCCCAAAACATGGCTCCTGTCAAACCACATGCTATAGCCCAAGAATAGCAGAAAATTTCTCTGCGATCGCTCCTTTGTGTACAGAGGGAGAAAGACGGTGTCTGAGTTTCCTTTCCGTATTAAAGATCTGTGATCCTACCAATCACCTCCTTCCACAACACTTTCACCCAGACTTTCACTTCCGTCTGGCGATGGCTGCCCTGCCCTAGGTGACGAATGCCCCTTCTTTTGTCTCATTATGGATTCCTAATCTCTTCTCATTTTTCTCCATAATTCCAGTTGATAATAGTCATCAACTTTCTCTCACTGTAGAAGAGGTCTTCGAGATAATGTAATCCCTTTTATTCATAAGCAGCTGAAGGAGACAATTCAACAAGGGTTTTCCAAGATCTAAGAAAAACCGAGCAGAATCTAACAAGCTCACAGAGGTCACACTACTTCCAGCTTTCCGTATCACTTTTTCCAGCTCAGCCCTGGGTACACTGGAAGCATCATGCTTAAGCACTTTCCAAGGTATCATCAACACTTCCAGCTTCCTAAGAACAGTCTGTGCCCCTCTTTTTCCCAGTAAGTTAGCCACCTCACCCACCTTCCCTTGCTTCTTATCCTGGCCTTGTCCAGGCTTGGTTACAGTGATCTTGATTCAGCTCTCACTTAGGGAGTGCGATGAACTCTTGGTAAGCTGAGGGACTGGAAAGCTGCCCACCTCAGGTGCTGATTTTGTTGGGTTAGGCTTTGGAAACACCTAGTTTTTTCATCCAGTTATCTCCAGGTAACTGAATTTAGAAATGAGAAAACAAGAACCTGCTGAACTTACATGTCCTATTTTTAATCATCCTTTCTTCATTTTCTGGAATATATAACTAATTGCTTCCATACTAAACATTATATCTGCTTTTAATCCCAAAGTAAGCAGTGCTTCATAATTGATGCTTGATATAAGGGTTTTTGTGTTTGTTTTCTTTCTTTTTTTTTTTTGCTTGCACTTTCAATATCTTCATTTTATACCACTAACTTGTGGCTAAGAGGATTCTTTCTTTGTTTATCTGTTTGGGATGCTGGTTGTTTTTTGTATTGTATTACTGTTTTTAAGAGATCCTAGGATCCTAACTTTGGTTCCGGTACCTGATATCTGACTTCATTACTAGCTTTCTGCCTCTAATACTTCCTTTTCATCACCTAGAACGTTCCATCTTACTTTGGGCCTCTCTGAAATCCCTACCTGTGTCCATAATCCTTCTCAAATCCCCCATTACTCTTCCAAATATTTTCCCCTCAAAATGATGTACATTCAATCAATTCCCCTTCACCATTTTTATAGTGAAACTCAACTTAAAAACCGTATTGTTTTGGAATTTTTCTTTCAGACTTGAGCCCAAGGCAATCATGTCTGTGCTCTTTACAAATGGGTGCTAGTCTTCCCTCACACTGACTTTCCCTCTCTAATCCTTCCCCCAAACATTTTCTCCCTGTCCGCTCACCACTGACTCTGTAAATCATCCTGTGATCCCACGTAGAAAGGACATGGTACATAAATAAATTGTAGTGTCCTACACTTGGGGGTTATAACTGAAAACAGATTGGTAGTCAGAAAAAAAAATGATGTGCGTATAACACAAATATTATCTATATATATATATAATAGTGCATATGTCAATAGCTTTAAATCAAACATGATAATCTGCAAAAGGAAACACAACTTCTGCCTGAACATCTAAAGATCTTTAAAGTGAAGCAAGTGTCTCACAGATGATTGTTGTTCAGTCACTCAGTCATGTCCAACTCTTTGCAACTCCATGGACTGCAGCATGCCAGGCTTCCCTGTCCTTCCCCATCTCACAGAGCTTGCTCAAACTCATGTCCATTGAGTCAGTGATGTTATCCAACCATCTCAACCTCTGTCATCCCCTTCTCCTGCCTTCAGTCTTTTCCAGCATCAGGGTTTTTTCAAATGAGTTGATTCTTTGTATCAGGTGGCCAAAGTATTGGAGCTTCAGCTTTAGCATCAGTGCTTCCAATGAATATTCAGGACTGATTTCCTTTAGGATTGACTGGTTTGATGTCCTTGCTGTCCAAGGGACTCTCAAGAGTCTTCTCCAACACCACAGTTCAAAAGCATAGATTCATCAGCACTCAGCCTTCTTTTTGGTCCAACTCTCATATCCATGGACAGAGGAGCCTGATGGGCTGCAAAGAAGTCCATGGGGTTGCAAAGAGTCGGACAGGACTGAGTGATTGAGCACCATCATATTCATACATGACAACTGGAAAAACCATAGCTTTGACTAGATGGACTTTTGTCAGCAAAGTAATGTCTCTGCTTTTTAATATGCTGTCTGCTGCTGCTGCTGCTAAGTCACTTTAGTCATGTTCGACTCTGTGCGACCCCATAGACGGCAGCCCACCAGGCTCCACCGTCCCTCGGATTCTCCAGGCAAGGACAATGGAGTGGGTTGCCATTTCTTTCTCCAATGCATGAAAGTGAAAAGTGAAAGTGAAGTCACTCAGTCGTGTCTGACTCTTAGTGACCCCATGGACTGCTGTCTAGGTTTGTCATAGCTTTTTTCCAAGCAGAAAGCATCTTTTAATTTCATGGCTGCAGTTACCATCTGCAGTGATTTTGGAGCCCAAAAAAATAAAGTCTGTCACTGTTTCCATTGTTTCCTCATCTATTTGCCATGAAGTGATGGGACCAGATGCCATGATCTTCATTTTTTGAATGTTGAGTTCTAAGCCAGGCTCTTTAGTTCCTCTTCATTTTCTGCCATAAAGGGTGGTTTCATCTGCATATCTGAGGTTATTGATATTTCACATGATGTGCTATGCATATAAGTTAAGTAAGCAGGGTGACAATATACAGCCTTGACGTACTCCTTTCCCAATCTGGAACAAGCCTGTTGTTCCATGTCCAGCTCTAACTATTGCTTCTTGACGTGCATACAGGTTTCTCGGGAGACAGGTCAGGTGGTCTGGTATTCCCATCTCTTTAAGAATTTTCCACAGTTTGTTCTGATCCACATAGTCAAAGGCTTTAGCATAGTCAATTAAACAGAAGTAGATATTCCTCTGGAATTGCTTTTTCTATGATTCAATGGATGTTGGCAATTTGATCTCTGGTTCCTCTGCCTTTTCTAAATCCAGCTTGAACATCTGGAAGTTCTCAGTTCACATATTGTTGAAGCCTATCTTGGAGAAGGCAATGGCAACCCACTCCAGTACTCTTGCCTGGAAAATCCCATGGACAGAGGAGCCTGGTAGGCTTCAGTCTATGGGGTCACTAAGAGTCGGGCATGACTGAGTGACTTTACTTTCACTTTTCACTTTCATGCATTGGAGAAGGAAATGGCAACCCACTCCAGTGTTCTTGCCTGGAGAATCCCAGAGACAGAGGAGCCTAGTAGGCTGCCATCTATAGGGCCGCAAAGAGTCGGACACGACTGAAGTGACTTAGCAGTAGCAGCAGCTTGGAGAAGCTATTCAAAATGCTAGTGGTACTTCATCCATGTGTACAATTATATCCTATTTAGTACTTAACCTCAGTAATCATCACATATGCTGTTATTACCAGGGCTAACACTTACTGAGCACTAACCACGTGCCAGCACTGTACTAAGCAGCATACCTGCCTTAACTTTTCATTCTCACCAAAACCAAACAAAGTAACTATTCTTATCATTCTCATTTGACAGATGAGGAAACCAAGGCTTAAAGGGAATTGGTAGCTTGCCAAAGTTCCCCTAATTTGGCAAGCAACAGTGGGTATTAGAATCCAAGCTCATCCACTCCAGAGCCCATCCTTTGCCTGCCCTCCTGTGCTCATCCTCTTGAAGGGTTCACAGAGGCTTACATTTTAAACCGATACAAGGCTGGGGAGTTTGAGGTCCTCCCACCAGCCTACTCACCAAGAGACTCATCAGTCAGCAGTTCTGGAGTAAGTCAAGCTTTGTTCCCCATCTTTTATGGAGTATAAAGATGATTAATTGCTTATACAGAAATTGATCTAACCACTATTTTATGGAAAATGCAGGATTTCCATATCTTTAAAGGAACTTCTCCAAGAAATTTGAATTAGAGAACAAAGTAATTGAATTTTTCCATCTTTCCTAGCATTTTCATCTACTGATTAATATAGAGTCCTGAGTGTTGAAAAGAATTCTGGAAATCAATAATAATATTAACCCTTATGAAAAGGTTTGCTGTGAGAAAGAATTGTAACCGAGAGTCTTCAATGGAAAATAGCCAAAGGTAAGAGTTCATGGATGCCAGTGCTATTGGCAGAGGGCAGCATGGGGGACAAACTTCCATGCTACTGTGATCTTTAATGTTTCCCCAGGATCCAAGCTCTCTCCTGGTCCGAGGGATAGTAATCTAGTAATCTGGTCCTATAACATGTTGAGATCAGGAGAGAGAGGCAATAAGCAGCATTGGTGACCACAGCCAGGCAACAATATCGGGTCCAAACAGCGCCCTCCTTCATCACCCTCCTAGCCAGGCAGACTACCCCCGAGCTCTGTCCTATTAAAATCACCCCTGTCTCTCAGGCTGTAGTTGGCCATGAGGATTAACCCCTCCCACCCCCCACCCCGGCATTCCCCCTCCTTCCAACAGTCCTTTGGGCAGACATGACTGACAAGAGTACCACAGGCGATGATGTCACAAAGAGAGGGGGCAGTGTGCCCTGTTAGACCATCTTTCACTCCAGTGGACTCGCCTTCACAGACAAATTGATTTGCAAAGGTTCAGGCTGCCAGCCTGGCCTGCTTTGCATACAGAACGCTCCCTGGTGACACAATAAAAAGTGGCCAGGCTAACAGAGGAGCACAGCGGGGTCTGGCCGGTTCAAAGTCCAAACTCCACACCCCCCCCCCACCTCAGTCTGGTTTGAAAGGTCACTGTGTGTCTGGGAAAATAGTTGCAGGATACAATCCTTTATTAAAGGTCACTATTTTTCAACAGCACTTAACACACACTTACACACAAATTGAGACTGGAGAGGGGGAAAAAAAAAAAAAAAGGGGGCTGCATCGTATTGTATATTGTGCTTGCAAGATTTATGTCTTGTGGTCACCAGCAATAAATACACACTGCTTCAGTATTAAAGTTCGCATTAATCCACCGATTCGCCCTCCCCTGGAAATCAGCCTCTTCTTTGCCAGGCAGACAGGGGCAACCAAGACTTTTGTTTGTCTCTTTTGTTCCTTTCCCATCTCTTCCTTCCCCTGTTGCAAGATTTTTATTTTATTTTTTTTTCAATTATTGTGGATGTTCCTATTATCACTGATGTGCACCCACAGAACTTTGCTCCTGGTAGTTTCCTCTCTTGCTCTGTGCAAGATGTGTGCCTAGCATCTGAATCCAAGACCTTGCACACTCATCATGCCCAACACTCAAGAGTGCCTCAGAGGATCTGTAAGTGTCCCAGACCCGGAGAAGCAAAAGTCAAGTTCTTTTCTATGCAGCTCATGAAAATCCAGGGGAGCCCTGTAGCTAAGTCAGTGGCCATAAAGCCATCAAGGAGACTGCCAATCCTGCCTTTTCATTATGTTGTATATTTTATTTGAGTAAATACTTCCGATACGAGCAAAAATAGCAATTGTATTTTCCTCCAGTAACAGACAGTTCATGTTTGGCTCCCAAAGAATGTTAACAATAGCAATCCCTGCATTCATAACAAAAGAGATTATCAAAGAAGTCAGCCTGAGCTGTTAGATTAATTTAGGCAAGAATTGCAAAAGGAAATATTTAGAGGAAATTCTATGAATTTCAAATAGCCAACAAAATATATAATGTTGAGGATTCCACTCGGCTCTGTAGCACATTTTTTTTTTTCCCAAAGCTCTTGCTAGTGATAGATTTCTGAGCTATCAAAAGCACATTAATTTTTTCTGATTAAAACAGCTGTGAAAATATACAAGTGTAACTGTGAAAAATCCGGGGCTTATTGTAATACTTTAAGCAAAACAAGGATAAAAGATTTTTAAATACGGACTTGCCAAAAGTAAAATATCTAACACGGGAGAACTAATTCTGCATGTGCTTCTAATATTTTGGCATAAATACTTTAATCCTCTTGTCCATTCCGTTGGCACCTCATCTACAGTTGACTTGTTAAGAGTGAGTTCCTTTGTAATGTCGTCAGCACCTCTCCATAGTTATTGACTGTGCTCTCATTAAAACGGCAAGATCACAAAAAAAAACGGCAGAAGTGAGAAGAGGTGGGGAGGAAGCCCACTCCTCACTACAAAGGTATTCAGGAAGGCAAGAAAACCTAAAGGAGAAATGATAAAACATGACAGAAGTGAAATCGTCTGACAAGGAGGAGAGAGAAGGGAGGTGCAAGGCGGGGAGGGGAGGGGGGAGGAGGAGAGAGGGGGGCCACGAGGAGGAGGAGCCTTCTGGAGGTGGGGCTGGAGTTTAGCGACTGTTTCCATGTTTCAGTTTACTTATAAAAATGCAGGGGACCACAAAGACCAAGTTCAAGCTGCTTACCAAGCTCACCCAGTTATGTTGTGATACAGGCTATGAGTGATGCATACACACACACACACACGCTCTCATAGTCACACGTGACTTATCTTCTCATTTCTTCAAAACAAATCCTTTTTGGAGGAAGATGTCAACTTCTCCCACTTGTGCCCCTGGTTTGGGCTTGGTTGGTAATGGTTTCACTGTGGAGCTGGACTCCACATTCCCTGATCAACTGCCTTGAAAGAGGTGACCTCGTGAATAAAGTCATTGTGTGATTCAACAGCATGGGAGGGACAAGCTTAACTACAACAAGATGCCTTTTGAGAACCGCCCAAAATTCAGCCCCACAATTCTGAAGACTGAGAAGAAAAGAAAAAAGAAGAAACAAAAAGGAGAGAGGAAAGCAGCTCTCTTCTCTGGGCCCCCCTCCCCCCGCCCCCTCAGCTTCAGGCTGGAAACAGGGTCCTGCTGTGTGCTGCACTGACCCTCTGCCAGCTCCCATCCAGACAGGAGTTTGGGGACTGGGGCTTCAGGTTGGACCTTGAGATTGCCAAGTGCCCCCCCCCATTACCATGTAGCGCCCAGACCCAGCATCCCCTTGCCTCCAACAATGACACAAATGCTACCACCTCTCAAAGGAGGATTCTGTAAATATGAGTGCCTGGGATTTCAACCTATAGAGCCCCCAGCACATCCAAAGGCCGCACACTAATGCATAGAATGTCTGGATTCGGCCGAGGTACGGCATCTGTCTCCACAAATGAGGCTCTAGGACAGCACAGGATGAAGTGTCAGATTCTGAGGGGTTTGGGAACTGCTGAACTGGGGTGGCACCTCTCTCATCCTCTTGACTTGCTCTCCCTTCAGCCTCCACCCCACCCGTCCTCAGCCAGGTGATTAATTCCAAGCTCCGAGACAGTCTCTGAAGGGACGCACGTTCGTTCGTTTGTTCGCTGCAGTGACACCCAGTGCTAGAGGAGAGAGGAACAGGCAGAGGCTTCTCTGCTGCCAGCTGTGGCCAGAAGCCTGCAAGTGTCCCCTGACCAGGCTGAGCGTGTCCTGTTCCTGGGGCATCTGGGCAATCTGACCCACCCAGGATGGGATGCCAAGGGTCACTATCTTGGATGTGATTATGCCCTGCATCCCAGGAGGATTCCCGGTGCTTTTTGCTCAATACAATGTTGCCCTCGAGCCCTGGCCTCTTCTCTACATCCTGATTCAGCCTCCTGTCCAGGACCACTCCAGCCGCACTCATGTCTGTATCCACCCTCCCCTCCCTATCCTGGGTAAACTATGGTCAGGTCCCCACAAGTACAGCCCGTCCAAGTACCTTCCAGTGAAGTAGCACCTCTCACTGTAAGAAATGGACTTTGCCATGCATTGTAGCCCCTCTGATTGTCCTTCTGAGTGGACAGAGTCTGGCTTACATGAAGGCCTCCCACAGCACAATGGTCATTCAGACTGAAAAGCTACCATCATTTTTCTCCAAGGCTCATGGGTTTGGGACATTTTCCTTTTTTATTACTTTTTACAAGACCCAGATGTTTTCTCACCCTTGCATTACTAAGCCCTATGATGATTATGGGTGAGTGTGTGCCTGAGTGTGTGTGTGTGTGTGTGTGTGTGCAAGTCACACTGAGGAAAACCGCGATGCAGTCATCTTTTGATCACAGGGCAGAGGGGAGGGGGGAGAAGGTGTCTCACTTGCTCCTAGATTTTGAAGACAGGCATCTGGACTGTTTTGGGGCAGTGTGTCAAGACTACCATCTCCATGCAGGCAGGGACTTTGTTTTGTATCCTGCTTTAGCCCAGTACCTAGAACAGCTGTTGTCACTATATGCTCAATAAACATTTATTGAAAAGTTTTATATGCTGAAGAATGCAAGCATGTATCTCTGTGGCTTCTGTCATTTCTTTTATTTTTCACAGACTAAAAGAAAACTCGCTGGAATAGGAGATCAACCTGAAACTTTCTGCCTATCGGACCTTTCTTCTGTGGTCTGTCAAGGGAAAGAAAACAAGGCAAACGCATGCATGTATCTGCGCATGTACATGTGTGTGTGTGTGTGCGTGCGCACACACACATCTGTGGGGGGCAGTAACATCTCTAGGTGGTTTTTTTTTTCCCTTTGTTATGTCTGGTCCAATCCCTCCACTTCCTTCCTGCCCAGGTCATGCACCTGAGCTCTATTATAATAGCAATTACAACAATTTGGACAGCATTATAAGTATAGTTCTGAAAGCGGCTGTCACAGAAATTAGCAAGTTTTGCCAACAGCTCAGCTCTGAGACGATGGGAGCCGAGGCCGGGATGGGAGGAGTTAACCCAGACGAGTGGGGTGTTATGCAAAGTCCCAAATCCCTAAACTCCTGCAAAGATCTTTGATGGCCGTGATCAATAGATTCTCAGACCACAATGACATAACCTTGCAGTGGCTCTGCAAGGGTACAGTGGCTAAAAAGGCGTGAGGAGGTGGGAAGGTGGGAGGAGTGGTGAGAGAAGGGAATACAGATCTCATATGCCTTCCCCTGCGCCCCCAGCACCTCCTTCCCACACCCACCCCCTCTTCAACAGGCATCACACAGCAAGTGACTGGTAATGGTTCTTTGGCCTTGTACAGCTTTTAAAATCCTTCAGCTGAAGCATCTCAGCTCCAATCGCCAGCAAAGCTTGAGTACCCTTGAGACCCTGGTACAGATAATCACCATCCACTCAGTGACAAGAAGCTGAGCGCCGCTTCGGTACCAAGGAGACCGAATGTGGCAGGGCACCAAGGTGCCATCTTAGACGCATCAAAGCAGCCGCCGTGGCGGCAGCAGTCGCAGCACACAGGGAGAGATGTGTGTGTGTGTGTGTGTGTGTGTGTAAGTTGTTGTTTCTTCCCCCTTCTCTTCCTCATCTTCCTCTTTCCTCTCGGCCTCCTCAGAGAATCCTTTCTCAAGAGGGGTGCTGTTAACACAGGGGCCCTTAGCCGCCTTCCTGTTACCAGGGCCTGCTGGACCAAATTGAATCCTGTAGTCAATACTGTTGGAAAGGAAAATGACATTACTTTGTGTAAAAGTGTAATCAAAAGGTGGTTGGATGATTTTTCTTGCTTTCTGAGAAATGTAATTTGAGTTTATGATTAAATAAGAGAAAGCCGGGCAGTTAGCAGCTTCCTACTTTCCTCCCAGAACTTCCCACGTGCTCTCTCTACCAGGTGACAGCATCATAGTTAATGGTGTGGCATTATATATACAATACTCTGTGGATGGTATGGCTGGCTGGGATGGTCGTGCAGACCAGGATGCTGATGGGCATTTACGTACCAGCTGAAGGGATGAAGAAAGAATATCTAGAAACAAGAGAAGAGCCCTCCTTAATACACGCAGAACTCAAACACCCAGCAGCTCGGAACAGCCAGTGAATTTTCCAGATCACAAATGCCCCTGCATTTATATTCCCTTTTCCACCTTAGGTCCTTGGCTCACATTTTCCTTTCACAGAGCTCCCTGGCAAACTGAAAATGGCCTAAACAAGGAATACCACATCCCTTGCACATCTTAATAATAGCTCTCCAAACAGCCCAAAATATTTTCATTCCATTGTCAGCTTTCCATCTCACACCTTAACAAGGGGCAGTCTTCCGAGAGGGACAGCTCAGGGCAGTTGTCCTTTGCAGGTATGACTTGAAGGCCAAGTAACCAGGCCTCAAGCCTCGGCCCAGAAGCAGATCAATTTTCCTAGTAAGCAGCCATACACAGGAGATGCAGGCACTGAAGGTCTGTGGAAGGGAAGACACTGTTCTGTTCCCAACGCCATGAGGACAGAGGTAGGCAGTGCATATGCAGCGCTGCAGTCCCCCAGGGACGCATGAACATTTAGGCACTGACCACTGCACTGGAAGAGGTCACGGTAAGGGAGCCCGGGGCCTGGGAGAGTGGAAAAGGAAACCATCTTTGCCCTGAGAGTATGGAAAGTTTGCCAGGAACCAAAGCAGTGGATTTTAGAATCCCAGAGAGCCTGTCAAAAAGAAAGCTACATCTTTGAATGTTATTTAAGGGGACACCAAGGAGGTGGGAGCCTGAATATGAAACCCCAGAAACATCACAGACAGACACTGGGCCTCTGTTTCCCCCAGTCAACTCGCCTCAACACCCCAACAAGGAAGAGCTGTCCCTAAATGCTGACCAAAATTTGAATTCGCTTAGTTGATTCATTCACTCAATAGAATGTTCATTCATCTGCTATATTTCAGGCACTGTGCTAAGTCACTATTGGAAATACAACAGTGAATAAAACTGACAAAGATATCTGTACCCCTGGAATTTACATTCTATCCCTTCAAAAGGATGAAGACTTTCAAAAGACAATGAGAGACGCAAAGGGTCTGGGGAAAGAGAACTAAGAAAGAAGTGGCTAAGGTCTATGTTTTCTATGGGATTTTGAGTGAAGGAGAGGAAAGGCGCACAGGACAAAGTTGAAAGGGAAGAAGGAAGTGAAGGGGCTGGGAGGAGGGAGGAATGTGCAGAAGCTAAAGCCACAGAGGGAGGATTCACCTACTTTGCAATTTTGCTAAAGATTAGTGCTGGTAATGAAGAGATGATCATGCAAATACCCATAGGGTTAAATGCCAAGATTCCAAGTTACTATTATATTTATAAGGGGCAAGAAACTGGTAAAAATCTCTGCTCAGCTGCCAGTAAGCCTGAGTTCCAGTACCAGGCCTCAGTGCAAAACTCCAGGGCCCTCCCATATTTGGACCCATAGAGAAACTCCCCCTGGTCTCTATCCAGGCAACTGGCCTCCTCCTTCTTCCCCAGTGAAAGTAAGTTGCTCAGTCGTGTCCGACTCTTTGCGACCCCATGGATTATACAGTCTACGGAATTCTCCAGGCCAGAATACTGGAGTGGGTAGCCTTTCCCTTCTCCAGGGGATCTTCCCAACCCAGGGATCAAACCCAGGCCTCCTACATTGCAGGAGGACTCTTTACCAGCTGAGCCACAAGGGAAGCCCAAGAATGCTGGAGTGGGTAGCCTATCCCTTCTCAAACAGATCTTCCTGACCCAGAAATTGAACCAGACTCATATTAAAGAAGCCCTTCTTCCCCAGGGCTTCCCACATATCTGTGTAATGCCAGGAGCCCAACAGGCCAACTAGTACCCTGTTCATTGGAAAACATACAGCAATTTGTAAAAAAAAAAAAAAAAAAAAAATCTTTCCCTAAAATTCTGGTGTGCTAGTCAAATTTATTGAAAACCTTGACCTCCATCCTCAATCACTACAGAAGCCAAGAAAGCCATGAGTTTCACTCAAACCACATGTCATGCTTTCCCCCTGGCATTCAGAATCAGAGTCCTTGAGTCACAGAAGAGCAACCTTGCATCTGAATCATCCCAGAGCTTGTGTCCCGCAGCCTCCCTGCCATCGTGCTATTTCTAGCCCTGACAGAGTCACCACTCTTTCCTCCGCCCCAATTCCTTTGACCCTCTACCTGCATCATGACATAAACTTTGGCACTGCCTCCACTATAGGAAGCCTCACTCTTTTCCTCAGTAGCTAGAATTATTGCCAATTTTCTTCTCTCATAAAAAGAGGGGGGAAAAAAGCTTTCAAGTTACTACATAGGAATTCAGAAGTTAAATAGCATCCCCCAAATAAATAGCACACACACTCACACACACAACCATCCCAAAACTATTGGCCTGAAAATTTGGCTATCCCACAGATGCCCCTTTTGATATAACTACATAAAAAGAGGTCAGGTCTCGGTCTGCAGACTGAGCTCAGTCTGTGGTCTGCCAAGAGTCACCAAAATAAAAGATCACCCAGAGAGCTGAAAGAACCAGTTTCACAGTGTGCACTCCACCTAGGGGTGCCCAAACAAGGTTGAAAATACAGCTTGGTATGTAATGGCTGTGTGGCATGTGAGACTGAGGCTGGCAGAGGGTGCTGAACAGCTTGCTGATATACTGGGCACAACTTGGCTCTAGGGAGGATCTAACTGAAAAGAAAGACCCAAATACACACACAGAGAGAGACAGAAAAGAGACCTAAAAGGAGACCAAGTGATGGAGGGAGACAGGATGAGTGACAGGGAGACAAAGAGGTAGGGAAGACAAAGGAGGTGCCCTCCTTTCCTTAATGCTCCTAGAGATTAGAAATGAAGCCACAATGAATAAATCGCCATCGTGGTTGGCGATGATGGAAACTTTTTTTCCTTGAGGGGAGAGAAAGCAGATAATACCTTCTCTCTATCCAATTTTTAAATAACCTGCTGAGAGCTGGGGAGAAAATGCAGACCAGGAAAAACAATAGCAACAGGCAGAGGAAAAGACAGCAACTGGACTAAGAACTGACTGTGAAAGCTCATGTGGCCATCAGATTGTTGTGGCTTTATGACTCTGATTTCTCCCTGTCAATAATTTTTACTCTTCTCTCCCCCAAACTTGTTCCCTTAGGCCCTGCTTTACTAAGCCTCAGACAATAGTGATCTCAGCATAGAGACATATAGCCAGCAGTCTCAGACCAAATCAGGAGACCAGGACACAAAGGGCAAAGGTTTGACCCTAAGAGAAATTTCTCATGGGGTCGGATCACACTGCCTGGCCCGAGGGATTTTTTTTTCCTCTGATATTGTTTTCTCTCTTCAAGTGACTGATTTTCCCAGCCAAATCTTTAACTCCCTTCCAAGAGGAGTGATGTTTGTCTCTTTGGGGTTTGGTTATAGGTGTCTTCCTCCTGCCTTTTCCCATCATTTTTTTTTTCTTTTAAAGCTGCCACATCTCCAAGTCTCAGCCTGATGATATGGGCTATGCATCCAGGGCTGGACTACACCAGCTCCCACCTCCCTGGGACCTCCCACCACCCACCCCTCTCCCTGCCCACGTCCTCCGGAGACTTAGCATCTCTCAAAACTGCCGGATGACGCATGGCCAATTGGAAGACATTTGTTACTTGCAAATGTTCAAATCAACACTTACTCTTGTCTCAAAGTCTGCAGGGAAAACCAAGTCTGACTACTACTTGCAGTTTTTTGGGGGGCTAGCGGGGGAAATATACGGGAGTTGAGGCCTCGGTGCAGAAGAGAAGTGTTTTCATTTGGCTGCAGCATTTGATCTTTGAGGCCCAAGAGCTGGAGAGGGGATCTTGGGGCAGAAAGCAGGCTTTTCCCTGCTCAGGAGCAGGACAGGGTCTTCTGGCCTTGCCATTGTACTTGAGCCTCAGAGTCCCAGGGCTGTGTCAATCATCTCTGTCAGCATTTTGATAGTGGCAGAGGTGGGGAGGAATTTGTCCCATAGTCAGTGAAAGGTCAGTAAAAGGCACAGGGCACTATCATGGCAGCTCCTCACCTGGTCCCTTTCTGTCCTCTGAGCCCAAAATTCTCTCCACTCCCCCAGACCTGGCAGAATTTCCTAGCCTTTCTATTACCATCTATAAAGACTTTCCTGGCTACTCCAGCTCTTTCAATCTCTAGCTCTCTTTGAAGTAGCTTTTTTCACCCTCTCTTGCCTTGTAACTGCCTTGTAGAGTTGGCTAACTTTCAGTTATAATGTTCAGTCCTAATGATATTTTATAATCTGGGAAATAGTATCTCTAGTCTCAGGAAATTCTCAGCCCTCAAATACTGTTTCCACATCTTTTCCTCTGTTTTCCCCTCTTGGGACTCCTTTTAAACATATGGTGGGGGCTTTTGAGCTGTTATTCAGATTTCTTAACTTTTTTTTCATGTTTCCCATTTGACTGGGTCTTTATTCCACATTTGGGGGCATTTCCTCAGCTCAGATTTCCAGTTTCATAATTCTTTTTTTTTTTTTTTTTTTGCTGTGTGCAATATGCTATTTGGTCTATTGTGTAGGGTTTAAAATATACTGGCAAATCCTTTGACAGCTTTTTCTCCAAGAGGTGGAGTCTAACTCCTCTCTGCTTGAGTTAGGGCTAGTTTTAATGACTCTCATCTAGTGAATAGAATATGGTGTAACTGACAATGTATAACTTCTAAGACTTGGTCATAAAAAGCATTGTTGCTTCCTTCCTCTGTGTTCTCGCTCACTTGCTCTAGGGGAAACCAGCTGCCACATCATGAGGACAATCAAAGCGAACTACAAGAGCCCCACATGGGGAGGAACTGAGGTCATCTGCTAACAGGCCCAAGAAGGATCCATCTTATCTCCAGCCTCAGGCCTTTACATGATGGCAGATCTTGCTGACATCTTCACTATAACCTCATGAGAGACCTTAAACCAAAACCAGCTAGCTAACCCATTCCTGAATTCCTGACACAAAGCAACTGTGAGATAACAAATGTTTGTTTTAAGCTACTAAGTTTTGCTTAAACTTTGCATGATTTTTAACTAATCCACCCATAGACTCAATTGTTTAGCTCTAGCAACTATTTCTTCATTCTTAAAGTTTCTAATTTTTCCAAAACCACCTGTTCTTGTTTCATTGCCTTCTGTTTTTATTTCATCGTTTCTATGTTCTCCCTTATCTTCAAAAACATTTAAATTATTCATTTTTAAACGTTTTTATTGTTCTATAGCCTCCTTTCTTTGAATATTGATACCTCCAATTGCTCAGTTTGTTATTTATCACTCATGGTGTTGGACTTCCTGGGCACTATGTAATTTTTATTTGTGAAATTATCTTTTATAAATATTTCTTCCTATGACTATCCAGAAAACCCAGGGTAGGTTTAAGGAGAAATTGATAACCAGGTTTAGGCTTCTCAGCTCAAAGTAATCTGCTTACTCACCCTGGCCCTGAGCACACACGGTGGTCCCAAAATGCCGTAATGCTGGGTGGTACTTCTCAGAACCTTAGCCACAACCTTCAGAAGGGAGAAAGGAGAAAACCCCTCAGAAAGGAAAGCAGGGATTTTCTGCGGACGGCCTCCCACATTTAATGGGGAGAATCTGATCCCAGGCCTTATCTTTATATAGGCTGTATAACTCAAGCCTCCAGCATTCAGTAAAATAGGATCCCAACTTGAGCCTAGTGATTAGCCAGTCCCTTCCTAGTCCACACAAGTTTAACAGGTAAGGCCTCCATATTTCAGTGAGAACCATGTATTAAATCATTTTATGGAAATCTCTCCATTTATAACTGCGGAAATTTCTACTCTTGATTTAAGCATTGATTGCTGCTGCTGCTGCTGCTGCTAAGTCACTTCAGTCGTGTCTGACTCTGTGCGACCCCATAGACGGCAGCCCACCAGGCTCCCCCGTCCCTGGGATTCTCCAGGCAAGAACACTGGAGTGGGTTGCCATTTCCTTCTCCAATGCATGAAAGTGAAAAGTGAAAGTGAAGTCGTTCAATCATGTCCGACTCTTCGAGACCCCATGGACTGCAGCCTACCAGGCTCCTCCGTCCATGGGATTTTCCAGGCAAGAGTACTAGAGTGGGGTGCCGTTGCTTTCTCCTAAGCATTGATTGGGTACTTGTTAAAACTTTTTTCCCATCATCTGTAAGTGTTCAAGGTAAAAGGGAAAAGCTTTAGCCTGCAGTCAATATATTTGCCCTGTACCAGAAGTCTTATTTGCTAACCTTCCACATTTATTTATCCTCTCTCCTCTGTCACACCTTAAAACTCGAAAACACAGGGCCAGGATTATACCCATTTTTTTACTTCTCTTCATTGGAAGAGCAAAGTGTTTTCAACATGGGAGCCTCTCTATAAACATTTGATTGACAGATGAGGGGACGATGTAATGGGGAGATTTGGAAGGAAAAGGAATTAAAACTTCTCCCATGTATCACTAGGATTTCTGACCCTCAGATCTAGAACCCTGCTAAGAAGATGGTTCTTAGCTTTCCTGGATCATGGACACTTTTAAGTTAGACCCTCTCTGCAGGAAAAAAAAGAAAAAATATATGTATACACACACACACACACACACACACACACACACACATGACACCCAAACACAAAATTCTGCATTCTATTTCAGAGAGCTAAGGAATTTTAAAAATTAACTCTAAAATATTAAAAATGTTTCTCATGTCCCTTAACAAAATTTCTTTTGGTGTTGTCAGTCATGCTTTTTCTTGCCACTTACCAAAGATCTTTTTTTTTTTTAATCATTAGAAATCACCCTGTCCAGTGTCCTCCCTTGACAGACATGGAAGTTCAGGTCCTGAGAGCCTGTAGAACTCGCCCAAGCTAATCCTGGTCTGACCTCTGGCTAGATGCAGCGCTACTAATAGCTGTTCCCCACTATCTAGATTTCTTCTTAGAACTCTGGAACTAGGTACACTCCTATGTGGTAGCACCACAGAAAGTTATATCTAATCCTATCAATAATGATACTAGTTTGTTCCCAATATGGAACCCATACTTTACTCTCCTTTACAAATACTCCCTTGTACCTAGCCTTTTGCTGTTGATCACTAAATTCAACTGATACATCTGAAAAAGGTACTTAACAATCTCAGCCCCCTTAGCCAATTGAGCTTGTCATGCTCCCATCTGTCATTCAAGGTCAATTCAGCCAACATTTATTGATGCCTGGTATTTACCACAAACTGCTCTCAACACTAAAAATACAAAAATGACCAAGGTCACACTAGGCTCATTGGCTAATGGAATGATGGACATGTGGACACATAACTATAAAAAATGTACATCTGAACTAGGGGCATGTACAAAGTGGATACCCTTCTAACAAAAACTATAATTACTTTCAAAAAGTGGAAATTGTTTAAACTACATCCTCAATTCACCAGAGAACTAATATGAAAATTATAAACAAAAATGATAATACCCCCCAACGCCTTCAGTTCCTTGATTTTTTTTAATTCACTCATAAATAATTTTAGAAGTGGGAGAAAAAAGTACACAGAAAATTATAAACAGGAATATATGACATGCTCTTAAATTCTATAGTCAGAGAGCAAGTGTGAAATTCACTGTCATGTCCAACTCTTTGCTACCCCATGGGCTGCAGCCCACCAGGCTCCTCTGTTCATGGGATTTCCCAGGCAAGAATACTGGAGTAGGTAGCCATTCCCTTTTCCAGGGATGACTCCCTTACCAACCCAGGGATTGAACCAGGTCTCCTGCATTGCAGGCAGATTCTTTACCATCTAAGCCACCAGGGAAGCCCCTCAGAGAGCAAATATATACCCTTAAATGTTTTCATCAGTAATTGTAAAAGGATAAAAATATATAAACTAAAATCGAATGACTTAGAAAAATGAAATCAAATGACTTAGAAAAAATTTTTTAAATTATTAACAGAAATTAATATATTAGAAAAGAGTTGGTCTTATAAGTTGAAAATATATAAGCATTCAAAATTAGGGGAAAAAATATATAATCCATTGACTTGAAAATATTTTTACTCATTTAAGAATTTCATGTGACATAGTATAACAAATAAAAAAAATCTTTGTAAAATAGATAATTTTATAAGAAAATGCAGATTACCAAAATTGTATGCAAAAGAAGTAGACAAGTTAAACAAATAAATGCCATGGAAGAAATTGGAAAAGTCTGCCAAGGGATTAAACCCAGATGGCTCTATGGGCAAATTCTTTCAAACTTTCAAGAAATCAACTATTCTATTGCTATATAAAATGTTCCAGACCATAAAATTTTTTTAAATCTTCCTTGTTTATTTTGTGAAGTTAGCATAACACCAATATAAAAATCTGACAAAGACAAAAACAGCACAATAAACAGTCTAACAAAACTTTGGACAATCTCATATTAGTAGAAGTGAAAAGATCAAAACTCTTCAAGGGTGGGTTAAGTACACTCATTATTACCACTGTAATTGAAATTTTTTTCTAGACATTTAGCCAATACAGTAAGACAGGAAGAAATAAGAAATGCAAACAGTGAAAAGGAGACCAAATTGGCATTATTTGCATAAACTGATAGTCACCAATCCAGAAACTCAAGGGTAGTAAGCCACCAAAACAAATTACCCATTTAACTAGACAATTACAAAATAAATACATATATATATATAACAATAACTCCTTAAAATAGCAGCAATAACCACTCAGTAAATATAATGCGTAAAGAGTTTTATTTCTAATAGCAACAAAAATACAAAGATTCTTGGAATAAATTTAGTGAAAATTGTGCAGGATCTTTATAAAGCTAATGATATGATTTACAAAAACCAATGAAGAATACTTGAGTATAGAAGGAGTGCTATATATTGTGTCTGAAAGGTGAGATTTAATAATGGAAAGCTGTAAATTCTCCCCAAGTTAATGGACTTTTACTCAAAATCACAATGAAAATTTGAAAAAAAAAAAGTGGTTTTGAATTTCAAAAATTGTTTTGAAGAATCAAGCATAATGACAAGTTGAACTTCAGCTGCCAAAAGAAGTTATAAATCTAGTAAATAAAATAATACAGAACAGAACAATAAGAACCAAAACAGGCCCAACCAGATAAAAATTTAGTCTAGGAAATGTGTGACATTTCAAATGAACAAGAAAAATAAAATGTTTAAAAATGAGTTGTAGGACAACTATTTGAAATAAAATGTAAAATTCAATCCTTACCTTATATGGCATGCCAAAATTCCAAATGGATTTTTAAAACAAAATGTCAAAAAAATAATGAAAGAACAAAAATGTAGATGAACTTTGATTGATGGTGTGTACATAAAACTTTTCTATGAATAAAATTAAGGAGGAAGGAAGGAGGAGGGAAGGGAAGGAGGAAATATTACAGATTTAACTACATGAAAGCTAATTCTAGAAATAAAAATGACATAAACAAGCACTGAAGGCAAATATCAACCTCATAAAAACTTTACAATATGAAACAGATAAAGAATTAACATTTATATAATTAGCTCTTGCAAATCTATAGGAAAAATTAAAATATTGCTAAAAATAAGCAAATGAGATAGACAAGCAATTCAGAAAAGGAAAAACCACAAATAATATAGAAGTATTTGAAATGGTTGGCTTCAATAATAACCAAATAAATTCAAGATAAACAGAGCACTACATTTCATTTAATTTCAAAAATTGAAATATCCAAGTCTGGTGAGGATACAGGGTAATGACTTTCTTAAATATATTTTGTTGGCAGAGTTGTAAGTTAATGCAATTCTGAGGAACAATTTAGTAATATGTGTAAAAAACTACACAGATATTCACCACTTTAACTTAGGATTTCCACCTCTCCAGTTTTACCCAAAGAAAATGAACAACGCTGCTTACAAACATATGCATACAAGAATATTCTCTTTAGTATGACTTCAATAGAGCAGAGTTTGAATCCTCCAAAATATATACTTAGGCCCTGATTAAATGACTTACAGCATATCCACATGCAAACTCATTAATATTTTATCTACATATAATCTAATGACTTAAACAGTTAGAACCTGACATGGAACAACGGACTGGTTCCAAATTGGGAAAGGAGTACGTCAAGGCTGTGTATTGTCACCTTGCTTATTTAACTTATATGCAGAGTGCATCATGTGAAATGCCAGGCTGGATGAAGCACAAGCTGGAATCAAGATTGCCGGGAGAAGTATCAATAACCTCAGATACGCAGATGACACCACCCTTATGACAGAAAATGAAGAGGCACTAAAGAGCCTCTTGAGGAAAGTGAAAGAGGAGAATAAGAAAGCTGACTTAGAACTCAACTTTCAAAAAATGAAGATCATGGCATCTGGTCCCATCACTTCATGACAAATAGATGGGGAAACAATGGAAACAGTGAGAGACTTTATTTTCTTGGGCCCCAAAATCACTGCAGATGGTGATTGCAGCCATGAAGTTAAAAGATGCTTGCCCCCTGGAAGAAAAGCTATGACCAACCTAGACAGCATATTAAAAAGCAGAGACATTACTTTGCCAACAAAGGTCCATCTAGTCAAAGCTATGGTTTTTCCAGCAGTCACGTATGGATGTGAGAATTGGACCATAAAGAAAGCTGAGCACCAAAGAATTGATGCGTTTGATCTGTGAACTTGGAGAAGACTCTTGAGAGTCCCTTGGACTGTAAGGAGATCCAACCAGTCCATTCTAAAGGAGATCAGCCCTAGGTATTCTTTGGAAGGAATGATGCTAAAGCTGAAACTCCAATACTTTGGCCACCTCATGTGAAGAACTGACTCATTGGAAAAGACCCTGATGCTGGGAAAGATTGAAGGCAGGAGGAGAAGGGGACGCCAGAGGACGAGGTGGTTGGATGGCATCACCGATTCAATGAACATGAGTTTGAGCAAGCTCTGGGAGTTGGTGATGGACAGGGAAGCCTGGCATGCTGCAGTCCACGGGGTTGCAAAGAGTCAGACGTGACTGAGCAACTGAACTGAACTGAACTGAATCTAATGACTGGAGAAGGAAATGGCAGCCCACTCCAGTATTCTTTCCTGGAAAATCCCATGAACAGAGAAGCCTGGCAGCAGGCTATATATAGTTCATATGGTCGCAAAGAATTGGACATGACTGAAGTAGATTAGTCTGCCTGTAACCTAATGACACGAGAAAATGTCCAAGATACATCGCTAAGGAAAATGTTACAAAGCAGTGTGCAGAATACAGTCTTACTGGTGCTTTAAGTCTTCAATCATGAGATTTTTTATTTAGTGTCTATCTTGTTCACTCTCACACTGCTAGAATATTCTCACCTCTGACTGTATGTTAGAATAATCTGGAACACTTTTATAAAATACCCCTGCCTGGGCTCCACCCCCAAAATATTAAAACAGCATTTCTGCAGATGTTAGTTGTTTTGTTCTTTTTTTTTAATTTCTTCAAGTGATTCTAATGTGCAGCCAGTGTTAAAACTACTTCTGTGTACAACAGTGATTCTCAACCTGGGCAATTTTGCCCCAAAGGTATATTTGGCAATATCTGGAGACAATTTTGATTTGCATCCCAACCTGGATTGAAGGATTCTACTGGTGTCTGATGGGTCGGGGCCGGGTTTCACGGGGGGAATTTATCACTCTGAAAGTTAAAGTTACAACTCCCAGTATCTCAGAATTTAACAGTATTGGCTTCCCAGGTGGTGCTAGTGGTCAAGAATCCACCTGCCCGTTCTGGAAACATAAGAGATGCGTGTTCAATCCCTGGGTTGGGAAGATCCCCTGGAGGAGGGCAGAGCACCCTACTTCAATATTCTTGCCTGGAGAGTTCCATGGACAAAGGATCCTGGCAGGCTACAGTCCACAGGGTTGCAAAGAGTTATACATGACTAAAACAACTTAGCACGCAGCACGAAGGAAAGGTCATCAAAGAGATACTTAGGTTAAAATGAAGCCTTACCATAGGCCTAAGTCCAGTATGACCCTGTATTTATAAGAAGAGAGACACCAGGAACACAAATGCACAGAGAAAAGGCCAGGAGACAGCAGCCATCTGCAGGCCAAGGGGAGAGGCCTCAAGTGAAACCAACACCCCCAACACCTTGTTCTTGGACTTCCAGCCTCCAGAATGGTAAGAAAGTAAATGTCTACTGCACAATCCCCCTACTCTGGCATTTTATTATGGCAGCCTTAGGGAACAGGGATGCTGGCTAGATTTCATAAAATGCATGGGACATTCTCCACAACAAAGAATTATCTGACCCCAAAATGTCAATCATGCCAAGGTTGAGAAACACTGCTTTAGAACCTAGCTTGGTGTCAAGTGTAGATAGATAACTAACAAATATTTTCTTGAGTGAGATACTCAGTGGGTAAAAATCAGCAGGATTTGGTCACCAGTTGAATGGAAAGAGAGAGCCACAGGGAAGAGTCAAGAATGGTGACCACGACTTCCCTGGTGGTCCAGTGGTTAAGAATCAGCCTGCCAATGAGAGGGACACAGGTTCAATCCCAGGTCCAGGGAAGATTCTACATGCCGCAGAGCAACTAAGCCCACGTGCTTAGTTGCTTACTGAAGCCTGAGCACCTAGAGCCTGTGTTCCACAAGAGAGGCCACTGCAACGAGAAGCCCGAGCAGCCCAAGGAAGAGTAGCCCCCGCTCACCGCAACTAGCGAAAGTCCAAGTGCAGCAGCAAAGACCCAGTGTAGCCAAAAATTAACAATTAAAAAAAAAAAAAAGAGGAAGAATGGTGACAAGATTTATGTTTGGGCTGACGAGGTGAGTGGGGAAGGCAGAATGCAGCAGGATGGCCAGGGTGGAGTCAGGAATCAGGTGGAAGCGGAAGTGGGCATCCAGCGGAGGTGTTCAGTGACCAGTCAGAAATGGACTGCTGGAAATAGAACAAGGCATTGCCAGTGTGCAGGGAGAGAGGTTCAGCTGCTGCGAGGAAATAAGATAGCCCCCAGGGGAGCATCTAGAATGAGCGAAGTACCAACAAGGGAACCTTGAAGATCAGTAATATTTAAAGGGAAGGCAGAGGAAAAAAGGAGCCTGCCCATCAGATAAAGGAAGAAAAAAGAGGCCAATTAAGAACCTTCATCTGAGGGCAGCCCTGAAAGCTATAATAATCTTATGTGTTAACCTGCCTAGGCTGTAGCACCCAATTAATCAACCAAACACTAATCCAGGTGTTGCTGTGGACATATTTTATAGATGTGCTTAGTATCTCCAATCAGTTGACTTTAAGTAAAGGATATCATCCTAGATAGCATAAGCCTCATCCAGTCAGTTGAAAGGCCATAAGAGCTAAACTGAAGTTTCCTGAGGAAGTAGAAATTCTGCCTCAAGACTGAAGCACCAGCTCCTACCTGAGTTTCCAGCCAGCTAGCCAGCCGTACAGATTTCAGACTCGCCAGGGCCTACAACTTCATAAACCAATTCCTTGTTGTTTCTCTGAAGAACCTTGACTGAAGCCAAGAAAAGGTCAGAACTGATGGATCCATCCTGCACCTTTATGCACTGGCTTTGACATATATGAGTGAAAAAAGAGGTCACTCCACACCCACGATGAGAACTCAGGAGAGGAGAAATTGAGGAAAGAGAGAAGAGGTCTGGGAGGGAGAGCACAGGAAGATTTCGAAAATGCGCGCCTGCCTGTGGAAATGAGGAGGGGCCAGGACGAGGGAACACAGGCAGACCAAGTCAGGATAAGGGCGCCCGGCTGTCCCACACTACCTCTGCTATCATTTGTGAGCACTCACCATATTCAGTGTCATCTGAAGCAGTTTACACTCATTAACTGTCACCATGAACCTTCTTGAGGGAGTTTTCATCTTTATTTTGCAAACATGGCAACTGGACCGAAGAGGAACTAATTACACTAGATCCTTCACTAGAATGTAGGGGAGCCCAGATCCGAATTCAGTCTCCTCCAACTCCACACTTGTGTTGTTGACCACCAAGCTGTTATTTCACGAATTACTTGATGGAAATGTTAGGAGTACAGAAAATGGAGTTCTAATGCTGATTCTACCCTGATTGGCTGCAGGGCATCTATCTACAGGCAGATGGTGGAGAGGTTTGAGTGGGTGGAAGTCATCTGCTATGATGGAACAGACCAGCCTTTGGCATCAGACACCTGGATCTGGATCTCAAGTCTACCATTTATTGGTTGGGTAGCCTGGGGCCGGTTTCTTACTCTCCCATGATTTAGCCTCATCTTTAAAACAAAGATTAATGATACCTACCTTTAAAAGATTGTAATTTCTGAGACAGCATCCATAAAGCACAGAGCACATAGTAAGTATTCAAAAATGATAGCTTAATTTCATCCTCAATTTTTCTCTGGTCCATTCTACCCCCTACAGCTTTGGACTGGTCCAGTAAGATGACAAATCCAAACATCCTTGATAAATTCAGGGCATCATCATTACGGGAGGAAAGGATGCAAACTTTGTGCTTTATATAAAACTCAGCCACCAACTGGGGCTTCCCTGATGGCTCAGATGGTAAAGAATCTGCCTGTGATGCAAAAGACCTGGGTTTGATCTCTGGGTCCAGAAGGTCCCCTGGAGAAAGGAATGACAAGCCACTCCAGTGTTCTTGCCTAGAGAATTCCATGGACAGAGGGGCCTGGCAAGCTATAGTCCATGGGGTCACAAAGAGTTGTACATGACTGGAGACTAACAACAAGTAAGTCATGTAAACCCACGTACCTCAGTTGCCCGTTTTAAATGTAGACATAGTGAACATTAGGTTTATGAGGACAAATGAGTGCAGTTTTTAATTATTACAAATTGTATTTCGGGTCATATGGTTGTTTTGGACTTCTAAACAGCCAGGTGACATCCCAGGCTCCCCCCATTTCCATATCCTACAGTGGGATATCATTCCCTCATATCAGTTTGTCTCCTCAAGGATACACTAGCTCGAACTTTACAGAATTTTCTTTTATTCCTTCAACTTCTGACACCATGAACAACTCAAGCCTGGCTTTCCCTGTCATCTTCTCCCCCAGAGTTGCCATATGGCTGAGCCGATGTCCTTCCTCTACTTCCTTTCTTGTTACTACAGGTCCAGTAGTATTGCACAAACATGCTCAACGGGAAGGGTCAAGCTCCATTTCAAGCCTGAGGTCTGGGATTACATCAAATCCGTAACGTTTATCTGCCTTTGCCATCAGCCAAATACTTCCCAATTTAGGTCTCACTCACATCAAGACTGAGTTATCTGGGCTGCCACATGCCCTGCTCTCTCCTCCATTTTTCTCACTTAATTTCAAGGGTAACAGCTCCCAAACCCACTTAGGCCCATGTAATGGTCACAGACAGCATGGCTACTGGGGGCCAGGCAGCATTTCTACCTGAAGCAGCTGCGGGGGCTCTCCGCAGTAAGCAGGCCATTTCTGTTGGGCTGGAAGGTGGGGAGACCTGCATAAAAGACTTTTTGTCTCAATTAAGTAAGAAGCTGATTTGAGCCCCATTTCCAATGTGTCTCATTCTCCCTTGCCTTGGGCACACAGTGAATATCATTCTCACATGAGAGAACCCCTCCATTATTCCATGCACAGCCCTAACTTAGGGGCAGAGAGATACTGACTTGCCCCAAACACCACCAGTCTTGTGGGATTCCACTTAGGAGATGACCCCTGCCAGCAGATGTCGTGTCTTCCTTTTCTCTCACCTCTGTGCTCATAAATTCATTTTATTGCCACTATCTACAAGGAATAATTGGGTACATCCCCAGTGCTTAGGGCAGTGCCTGAAACCCAAGAGATACTTTATAAATATTTTTGTAATGAATAAATACATAAATGATGCACAAATTAAAAGTTCAAGTGGGGGTTAGAAGGGAAAACAGAGTTTGGGGTTTAGTTTTGTTTGGTTTTGTTTTGTATTTAAATCAAAGAGGAGAAGAAAGAACTATAATTTGGGCTCCAAATTAGAAGGCAGCTAGGCCTAGGAAAAAGTAAGTCATTTGTTTGACCATTTGGGGGTCTAATGATGGACCAGCAGGTACCCACTGTTGACAGCTCAAGGCATGGCTCTAGAAATCTTCTTGGTCCAAGAAGTCTCATCCACCAGATTAGGGCTTCTCTCCTGCAGCCTCTGTGCTTCCCTTCTGCCTTGTTTTGCTCATCCCGCTCCATGTACACAACCTGAACGAGGTTACTTAACCCTGACAGCTTTCTCTAGGGAGCAATTAGAGCCTTTAAGATCTTACCTATGCTTCACCAGAAGTCTTCTCATTAAATAGTTACTTAAAATGTTCCCGGGGCCTAAGACATTAAGATTTAAAGGAAACAATTGACTGCTTTTTTCCATGCCAAATCAGACCGTTGTTTAACGTGGTGAGAGCTACCACTGAGGTTACTGAAGTAGAAAAAGGGGGTCATATGTTGCTGGAGAAAAGAAGTTAGCTGGGAAATTAAAAGCAAGACAAGCTTAGGGAGTGAATGAGTCACTGCGATGTCCTCAGGAATCAGGCTTTGCAGGAGTCTGAAAGTGAGACCTGAACTGGCCTCTGGAAGTTCCAGAGCATCTCTGTACTGTATCTCAGTCAGACAGGAGCTACCGGAGAGACGCCTGCCAAGGGAGGGAGGCTTCCTGGAGAAAGAAGTCCTGACTTGCCTAGAAGGATGGCAGGTCTGACTGGGAGGGGAAGCAGAAGACAAAAATACAGCACTGTGTACAAGGGGTGAGAGACAGCAGGGCTGGAAGCTTGTTTTGAAGCAGGAGATGAAGTTCTCCTTTCTGACTAGGCCTGACTCTGGTGAGAGAATCTCACCATTCGTGGGAAAGTGCTTTGGGAAACACCAAAGTGTCTGACTTATGTGGGGAATTCATTACTGAGTCATCTTAGAGTTCTGACTTGTGATCATGGTTCCAGTTTATTAAATATTTATCCAAAATTTCTAAATGGGATTATGTCAGATCAGAAAATGGAGATAGATGTCATCTCCTTCAAACTTGAAATGTACTAACTCAGGACAGAAAGAGGCCTTCTAAACGGGTGGGGATGGACCAACTCATCTGTTTATTGTCCAGCTCAGGATAAATGGAAAACATCCCTGGATCCCTCTAGACACATATGGCTTTCTGTTTACCAGAACTTTATCAGAGAGAATTCTTCACTTTTCTGAGCCGTGAGTTTATGCAGGCATCAGGATAACTCAGTAATTATGTCTCCACACAAACAAAACTGGGATGATATTTTGCTTTCCCATCATTTGCCATGAAGGCCTTTTCTCTTTGCAGGGTGGGGTACAGCCAGAAAGACCAAGAAGACGTGTTTGTTCTGGAGTCCTTGCCTGCTCACGGGGACACCACACCCAGTACACCCTCTGCCATGGCTAGTGGGTGCCGCCATCCTTGGTGATTACTCCATTTCAAAGGCTACCTTCCTGGGCACCACTCTTTGCAGGGGCCCAACAAGGTCACCTAGGCCTTTTGTTCTAAGTAAGATTCTAAATTTTAAGTCGGATCCTATGCAGACACTGCCTGCAAGCAACATTAGCCACATCTTTACCAGTCATTCCTATATTTGAAAATATTCCCACAATATCAGTCCTGCCTCTTCACTGTACTCACAACTTAAACTCCCAGCTCCTTTTGCAACTGAGATGCAGGCCTGTGATCCAGCTCTGTCATCATACACATCCATATAAGACTTTGTTCTTGAAATGAGGAAGTGAGCAACACAAGGAACCAGGCTCTGCCAAGGGAATCCCTTTGCCAGATTTCGTAGCAGCAGAGGCATCAGGGCTTAGGACACTAAGTCCAGCTCCAGACACAGAAGTGACAGTACTACCAGAGACAGCAGTCCATGCAGCTGAGATGACGGGTCCCTGGCATTCAATTCTCAGCAGCTGCAATGGTGATTTCATCTTCAGACGAATTCTGCAGTGTTGGGGCACTTCTGGAAGCTTCTCCCCCAACTCTCAATGATTTTAAGGAGGTGAGAGGGAACCAAATATCATTAATAAATACATTTTCTTCTTGAAACAGCCAGAGTGGTTTCTGTTGCCTTCAATTAAGAACACTGACAACAGGAATTTCTGAAGCTGAGGGGACAGGAACTCGGGGCACACAGAACTTTGACAGCTGGCTATGCTCTGTGCAGGGTGCTCTCCTCTCCTGCTGGTGACAGGGTAGAGGAAAGGGGCCATCCCTTCCTGGGGAATATAGGGGAGATATGGGCAGGGGCTATCCCTGCTTTTCAACAGAAGGCAACCTCATAAGCTAAGGCGACTTCTCCTTTAAATCAGTGATATCTGCAGATGTAAGTTCCTTTGAGCCCGTCTAAAGCTATGTAACACAGAAAAGCTTCAAAATGTGACCTCAGACCAAGTTAAGCTTCAATAATCTCCCTTATCCCTCCCTTCCCCAGTCCCAGCTTGATCTTTATTTCGACTCTTTCCAGACTCCCAGTTACCTCCTGTCTCAAACTCCTCTCTCCCACCAACCTCAGTCAAACTTGCAACCAACCCCTTTAAAGTGTAACAGCTAAAAGTGGCTAAGAGTATTATCCTTTGCCTGTAGTATTTGCATGATACAGGAATCAAAGACTTGGACTAAAAGAACAAGACCTCCTGGTGAAATTCCAAGCATCAACCCAGTCAGTAAAGGAAATCTGTTTGACTTGTTTCTATTTTTATTTGTTTGTTTGTTTGTTTTTGCAATGAGGACTTCCCAGCGTGATTACAAAGCCATTACACAGGAAGGAAGGAGTCTAACATTTATTAAAAGGTCCCATGCTGGATGCTTTTTCTAACAGTGCCACATCTACCCCCTGCCTTCAGGACTTCAGCTGCATCAACCACCTTGTGGCTCCTCCAACATGCCAAGCACTCTCTAACCTCAGGTCTCTGCACTCACCAGTGCTTCTGCCTGAAGCACTCTTTGCCCAGATATTCACACGGCTCACTCCCTCACTACCTTAAGGTCTCTGCTCATATATCCTTAATTAGAAATACCTTCTCTGACTGCATACCCCTAACCCCCTTACTCCTGGTATTCTTATTCCCCCTTACTTATAAGTTCTCCATATCACTAATCGCCATATAACACACTTGCTTATTAATTTACTGTCTAGCCCTCTCCACTCCCTCCACCACCAGAATGTAAGTTCAATAAAGGCAAGGATGTTTTCCTTTTCCCAGCACCTAGAATAATCATTGGCCTGAAGTAAGTGCTCAATAAAAATTTTTGAATAATTTAAATTTATACAGAATATGAGAGTTGGACTACAAAGAAAGCTGAGAGCTGAAGAATTGATGTGTTTGAACTGTGGTGTTAGAGAAGACTCTTGAGAGTCCCTTGGACTGCAAGATCAAACCAGTCAATCCTAAAGGAAATCAGTCTTGAATATTCATTGGAAGGACTGATGCCAAAGCTGAAACTCCAATACTTTGGCCACCTGATGGAAAGAACTGACTCATTGGAATAGACCCTGATGCTGGGAAAGATTAAAGGCAGGAGGAAAAGGGGATGACAGAGGATAAGATGGTTGGATGGCATCACCAACTCTATGGACATGAGTTTGAGCAAGCTCCAGGAGTTGGTGATGGACAGAGAAGCCTGGCGTTCTGCAATCCATGGGGTCTCAAAGAGTCAGACATGACTGAGTGACTGAACTGAACTGAACTGATACAGAATGATATAACCATCATTCTCATTTTCAGAAAAAAAATAATTATGTTCAGAAAAATTAAATGAGTTACTCAAGGTCCCCAACTAACCCATCATGAAGCCTGCACCCAAGCCTAACTCTTTACATCAATAAAGACCAAGCTTGCTCACCCTCCACCATTCTAGGCAAGTTAATCACAGAAATCATAGATAGGATCAAAGCCCAGTTCCTTAGTAACTTCCCAGCCCCTTCCTGGAGGCTTATGCTTGTATTGCTCAAGGTAACATGGGTTGCTGCATCTGATAAACCTTCATTTCTAAGTGGATTAATACAATAAATGAATCTGACACCATGTTCCTGGTAGGAATGTTCTCCAACTGACGAATCAGGGATACAGGCTCTTTCTAACTTGTGAGTCCACCATCTCTGTCACATGGCTAACAAGATTGCCCCAGGAATCATTCCAGCCAGCTTTAAGGAGAAAAAGGCATGAAGATCAAATTGGGACTTCTGCTCACACTGCATTGGCTAGCACTCAGTCACACGACTAACTCAGCTGCAAAGGAGTCTGGGAAATGTATAGTGTGACTGCGAGCCCAGGAAGAGGAGAAAGGGGTTATGGTGATCGATTACTAGCTTTAATGAGACCTAAGTGCATCTTCTATTAACAACTCAGATGTTCATGTGCCCAACTACTGAATGTGGAAACACCATGCAAAATGGTGAACCACCATAGAGTTCAGGTGTCTTGGGTTCAAATTCCAGGCCCACCACTGAGCACTTGCTTGAACTAAGCGAGGTTACTCAGCTCTCTAAGTCTCAAGTTCCTCAACTATAAAATGGGGACCATAATAGCATCTATTTCATCAGGTTTTATAGAAGAAAAGCTGAGGAAATGCCAGGTGGGTATGTAACACAGTCTTGACACATGGCTATTATTAGGGGGAAGATGTTCAGAAGAGGGGTATCCAGCTTCTTTTCCCAGTATTCTTCCCTTTAAGCTAGCCAGTGGTCCAGAGAGCCATTCTAGGTCTCAATGCTTAAATGAGACAAGTGTTGTCCCCACTTGACAAGTGACCTGTGAGTCCTCTCTGTTGCATCCTACTGATGGTTTCTGACAAATCCCCCAGTATCTGTTTGCATAAGTAAGTTTGAAATGCCCTTTCCATTAACAGAGGAGCTCTGCTATTAACTAATTACACTTTGGCTTTTCCTGTGTTTGCTGCCATGCCAGGGAGAAGAGGCCAAGTGTGAAGTGGCCTTTGGCACAGTACAAAGGCTTCTGCAGATTAGGATGGGTGGGGGTTGGTGTGGGTGTGGGGGCTGCTGTTTTCTCTCCTTTCCTTTCTACAAATCTGGTTGTTGGGAAAGAAGCCTGCTGAAAAGAGGACCCCTGGAGGAGCTGCTCTGAATTTCCCAAAGGAATTGGAGAAGCTTAGATTTTTAGAAAAATATTGATGTTCAAAAAAAAATTAGATGAACTGCTCAAGGTCACCAAGCAAATATGAGGTTTGATTATGGTAGGGTCCTGATGGGAAAAGTTGAGTCTCAGACACTGATTCTGATCCCATGATCAACGTCTGCAGGAGTAGCCTGTACAGTCCCACCTTCTTCTGTGTCTTCCTGAATATTGGTAAAGAAAAAAAAACAAAACTTGGTTTTGGAATGAGTCACTAGTGAGTTCAGATCCAAGCTCTGCCACTCAAACAAGTTATATAACCTCTGAATCTCAGCTTCCCTACCTGTAAAGTGAAAATATCTTTCTTAAGGGGATACCCCAGGATTAACTGTGAGAAAGGTGACTCAAAGTAGCTATCAAGTAAATGCCAGTAGGTAGAAGCTTCCTACTCTCCCCTCTATCCTGAGATCTCTCATGGCTGTAGACTTTGATGTCACCCAGTGTGAAAATGTCCTTAAGGTATCACGCATCTCTGATGTGTTATCATTTTAATATGAGGCAGTGGATAGCTGAGGGGTGGAGAAGCTTGCCACACCTTGAATGAGATGCAGATATCTCTAATACACTGACACAGCCCAACAGAAACTCACTTAGTAGGATCTGAAGAGACCTCTTGGAGACAATTCCTACTGAGTGAAGGAGCTAGAAATTATGTACTTTTCCCAGGAGAAAGCTTTTGGCACAGAAAGGGATAAGAGGTTTTGAGCTGGAGTCAATCAAATATATCCCTCTCCCAGCTACATGGATAGGTGTCGAAGTCCTGGATATAGAAAATAAATAAAATAGAACTGTGCTCCACTTGCAGTTAGGGTGCATAAAATCACGAGGGACTGTTGCTACCACGCTAACAATGAGAACAAGACAGCTAAGTGAAAAATCACAATTGTTTAAAAATCATCAGAGAACTGAAGATGCAAAGAAGGGAAAATTAACTAAATTTCAGAAAGCAATGACCCCTTCCTGACAAGAAGAGAGCCTTGATGCTTTCATCATTGGTGAAGACACAGACGAACAGAAATCTGCCATGCATAGGAGTAAGGAGAAACCTGTCAAACTTTTGGTAAACTTATAGTGGTGAATGGGTTGGCATGGGACCATGCACAGCCCTAACTTAGGGGCAGAGGGATACTGACTTGGCTCAAACACCAGCAGTCTTATGGGATTCCACTTAGGAAATGCCCCATGCCAGACCATGAATCCACTCATACCCATTGACCCAGTCTCGTTGTTCTCATCTACACCCAAAGTTTAGTATGCTGAGGGCTGGGGGTTAGGGCAAGAGGAATGAGACAGATCCTTCTGAGGTACCGAGGGCCTTCCCAAAGTGCAAGGCTGAAGCCAGAGGTTTGAGAAAAATCCTTCCAGGGCACTTGGAGCCTCTATCAAGTGCATTACAGCCATTCTCCAAAATATGTGCACAAGGCATCTGAGTGGAGAGATATCTCTCAAGATGCAGAAAGCTGAGGGTAAAATTAGAACACAAAGAGAATGCTTTCATATGTATATTTTATATTTCTAAAAGATAAAGAATTTTTTGTGATCTCACCAGTGCCCAGATTCCAAACCCTGATAAGGAGAGTTCTGATTCTTTCCTCACATTGTTTTAAGGCAGTGGTAAAATGAATCTAACTTCAGCTGCAATCAAGCCCAGACTCAGTTGAACTACTCAGATGAGATTGACTCATCTCTCAACACATGCTCTCAGGAAAAAAAAAGATGATCCCCTTCACTGGAGGTGACTTTTTTACTTTAAGGATCCCCAATCCCCAGGACATGGGCCAATACTGGTCCATGGCCTGATACTGGTCGATGGCCTATTAGGAATCAGGCCACATAGCAGGAAGTGAGCCACAGGCAAGAGAGTCAAGCTTCATCTACATTTACAGATGTTCCCCATTGCTCACATTACCGCCTGAGCTCCACTTCCTGTCATATCAGCCACAGTATTAGATTCTCATAGATTCTTATACATCACAATGTAAAAATAATAGAAATAAAGTATACAATAAATGTGATATGCTTGAATCATCCTGAAACCACCTGCCAGCACACCCTCCAGTTCATGGGAAAACTGTCTTCCACAAAACCAGTCCCTGGTCCCAAAAAGGTTGGGGACCACCAATTTACTTAATTTCTGCTGCTGCTGCTGCTGAGTCACTTCAGTCGTGTCCGACTCTGTGCGACCCCATAGATGGCAGCCCATCAGGCACCCCCGTCCCTGGGATTCTCCAGGCAAGAACACTGGAGTGGGTTGCCATTTCCCTCTCCAATGCATGAAAGTGAAAAGTGAAAGTGAAGTCACTCAGTCGTGTCCGACCCTTAGCGACGTCATGGACTGCAGCCCACCAGGCTCTTCTGTCCATGGGATTTTCCAGGCAAGAGTATTGGAGTGGGGTGCCATTGCCTTCTCCATACTTAATTTCTACTGTTGTTCTATACAAGATATCCCATATATCAAAATATATGAAAGCTGCAAAGAAGCAAGGAAATATTACCCATGTTCAAAAGAAGAAATAGTCAACTGAATCATATTGAGATGGCCCAGGTAGAGACTTTAAAACAACAGTGATAAATATTTCAAAGAAGTCAGTGGGAAAAAATATATGCATGAATAATTTCAGAAGAGAGAAAAAAACTATTAAAAAAGACCCAAAGGAAATAAAAGAAGTGAAATATATGATATCAAAAGTAGAGTTTATTTAATGGACTTAACATCAAATTTGATATAGCAGAGGAATAGATTAGTAAACTTAAACATAAATCAATAGAAATTACCCAAACAAAAAGTGAAATAAGGATGGGGAACACATGTATACCTGTGGCAGATTCATTTTGATATTCAGCAAAACTAATACAATTTGTATTAAAAATAAAATTAAATTAAAAAATAAATAAAATTAAAAAAAAAAAAGAAGAACTCTGGGATAACAACAAAAGGTATAGAAAACATGTACTTGAAGTTCTAGAAGGAAAAGAGTGTGATAAAAGGGTAAGTATGTTTTTTATTATTTTTAAAGAAATAACAACCAAGTACTTGCCAAAATAAACCCATAGATACAAGAAGCTCAAAGAATCCAAGTAGGATAAATACAAAGAAAATCACACCTAGCTGTACTTAAACTGCTGAGACTCAAAGAGAAAATTCATAAAAATAGCCAGAGGAAAAATGATACATTACTCACAGGGAACAACAATGAGTATGAAGCCAGAAAACTGGAACAACTTTATAGTGCTATAAGGAAAAGAGAAAAAACTATCAACTTAATATTTCATATCCTGCAAAAACAGAGGCAATATGCAAATATTTTCAGAGAGAAACAAAAATGGAGACAGTTTGTCTCCAGCAGACCAGTACTACAAGAAATGTCCCCTTCAAAATGCTTTATATATGTATAAAATATATGTGTGTGTGTGCAAGTGTATAACATATATTTGTTTCTGCACATGTGTAAATGTGTAGAGAGAGAGATCTATCCAAACACTTATATATACATATATATGTATATATTTTTTTGTGTGTGTGTGTATATATATATAAAGAGAGAGAGAGAGATACTGAGACAAATAGGCAGAGGGTGTGTATATATATATATATATATATATGTAAAAACTTACTGATTTAAAAAAATACAACTGCAATAATGATGATTCATTATGAGGTTTATAGCACAAATAGGGAGAAGGCAATGGCACCCCACTCCAGTATTCTTGCCTGGAAAATCCCATGGATGGAGGAGCCTGGTAGGCTGCAGTCCATGGGGTCTCAAAGAGTCGGAGACAACTGAGCGACTTCCCTTTCACTTTTCACTTTCATGCATTGGAGAAGGAAATGGCAACCCACTCCAGTGTTCTTGCCTGGAGAATCCCAGGGACAGGGGAGCCTGATGGGCTGCCGTCTAAGGGGTCACACAGAGTTGGACACAACTGCAGTGACTTAGCAGCAGCAGCACAAATAGAAATAAAATATATGAAAACAAAAGTACAAAGGCAAAAGGCAGGTAAATGGATCACTGTTTTAAGGTCCTTACATTATTCATAATGTGTGAATGTATTTGAAGGTAGATTGTGATCACTTAAAGATACATACTTTAATTTCTAAAGTGCATATGTTATAAAAAAAATTACACAAAAAGTATAGCTAAAAAGTCAATAGAGAAGACAAATCAGAAAACTAAAAAATACTTGATTTACCCAAAAGAATACAGAAAGAAAAAAAAACAAAGAACATATGGTGGAAAAACCAAAATGGTAGACTGAAACCCACTCATACATTTAATTACATTAAATAAAAATAGATTGAACACACCAACTGTAAGGCATAAATTGCCAGACTGGATAACAAAGTAAGACTTACCTATATGTTATTTTAAAGTAACATATGTTAAATGTAAAGACACAGATAGAATGAAAGGAAGCATAAAAAAGCTCATGTGCTATATTAAAATCAGACCAAGTAGATTTAAGACAAAACGTTTTACCACAGACAAAGAGAGCATCTCATAATGATAAATGGGATCAATTCATCAGGAACACCTAATAACCCTAAGTGTGTACATACTCAAAACAGGGTTTCAAAATTCACAACACGGAAATTGACAGAACTAAAGAGAAAAAATAGAGAAATACACATTTATAGTTGGAGATTTTAACACCCTTCTCTATTTTTACTGATACAAAAATGGATCAAAAAATCAGCAAGGATATAAGAGTTGGACAACACTTTTAAGCAACTTGACATAATTGACATTTATAAAACACTACTACCCAAACCTACAAATAGTCCATTAATTCCAGGAGCATCTAAAACATTTGCCAAGATAGGCTACATGGTGGGACATAAAACAAATCTGAAAAGTTTACCAAAGACTCAGAATCATATCAAAGCATCAAAATACAATTCTGTGATCACAGAAGAATTAAGCTAAATAGGAATTACAATAAGATAACCTAGAAAATATTGAAATGTTTCAAAATTTAAATACCCACTTTTTATTGAAGACTTCCAATGTTATATTAGTTTCAGGTGTACAATATAGTGATTTGATATAAGTGAAGAGGAACTCAAAAGCCTCTTGATGAAAGTGAAAGTGGAGAGTGAAAAAGTTGGCTTAAAGCTCAACATTCAGAAAACGAAGATCATGGCATCCAGTCCCACCACTTCATGGGAAATAGATGGGAAAACAGTGGAAACAGTGTCAGACTTCATTTTTCTGGGCTCCAAAATCACTACAGATGGTGACTGCAGCCATGAAATTAAAAGACGCTTACTCCTTGGAAGGAAAGTTATGACCAACCTAGATAGCATATTCAAAAGCAGAGACATTACTTTGCCAACAAAGGTTCATCTAGTCAAGGCTATGGTTTTTCCTGTGGTCATGTATGGATGTGAGAGTTGGACTGTGAAGAAGGCTGAGCGCCGAAGAATTGATGCTTTTGAACTGTGGTGATGGAGAAGACTCTTGAGAGTCCCTTGGACTGCAAGGAGATCCAACCAGTCCATTCTGAAGGAGATCAGCCCTGGGATTTCTTTGGAAGGAATGATCCTAAAGCTGAAACTCCAGTACTTTGGCCACCTCATGTGAAGAGTTGACTCATTGGAAAAGACTCTGATGCTGGGAGGGATTGGGGGCAGGAGGAGAAGGGGACAACAGAGGATGAGATGGCTGGATGGCATCGCTGACTCGATGGACGTGAGTCTGGGTGAACTCCAGGAGTTGGTGATGGACAGGGAGGCCTGGCTTGCTGCGATTCATGGGGTTGCAAAGAGTCGGACACAACTGAGCGACTGATCTGATCTGATACATCACAAAATGATCACCACAATAAGTCCAGTTAGTTTGCACTATACCAAGTTATCACATTACTCCCTATACATTACAACCCCAAAATCTATTTTATAATGGGGAGTTTTTGCCTCTTGATACCCTTTATCTATTTCACTTATTCCCCACCTTCTCCCCTCTGGCAACCACCAGTTTTTTCTCTTTATCTATGAGTTGGTTTTGTCTCACTATATTTGTTCATTTATTTTTTCAGATTTCACAAGTAGGTGAAATCATACAATATTTATCTGTCTCTGTCTTATTTCATGGAACATCCACTAGCTCCATATATATATGTATATATATATATATGTCTTTATATATTGCATCTTCTTCATCCATTCATCTCTTAGTGGGTATTTGGGTCATTTCCATATCTTGGCCATTGAAAATAATGCTGTGATGCATGTTAGGGTGCATGTGTGTGTGTGTGTTTAGTCACTCAGTCATGTCTGACTCTTTGCAACCCCATGGACTGTAGCCTGCCAGGCTCCTTTGTCCATGGGGCTTCTCCAGGCAAGAATACTGGAGTGAGCTGCCATGCCCTCTTCCAGGGGATTCTCCCAACCCAGGGATCAAAACCAGGTCCTCCACATTGCAGGCAGATTCTTTACCATCTGAGCCACCAGGGAAGCCCATGAATACTAGAGTGGGTATCCTACCTCTTCTCCAGGAGATCTTCCCGACCCAGGAATTGAAACAGGGTCCCCTGGATTGCAGGTGGATTCTTTACTCAGTTCAGTTCAGTCGCTCAGTCATGTACGACTCTTTGCGACCCCATGAATCGCAGCACGCCAGGCCTCCCTGTCCATCACAGCACACTCCAGCCTGGTGTGCTGTGATTCATGGGGTTGCAAAGAGTCGGACATGACTGAGCAACTGAACTGAACTGGCTTCTCTAATGGCTCAGTGGTAAAGATTCTACCTGCCAATGCATGAGGTGTGGGTTTGATTCCTGAGTCAGGAAGATCCCCTAAGAAGGAAATGAAAACCCACTCCAATATTCTTGCCTGAGAAATTGCATGGACAGAAGGGCCTGGTGGTATAGAGTCCATGGGGTTGCAAAAGAATCCATCACAACTTAGCAACTAAACGACAACAACAACATACCTACTAACAAAGAAACCCCCAGGCTCAGATGACTTCACCAATTAATTATGTAAACATTTAAGGAAGAATTAGTGCCAATCTTACACAAGTGTTTTCAGAAATTAGAGGAGATACACCCCAACTTGTCACCTGAGACTCATAAAACTCTAATACCAGTATCTTACAAAGATAGTACCAAAGAAACACAAATATCCTTCATGAACATAAAATACAAAAATCCTTAAGCAAATGTTAGCATAACAAGTTTAGCTGTATATATACATAGAGGAATATAGGAAGAGAAGGGAACTTCCTTAATCTGATAAAGGGAATCTCAAGAAACCTACTGTTTTGTCATATTTATATCCATTCTTACCACTTATATTCAGTATTATACTAGAAGTCCTAGCCAGTGCAATAAGGCAAGAAAAAAATGCAATGCAAGAATATTGTAAAACCATTGTTATTTGTATACAATATGATTGTATAGGTAGAAAATCCTATGGAACCACAGAGTTAGTGAAACTAATACATGAATGTAGGAAGGTCATAGGATATAAGGCCAATGTACAAAGAGCAATTTAATTGCTATATAGTATTAATGAATAATTGGAAAATAATTTTTAAATTCCATTTATAATATCAAAAACATTATATATAAAAATATATATATCAAAAGCATATAATATCAAAATATTGATAAACACAACTATTTTAAAATATGCAAGGCACAAAATTTTTGCAGAAAGAAGTTAAAGAGATTAATAAATGGAGAGATACTATGCCCATAAATTAGGAGACAAAATATTGTTAAACATCCACTCTGTCTAAATGGATGTATATATTCAACACTATCCCAATAAAAATTTTGGTCAACTTTTTTGAAAAATTCACAAGTTATATATAAAAGTTATATGGCTATAGAATATCCAAAATATTTGAAAAAGAATAACAAATTTGGAGGACTTATACTATATGATTTCAAGTCTTATCATAAAGTCATAATTTGATATTAATGCAAAAATAGGCAAGGAGATCAATAGAACATGGTAGAGAATCCATTGAAAGTGAAAGTGAAATTCGCTCAGTCATGTCCGACTCTGCGACTCCATGAACTATACAGTCCATGGAATTCTCCAGGCCAGAATACTGCAGTGGGTTACCTTTCCCTTCTCCAGGGGATCTTCCCAACCCAGGGATTGAACCCAGGTCTCCCGCATTGCAGGTGGATTCTTTACCAGCTGAGCCACCAGGGAAGCCCAAGAATACTGGTGTGGGTAGCCTATCCCTTCTCCAACGGATCTTCCTGACCCAAGAATCTAACGAGGGTATCCTGCTTTGCACATGGATTCTTTACCAACTGAGCTATGAGATATACATATACATAGTGGGGTGACATATGTGTGTATATATGGTCAATTGATTTAAACTTTTGTTACAAAGAAAAGGCTTTCTAACATATGGCACTAAGTCAGATTGATATCTATGTTAAAAATAAAGTGAATAATACCTACCTCAATCTTTATACAATAATTAATTCAAGAAAGATGGATCATAGGCCTAACTGTTAAAAATAGAAGTATATAGCTTCTGGAAGAAAACAGAATATCTTTGCAACCTTGAGATAGGCATAGATCTTTTAGGACAGCCGCAAAAAGCACCAACCAATAGAAAATAAACTCATGTATTAGAATTAGTCTGGGGAGGAGTTCCCTGATGGCACAGTAGTTAAGACTCCATACTTTCACTGCTGAGGGTGAGGGTTCAATCCCTGAATGGGGAAATAAGATCCCACAAGCTGCATGACATAGGTGAAGAAAAGGAAAAGAGGAGAAAAAAAGAATTAGTCTGGGGAAGATTTTATTTTCAAAAAATGGCTATAGCAGTATTTCTGGTCCCACATGCTCTTCCAAAACTTTGCCATTCCTGTACCAAGAAATTGAGTTGACTAAGTCTTCCCTGAAACCTGGGTGAATTGGAAGCTGCTTAATTTTTAAAGTAGCCTGCAACCATGCTCAGTCACTAAGTCGTGTCCAACTCCTTGCAACCCCTTAAACTGTAACTCACCAGGCTCCTCTGTCTGTGGGATATTCCAGGCAAGAATACTGGAGTGAGCTGCTATTTCCTCCTCCAGGGAATCTGCGCCACCCAGGGATCAAGCACTTGTCTTCTGCATTGGCAGGCAGATTCTTTACCACTGAGCCACCTGGGTAGCCCAGAGTAAAGTAGAAGTGATGCCATATGACTTCAGAAACTAGGTCAGAAAAGGAAAACAGCTGTCGTTTAATTCTTTCTCTCTCTTTCTGAGGGTGCTGCCATCCTTAGGACCCAGCCACATGGAGAGATCATAGTATTTATTCCTAGTAACAGCCCTATCTAAGATCTAAGCTGACAGTTCAGTTCAGTTCAGTCACTCAGTCATGTCTGACTCTTTGTGACCCCATGGACAGCAGCACTCCAGGCTTCTCTGTTCATCACCAACACCCAGAATTTGTTCAAACTCATGTCCATCGAGTCGGTGAAGCCATCCAATCATCTCATCCTCTGTCTGTCCCCTTCTCCTCCCACCTTCTATCTTTCCCAGCATCAGGGTCTTTTCCAATGAGTCAGTTCTTCACATCAGGTGGCCAAAGAATTGGAGTTTCAACTTCAGCATCAGTCCTTTCAATGAATATTCAGGACTGATTTCCTTTAGGATTGACTGGTTGGATCTCCTTGCAGTCCAAAGGACACTCAAGAGTCTTCTCCAACACCACAGTTCAAAATCACCAGTTCTTCAGTGCTCTGTTTTCTTTATGGTCCAACTCTCACATCCATACATGACTACTGGAATGGCATGCTGCAGTACATGGGGTGGCAAAGAGTCGGATACAATTGAGCAACTAAACTGAACTGAACTGAACTGAACTGTCAGCTTAGATCTTAGATGGGGCTGTTAGCAGGAATAAATACTATAACCTCTCCATGTGGCTGGGTTCTAAAGGTAAGAGCACCCCCAAAAAGAGAAAGAGAAAGAGAGTCAGATGGCAGCTGTTTTCCTTTTCTGTATAGCCAGATATGTGAGTGATCAAGCCTTCAGATGACTTCAGCTTCAGTCTTCAAGCCACCTCAGCTGATATCTCAGAGAAGTCAATGGCACCCCACTCCAGTACTCTTGCCTGGAAAATCCCATGGACGGAGGAGCCTAGTAGGCTGCAGTCCATGGGGTCGCTAGGAGTCGGACACGACTGAGCGACTTCACTTTCACTTTTCACTTTCATGCATTGGAGAAGGAAATGGCAACCCACTCGTGTTCTTGCCTGGAGAATCCCAGGGACGGGGGAGCCTGGTGGGCTGCTGTCTATGGGGTCTCACAGAGTGGGACACGACTGAAGCGACTTAGCAGCAGCAGCTGATATCTAAGCGGGTAGAGACAAGCTATCTCTACTGAGTTCTACCAAAATTATAGATACGTGAACAAAATAAACACCATCATTAAGTTGAAAATATTGGAGAATAGCTTGGTGGTGGTGGTAAGTTGCTAAGTCATGTCTGACTCTTGCAACCCCATGGACTGCAGCCCACAAGGCTCCTCTGTCCATGGGATTTCCCAGGCAAGAATACTAGAGTGGACTGCCATTTCCTTCTCCATGAAGAATAGCTTATTACGTAGTAATAGTATCTGTAAGGAAATGGCAACCCACTCCAGTATCCTTGCCTGGAGAATCCCAGGGACGGAGGAGCCTGGTGGGCTGCCGTCTATGGGGTCGCAGAGTAGGACATGACTGAAGCAACTTAGCAGCAGCAACAGCAGTATCTGTAACATTATGAAAATAAGAAAAATTCTGTGCATCAGAAAACACCATCAAGAAAATAAATAGGCTATCCACAGGCTGAGGAAAAGTATTTACAATACACATATCTGACAGAGGATGTGTATCCATTATACACAAAGAATACCTACAAATCAAGCTTTTAAAAAATAACAGCGCTATTTTTTAATAGGCAAAATACATCACACAAAATAAGATATGGCAAATTAAACATGAAAAGCTGTTCAACATCATCTTTAAGTGCAAATTAAAACCATAATTTCACACCTACTAGCACAATTAAAGTGAAAAGCACTAGTAATGCCAAATATTAGAGACAGTGTGGAGCAGTACTTGGTACATGTATAAAGTAGCACAGTCACTTTGGAGACCTATTTGCTATGTTTTATATCGTTAAACACACATCTACCCTATGATGTAGCATTTCACTACTAGGAATTTACACAAAAGAAATAAAAACATGCTTCCACAAAAAGACTTATACAAGAATGTGAAGAGCAGCTTTATTCATAATAGTTAAAAACTGGAAATAGCCCAAATATCCATCTCTAGGAGAATAGACAAATAAATTGTGGCACATCCATACAATGGAATACAGTCTAACAGTATAAAGAATGAACAAAATTTATATATACATGCAACACCATGGGTGAATCTTGAAACCATTCTTTTAAGAAGAAGAAGCCAGACACAAAGAGCACATATTTATTATTCCATTTGTATAAAGTTAAAACTAAAAGTAGGAAAAGGAAATGGCAACCCACTCCAGTATTCATGCCTGGAGGATCCCAGGGATGGGGGAGCCTGGTGGGCTGCCGTCTATGGGGTCGCACAGAGTTGGACACGACTGAAGCAACTTAGCAGCAGCAACAAATCATGATCATGCAGGTAGTCCAGGATGGACCTACAGTCCACGATGGGCCAGTAGTCCATGATGGACCAAAGTTTGTTCTGTATCACATTGGCCATGATAATTGGTTTGGAATGGGTATCTAACCCAAGAAGAAGCCATCAGATCTCTTTCCCATGACTGATGAATAGATTCTGGGAGAATGAAATTAACTCTTCCCAATGGCGTTACTGCAAAGTTATGCTAACAGGCTATCTGGCCAATAGCTATCGCCTCTTTAATGAGAAAAATGTCCATGTTGCATATAAGAGAAGATATAAAAGTTTTCTGGTTGGTGATAGTTTTGAACCCTCAAAAAATCACGAATGATGTCATTCCAGCATTTTTCTCAGGATTATGAGTCAATAAATGCCCCCCCCCTTTTCTCTTTTGCGTCTGAGAAACTGTCTAAAAACAAAATTGTATTTTTGCTATTTTGTTATTTGCTGTCAAACAATCTAGACTAATAAAATCTACCAACAACAACAAAAAAAAGTAAGATGATAAAAATTAGAAACCGGTTTCCTCTGGGGACAAGAAAATTGATTCTAAAGGGTTACAAAGCAATTTCTGAGATGTTCTATATCTTTGTTGATTACATATGCATGTACAGTTGTCAATAATCATTGAAATAAATACTAAAGACCTGTGTACTTTATTGAATATAAATTATAGCCAATCAAAAATTAGAAAGAATTGGGTCCTTAAACTCTGTAACATGCTAGTGCCTCAAGTAATCTCTAACAATGCCTCTGAAAAAGAGAAAGGCACTCCCCTGTCTAACTCTCCCCCACTCCCAACCTCTTCCACAGATCACTAACTGCCGATACAGCAGTATATTGGAGCACAGAGGCACTGAGCAGGCCCTGAGAAGAGTAGCAAAGATATAACAGCTAGCCAGGGTCCATCAGCGGGTTCTAATTTGTTTATATACAGTACCTCTTAGAGTGTCCCAGGAGTACTAGTGTTAAGTAGGAAATTTTTCAGGAGGACCCAAGGTCATGGGTTATACAGGTAGGAATAATGAGCCAATCACACCTACAGGCTGGTGGGTCAGGCTACATCAGAGACCTGAAAATCCTTTCACTTCAGTGAGACCGCTTGCCTTAGTATGCTTCGCAAGCCACTACCTTCTCCCACCTCACTTCCACCCAACTGAGTTCTAAATCTCATTCCTGCCAGGTCTTGCAAATATACTACTGTTATTTTTCAAATATGTATTTCCCAAAGTACATGTAGACACTGATTGTGACCACACGAACTGTAGCCCACCAGGTTCCTCTGTCCATGGAATTCTCCAAGCAAGAATACTGGAGTGGGTTGCCAGTTCCTCCTCCGGGGAATCTTCCTGACTCAGGGATTGATCCCCGGTCTCCTGCATTGCAGGCAGATTCTTTACCACTGAGCCACCAGGGATGCCCTTATTCAAATATAAATTCACATAAAGGTATTACTGAGTTCACTATATCTTCTCAAATAGTAAATGCCAAAAATAGAACTTTGACTGCAGTTAATTATTTTTAACAAATAACTTTGAGCATTTCTTATACCTGAACTGATCCTTAGAGAGACCTGGATTCAAATTCTGGATTGGCAATTTCCTAGTTGTGTGACCTTGGGAAAGTTACTTCATTACTCTGACTTTCTGTTTCTCTTCTGAAGAGACAGGAATAATGATAGGGTCATCAGGGGATCAATAATGATATTGAAGTTTTAACATAGCACATGACACTTCGTAGGTGCTCAGAAAATATTAGCATTATTCAATAGAAACTGTAAGGTATACTAAAAAAAAAAAAAAATGTCTAGGACTTGGAGCAACTTTTCTTCCAGCCAGGAAGAAGATGCCCAAGAGGGAAATGTTTATCCCACCCTTAGCACAACCCAAATTACAGCAAAGTGACAAATGAACAGCAAGGCCGGGCTAATCACGGCTTCTACTCCTTGCCAGTTGCACAGACAGTGGAGAAATGACCCACGAAAACATCTGGTAAACAGGGAGCTTAGAGTGTTGAGCTAAGAATGATCTCTTCTCTCAGGACTGGCGAATGAGTTAAATCCAACCTAGGGGACCTTATGGGCAGGAGAAGAAAAGTCCTTTCTGGTATGTCTGCTTCTATCCATTCCCATTACTGTCACCTAAGTCAGGCCTTCAGTGTCTTGCCTTGAGACTGTAGAAAAAGCTGCCTCATCCATCACCCCCACATCAGGCAATCCTTTACCATTCTGTTCTAAACAGCACAGCTGGAGATGTCTTTCCAATGCACAGCATCAACATGCTCTCTCATGCTCAAGTCCTTCAGTTCTGCCCCTCAACACTGGGACTCACGCTCTTCTGCCCCACAAGAAAGAATAGTGTCTAAATTCTACTGATCCTTTGAAGGTCCAGCTCAATTCCTACTGCTTCCAGGTAGCTTCTCCTCATGGATTCTTGGATGAAGTAAAAGTGCTCACTCACTAGAGAATCTCAGAAATAACTCAAGCACGTACAATAAATCTTCACTGGTTCCTCATTTTTATTGAATTTTTTAAAAACACCTCAGACTGGCACTCAGTAGAGTCCACACATAAGCCCAACCCAAATTTCCATCCCACTATTCCACCACACCTGGGCTAATCTCCAGCCAGTCCCAAGAACTGCTGAATCCATGAATTCATGTTTCTCTACCTGATAGTCCTGTCATCTGACTGTCAAAATTGGACCCATCCTTTGTTATTTCAAATGTTATATTAATTCTGCTGCTTTCTCTGATTTTTAGCCTCCTTCCAAGCTCCTTAGCACCTTGGTTATTCCCCTGGGGCTCAAAATCTTGCATTTCAGTTAAAGATGCCCTTTGAGAGCATAAGACCATGGAGAACAGATGCTTCTCTGTGCTTTGTGATCCCTGGGTCAGCACTGTCCATGTATGTCATGGGGCTTAGAAATTGGGCAAGGGACACTGGAAGATCCAGGTCTTGATGATTGTATAAGACAGGCCAGCACTGAATGAGAAGTCACACAAAATGGCAGCTAGAGTCCCTTCTAGTTCTAATCTTCCAGGAGCCTGAGAAGGCTCTAGGAGATCCTCTGAGCTCTGCTTTTTCTGAATTCCTTTGGACACCAGTCATTCAATTGAGCATGTAATTGATTGGTCTCGTATTATTGTTTATACCTATTTTTTTGCAAAGATAATATATTCTCATGGTTCAAAATAATTTTTTATAGTCAAAAAGTACAAAGAACATCTTAACCCCCACTTTTGTCACATGACTGATCATTAAGCAATTTTATTAGTTTTTTGCATCCTTCCAGATTTTCTTTATGCAAATGTAAATATATGTTCTTCTATTTTATAACACAAACAAGAGCTTGCATTTAGGTGTTTTGACCATTTTTTTAGGAGTTAAATTTGCCTCACCAGCTGCAGCAAAATTGCCATAAGAGGTGTGTGCCTTAAAGCTCCTCCAAGCCCCACTATGCCCAGCTCAAGCCTGGGCATACACAAATGCTTAAATAAGTCCTTCTTGGTTGGCTGCCCTTCTACAACTTTCTCTGCCCTGGAGCTGAGAGCACGTGCCACATCTACAGCTCCAACATGTGAAGAGAGGCCCTGAATTCTCACTTCCTCTGACACATTTTTAGAGCATGGTCTGAGCCCCAGGGGGCTCAGTACAAGTTTCATCCTGTGGTATGCCAAGCCTCTTGCCATCTTGCAATCTGGTAGAAGAGAAAGCACAATGAACTGGGAGTCAGAGACTTAGAGTCAGCTGCAGCTGCATCCCCAAGTGGCTGCACAATTCTGGACAAGCCCTCTGTCCTCTCCAGGCCTCACTCTTCAAAGGGCCTCCCAGCATCAGGGCAGTCTTTGGCCAGCGTCTTCCAGCCTTGGCTCTGCAGATGTCTTCTGCTGTGGGTGTGAGGGAATGAATGCCCCCAGGAGTTCATAGGAAGCACCTGGGGCACTTCCCCTGGACCTGGGTCTGCTGGTCCTGGCCATGACGACACAGCCCTCGCTGCAGTCACAAGACAGTGCGTGAGCATCTCAAGGTAACAGTTTCCTCCACAGGACCACAGGCAGCTGTCTACCCAAAGCAGAACTTCTGAGAAGACAAGAATGGCCTATGTAAGGGCTGCACGGTTGTCCACATACAGGACCCCAAGAAACCTAGGTGCACATCTGGGGAGGTCAAACTACCCATCCATGCAGCCTTCAAGGCCAGCACCCTTCTCACCCATACCCTCTGAACAGGTGGCACCAGAATGGGGAACTGAGTGGTTCCCAAGAGCCTAGCTGGGGAATTCCTCTTGATTTTTCTCTGCTCCACTGCCCTCCCTGCCTGCCTCCATCTGCCTTTAGGGACAGGAGAGAGCTGACCTGGAAGGGACATCCAAGGCCATCTGGTCCACCCTCTCAGTCTACAGATTCAGAAACTGAGTCCAGAGAGAGGAAGTCACTCACCTAGAGCGCACAGCTGCCTGAGGGGGAACAGTCATCAATGATAAGCCACCCAACCAATCTCAGGAAAGCCTGTTGGGGCTCTCTCCCACCTTCCAGAGGCCTGGTCCACACATCCACAGTGAGGCAGGTGTCACATCAAGGCTCTGCTCTAGGGGTGCAGTGTGGGAAACTGTCTCAGAGGGTGCAGCCAGGCAGACACGCCCCACAGCTTCCTGTTCTGGCGGGAACCCCGGTTGGTTGATTCGGTTCTCTGCACCAGTGGCAAAGGCCAGCTACCTGCTTGCCTGCCTCTGAGGGCACAATGTTAGGTACAAACTTATCACCACTGTCATGAGCAGAACAAGAGGGAGCAGAGTGAAGTAACAGTGTTGTCTTAAAGCTGATCAGCACTCAGACTAAAACTAAGAGTCAGGCTTCAACTCAGACTGGAAAGCTATTACTACGAGCCCTGTTCCCTCCAGGGCTGGAGACCCTCAGGGCTTCTGGCATTTCCTCCTTTTGCTAAGTTACGCCATTTCTCTCTGCCTGACTAAAATCCTGACTCCTTTAAAAAGCAGCTCAGGGCTTCCACTTCCTTGAAGCCTTTCCTGACTATAGTCCCCCATCCCACCTCCTCCCCGACCACACACACACACACACACCCACACCCACACACACACTCAAAATCTCCATCCACTGAATTGAGCACTCATGACATGTCCTGGGCTGCTCTTTAGAATGTTCATTCATCAGCAATCATCTGACTAAAGGTTCCAAGCATCCTCCACAGCCCCTGGCCCCACAGAACACACAAAAGGTGCACAGTAGAGACTTGCTGGTCAACTGATTCCAGTTCCTCCCACTGAAGGAGACGGAAAACAACCTGTGTGCCCCACACCAGCACCTCAGAAGGTTGAGCAGAGAGGAGTTCACCATGGCAAGTTGCCTCCAAGGTGTGAGAATCTAAAGTCAACGCATTTTGGTGGGCTGCGCGGTGACACGGACCAGCTGCATGTGGCAGACAAGGAACCGTTAAGTCCACCTTCCATCCTCCCTTCAGTCATTACAACGTGCACACACACACACACACACACACACGTCCATGTGTTTCCCTTCACCTGCTGCCTCTGAAGTCTCTTTTCACCCAACTCCTCCTGTGGAATGAGTTAAGACTGGTATGATCGTGGGCTTCATAGGGACTGGATTGTAAGTCATGCCCCAATCTCCGTGCATTACCCACCACCAAACTGTCTCCCAGGGCTCCCCCCAGCTCTAGGAAAAGCCCAAGAGCAGTTCTCCACACTGGTTCTGACAGGGTTCAGAGCAAGTAAAGCCAGAAATGGAGAAATAGCAGCAGTAAAAGCAAACGCCACCACGTCGCTGGACCTCACAGAGGTCCCTGCTGACATTCAGAAAGAGCTTACAATTTCTAGACCGTTCCGGGCAATAATAATTTGAAGATGACCTTAATGCTTGACTTCGCTTTTCCCATGATTTGTAGCCTACAGCACTCAAAATCCTTTATTCCCAAACAGTGTTTTTGCCCATTAGGCAAAGTTTCAGAGTCAGGCAACAGTGGCCCTCTCCAGCCCATCCACACCTGGCTCTAGCCTAAGGCTGAGGAAATCTCCTTGGCAAAAGCTAAGGGTCTCATGGTGACATTAATTCAGCCACATTCCACACGTGTTATATTCCTAAGTAGTAGTTAAGCCTGTAAATCCATTATTTATGATGCAGAATTGCATAAGCAATGCAATGCAGGTATGTTAGCATTGCCGAGAGAAACTTTTCAATGTCCTTGTTTTGAGAGTTAACAAATTTTTACAACTTCAGCAATGCGTCACCAAACATAGCTTATATAGCTACTTCAATACCTGGTTCAGAGTGGCTGGTTATATTCAAATATAGAATTTCCCCTACCTGAATAGACTGAACAAATTTAAAATGGTTCATGATTTGCATCCAAGTTCTGGGTTTCTTACCATTGCCCTCGTTTCCTTTGTAGCATTGAAATCAGACCTTAACTGTGCTGGCGAAACAAAAACATGGGGGCCATTTCCATTGCAGAACAGAAAGTCATAGCCAAGCACCTGTCTTTCTTTCTTAGCTGGGAGTGGGTGAGAAAGAAGAGGGATGCTTCCATCCCCACCTCTCAACTTCAACCCAGACATTGGGGGTTTTCAACCTCTGTGTGTCCAGGGCACCCTCTCACCTTTTCTGGGTTGTGATTATCTGCTATTGAAAACAACTATACCACCAATATGCTTCAGTTACTGATGGCAGAGAAGATCTAATCAAAGTGACTGAGGCAAATATACCTGATTAGTCCAAGTCCTATTCCCTTTCTGAACTGTGGCTGATCTGGAAACATAAAACACCACTTTCCATTGCCATGCTCCATGTAGTTGAGAATTTTCAGTTCAAACCTGTTCCGTGTCATTTTGAAGATTCATGTGTCAAGGCAAAAGAATAGGACATATTCTAGCAATTTATTAGTTTTATTTGGGTCTTCAAAAATGTTTAGACATGGGAGAAGTGAGCTTCAGTTTTTACCCTAGTCCTACTCTCCTCTTGGCAGTAGGCTGGCCTGCCGTTTTCCAACACTCTGCTTCAGTTAGAACCACCGACTCATTGCCTCATCCTTAAATGACACCACCTCCTCTCCCAGCCTTGTTCACCTCCATCCCTCATCAGGACTGCTCTCCACCCAGCCCTCCCAAATCTTCCAGGCTTCCTACAGCCCATCTGAAGCACTGCTGACACCTTCTGTTACTTACCCCTGTATTGCTTCCCAGCTGTACCAGCAGCCTTGTCCTCTGTAAAGTCCGCTTTAATCAGCTGCTGACTTACACTGTTTGTCTCTCTACCCTTGTAGATCTCGAAGATGACCCCAATATTATGTGCCTGTGCATACCAAACAGTGCCTAACAGAATGTTAAACTGAAAGTTGACACTTGAGGCACTTCCCTGGTGATCCAGTAGGTGAGAGTCCACCTTGCAAGGCAGGGGACATAGGTTCAGTCCCTAGTCAGGGAACTGGGATCCCACGTGCCATGGAGCCACAACTATTGAAGCCCTCAAGCCATAGCTGGAGAGTTTTGTGCCACAAATAAGACCTGATACAGCTAAATAAATAAATAACTTTAAAAAAAAAAAGGACAAAGTTGACACTCAATAAACACACCGTTTCAGGGGAGGAAATGTTGACAGCTAAAATCAAAATTTTAAATGCATTTGGCCTCTAACCTAGCATTGTCACTTCCAGGCATCTAGCCTGTAGAAATAGTTGCTCATCTAGACAAAGATGGATGTTTAAATGAGTTGATACATGGAAAAAGCTCAGAACAGAACCCTGCCCATAGTAAGCATACTATTCAGAATTAATGGCAGCTGTTGCTACTGCTATTGTTGTTAGAATGTTCCCTGCAATATTGCTTATAACAGCAAAAATCTGGAAAGAAAACAAGTGGCCAGCAATGAGAGAATCATTAAATAATTGATGGTACATCAGTTAGATTCTATGCAGATTTTAAAGAAAATGAAGTGTCTTTATATGCACTAACATGGGACAATGTCCACATTTTTATTGTTTACCAGGAAAAAAAGGCAAATTGTAGAACAACATGTACAATGATTTTATTTTTTAAGTAAGAACTAAATATATAATTGTGTGTATATATATTATTCACATTCATGGAGACAACATAAACTCATAATTAAGAGCATAGATTCAGGATTCAGACTGCTTGAGTATCAATTCTGGCTTCATCTACTACTACCTAGGTAAGCTTAAGGAAATTATTTAACTCCTCAGTGCCTCAGTTTCCCTATCTGTCAAAAGAGGAAAGTAATAACACCTGCATCATAGGACTAATGCCTGGACTGAATGAGTTCATATGAATAAAGCATTTGGAAAAGTGTTTGGCACATATTAAAAGTTAGTTATCATCAGTATTATCATCCACAAAACAGGCAAAGGATAAATACCAAATTGTTAACAGTGGCTTCCTCTGGAGAGAGATACTGGGGGGAAAAAAAATGTCCTGTTTTGCTTTCTTTTTCACACAAGCAGGTAAAACTTACATAATATAAAGATGCAACCTACTTTGCTAACAGGTTGCAGGTTTGACTCACAAGGATAACTGCTACCTGAGATGCATTGTGAGATGTCAGGATGCAGGACCACAAGACACGGCTTCCTCATTTCTAAATCCTGATCTACCTCCAACCCACAGCCAGAAAATAAAAAAGAAAAGATGTTATCACCAGCTGCTGCCCCCAACACACACTCTGCAACCTCACAATGTGCTAAAAAATTGAGAACATCTGTTTGGGGGTCGAGGGGAAGCACCAATTACTATTTTGAACGGGAAGAAAGGGAACAGGAAGTAAATTTGGCAACCAATGTATTTTTATTCATACATTTTGACTGCCAAGGTAGGATCTAGTGTTGCTTTAATAATCATCTTCCCATGATAAGAGGTGAATCTAAGTACTGCCTAGGACCACTCCCTCCACCTCACAAAACCCTCCTCTCTTCCTAGACACCTCCCCACCTGCAGTATCCTCTACCTCCCACCATGTGGAGAAATGCTTTGACTTCCTTCCTCTAGGAAGCTCTCATTCTAGTGACCCACTTTGTGATTTGACATATGCACCACTCAAGGCCGAAGGACACTGAGAATAGGAGCTTCTACCTTGGGCTTCATTCACTGTAGTCCACCACTTCTTGGCACAACCCCCTTGCACCAGCCACACCAGAAAATCCAAACTCCTTAACCCGACCTCAAGGCCTCTCCCAGACTAGCCCCATGTGTCTTTTCCAGCCCTGTCTCCAACAATTTCACTACATGATCCCCTTTCTTTCTGGGGATGCATTCAAGCTGGCCAAGTCCCTGCCCTCCAACTTGAACTTTTGCTTTCCACTTCTTTCTTTTACGGATGCTGTTCCTCTTACAGTCACCTTCTTGGTGCTGCTGCCAGTATCTCCTTCCTTACTCTCTGTATTCCCACTTCTCCCTATTCCTTTAGAAAACTTAATGCCCCCACATTCTGGTCCCTGATCAGCACACAGTCATCTTTCTACCCTCTCCACTCTGCACCCTCATTTCATGCTCAGCAAACAACCCAAATCACACAAGCTACCCTCTGAATGGGTAGAGCCTGTCTCCTTAGCCAGACTGAAAATTCCTGGAAGGCAAGACACCTGTCAGTGTTCTTTTCCTTTCTCATATTGGGCATGGGAAGAGCAGAATAGAGGGAAAGCTGAGGATTGGAAGAGGGGGTGGTGTAAATCTTCCCTCTGAAAGGTGAAGTGGAGTTTCATTTAGTAGTGAAATCTCCATTGACAGTTTGCTGAATTCTCATGGCAACCTTTTCTTATTTGTCTTTGTTCATTTAGAAAGGCTAGAAAAGGGGGGGAAATTGTTAAAAATTAAATCCAAAACTTTCAGCTCTGATAAGATGAATTTTCTCAAACGCCAATTATTGCATATGGTTTGTCTAAAATTAGAGAGAGAGAGAAGTGACCAGGATTTTTAATGGACTGGCTTCCACAGTAGGTGCTAGATAGTCAAATTTTATTTAAATGACTTTCTTAGGGAATTGGGGCAGCAGGCAATGCATCAGATGCCAGGCGTCCATTTAAATATTATACTAAGGGAAGGGAATTCATTTGGTCAAGCTGCTAAAATGAACAGGCAGGAACAGAAATGCCCTGGAGAAGTGCTGGGTGTTTCATCTTGAATCTATTTGTAAAATAAACACATTTATTTACCAAGTTTAGTACTTTTTGACTATTTCCTGGAATCAGTATTTGCACAAATCTAGGCTGAGATGGCCAACTGGAATTAAAAAGTGACCAAGACTACAAAATTAATTTGACACTCTTCAATTTTCTTGTTTAGAAACACAAGACAAAATCCTAATCAAATTGGAAGTTGATACAGTATTTCAGTCTACAGCTTGGAAATCGCCACAGTGCACTGGCAAACAGCAGCCCTTAGTGCCTCCAGCCCCAGTGCGCTCGTGATGATGGTCCAAGCTACAGCTGTTTATGAGCTTAAAATGCAAACATACTAACTCCTTTCTTCTGTAGGAAGAACTTGCATTCCCACTGACACCTACTGCTGTCTTACAGATGGGCCCGGCCCTGAGATTTCAAACATTCTACAGGAAACACACTGACACACATGCATACTCTGCCCAGGCCCCACACTACCCAGACACTTTTTAAATTGCTTTTCCAGTAGGATCCCAGGAAAAGGTTCTATTTAACTACCACCTGCACATGGCCAGGATATGACTGGTCTGACAATCTATAGCCTCTCCAGTTCTGCAGGGGTCCTCAGAGTAACTCTGCCCCCTGCCTAGTTAATGACACCTTATGGGCTTTGGATTGGGTGTTTGGTATCCTGAGTTTCCTGTGGCTAGCAGGGGAGGGAAGACCACACAGTACCAGACATAACATCCCACAAGATGAGGTGTGGCACCGCAAACCTACTCTACTGTGCCGGCAACTGGGCTGAAGAGTGAGGATGCTGCTCAGAGGCTCAGCAGCTCACCAGCCAGTTTCATTCCTGCGTGCCTCCCTCCTCACCCCTGAGTGACGGAAGTCCTGCAGGCACAACTGGCTCTTCCCCATGGCTCTCAAAGGTTTCAGAAGCCCCTTCTTCCCTGGAAAACTCTTTCAGCAATAGCATGCCCTGCTCTCCCCATATTGTTAACCGTTCATAGCTGAAGCCTCAGCGGAATACCCCATCCAATTTCCCATAAAATGGGACATGAAAATAAACACACATATTGTATGTTGGTTTACATTTCCTGCACAGACCCAGTAGGGACGACAGGAAAGACATTAAGGAAACTATTTCTAAAGCAATGGGCTACATTTTAGCAAGAATACTCTCACTGACCCTAAACAGAAAGCCATTCAGATGGCTAGAATCCCATATAATTCTTCGAAAACGTTCTTGAACATTCCCATTTTAATTTCCAAAATCAATATGGCTTGCTAGTGCCCCATGCTCGATGACAACAACTCATATTGATGGAGAGGAAGGTATGAACATTTTTCTATTGAATGGAAAATTTGGTTATTTTTAAGGACATTATTCCAAGAGAGAAAAAGGTCTTACGTCCACAGCACCTGACAGAATATTGTTTTGTTCCTAGGAGGCTGGTTTCTCTTGACATCTCTGCCCTCATTAAAAAGCATATCACAGTTGTCACCTTTATGTTTTCAGTCATGCGGTTTCAGGCCCCAAAACAGAATGTTGTCATTTATTTTCCTTCTGAAGGAAAGGAGCCCTGCCTGAATGCACGCTCAGTGCCCAAAAGCTGAGAGAACATTCCCGTCACACCTCTCTGGTTCCCAGCACCTGGCAAGTCTCAGTGAGATGTCTGAACTAGGGAACAGAAAAGCCTATTTTATTTCTTTCAAGTGAACTCACTAGTAATAATCACTTGCCATTAGCACATTAAAATTGTTCATCAGTGGTGCTGCTAAAGTGCTAGAAAACAGTTTGTTCTCAGGCAGAGGAACAATCTCGCTCATAGTCTTATTCCCATAGCTAATCTGCTCAGCAAACCCTTTCTTCATGGATCACGCAAACATCAGCACCAGGTGCCCTGCTAGTGAAGCCCACACACAATCCAAAGCCACCTTGAGAGAACAATGCATTTGCCACCACAATGTAGCCACTTTACCACACCTAAGAACCTGGAAAGTAAATAAAAAATAAAGGAGGCATCATGTAATATCACTCCCTCTCTCGGTATAGCCTTCCTATGGTGAGGGATAAAAGGTTGCTGCTGCTGCTGCTGAGTCGCTTCAGTCGTGTCCTACTCTGGGCGACCCCATAGACGGCAGCCCACCAGGCTCCCCCGTCCCGGGGATTCTCCAGGCAAGAACATTGGAGTGGGTTGCCATTTCCTTCTCCAATGCATGAAAGGGAAAAGTGAAAGTGAAGTCGCTCAGTCGTGTGTGACTCTTCGAGACCCCATGGATTGCAGCCTACGAGGCTCCTCCGTCCATGGGATTTTCCAGGCAAGAGTACTGGAGTGGGGTGCCATTGCCTTCTCCTGGATAAAAGGTTAGTCCCACACTAATCAGAAGAAACCTGATATCTCCTTCCATTAAACTTCTCCCCACATCCTGCTCTACACTAACTGGACTTGGGGCCCTAATTCTTCCCCTTTTCCCACACTCCCAAATGTCTCCCTGTGATGAGAGAAAAGTGATGAAATGTGGAGTGCCTGGGTCTGGTGCTTTTTCAAATATCATTTACTCAGACTCCTCTCTTAAAACCCCCATGCCACTGAACCTGGGACCATTACCTTTGTAGGTTGGCCAAGGTGGGCATCTTAGATCAACTCTAGCCCAGGGACGGGGGAGCCTGGTGGGCTGCCGTCTATGGGGTCTCAGAGTAGGACATGACTGAAGCGACTTAGCAGCAGCAGCAGCAGCCTTAAACAGAAAAGTCCTCTTCACTGACCCTTCCTTGAAGGCGTGCACTTCTTCTCATCTCAAAAGGTGAGACTAAAAGACTGAGCTCAGAGGGTGGGGCTAAAGTATTAAAGGGATCACCAGACTGCTTTGGGGCTAAGCCCTAATCCAAAAGGAGCTGTGACCCATGCTAGTGCAGATTTCAGCAAGAACAAAAGTTTACACCAGAGCATAGGGCCAAAGCCCTGATGAAATCAATAGGATACCCAGCCAAGAATGCCCACTCTGCCTGTGTCCCTCATGCCTGATCTAAGAGCTGATGTTTAGGACCCAGTTAAATAGCTTTCCAATTCATCACAACCACATCTAAATGGAAATTTAGAATTTAAGAAGCTGAGATAATCCTCATATAAATGTCATGTCTACAAATGACTGTGGATTGCCTCTGTGAACATCAAGATATTCTCATAAACCATGAAGAGATTAAATTGGCCAAAGTCTTTTAACCTTCCAGCACTCTTGCCTGGAAAATCCCGTGGACAGAGGAGCCTGATAGGCTACAGTCCATGGGGTCGCAAAGAGTCGGACATGACTGAACTACTTCACTTTCACTTTCACACTTGTATATAACACAACTGCTAATACATGCATCAATATCATGAGTGATTGAAGTTGATGTGATATATACAACAAGATTCATGCTCCAAAGATACTGAGATCCACTGGCAGACAATCCATCTTTCTCAGCTCTGATAAGAAACCTAGTTGGGTGATCAGCTCAAGGGTCATGCAACTTCCCACTCCTCATACCAAGAAGAGTGAAGTCACACTTCTGAGGGCCCAGACAAAGGATAACATTGAGCATGTTCAAGCAAAATTTTGAAGTTTCCTGATTTTATTTCAAACTAATGCAAGTTTTATATTCAAAATTATAATGTAATAATAATACTTCCATTGATTAACATTTCCTCAAAAACCCTTCAGTAAGATAAATGCTCTGGGGAAATCGCCACATTTATCCTACAGCCCCAAGGTTTGATCAGCATACCACCACCTCACCCCCACATACCTCAGCTTGAGAAGAAAGGCAACAAGGGAACCAAAGCAGAATTCTGAATCTTGGAAAGAGAAGTGAAAACAATGCTTAACAAAGTAGGGGGAGATCAATTATGTTTTTTCCATAACCATTTACCATAGCCACTGCTAGAAAATGATTCAAGTATTATGTTGGTTTATCATGAGGTTTCCCATTGAACTGTGTTCATTTGGCATGTGAAAAGTTTTCTCCCATAGGGACGATCAGGACTTGGCTGTGGAACACACTCTGAGAACACCTTGAGAACTTCATACACATGAAGCCAAACTCCTTAATCCCTTAATACACCTAAATTCTGATGAGGTCACTGAAGGTGTCAGAGCAAGACGCAAAATCCTCAAGAGACTACCATCAGTTTAGCATTTCCAGTTCAAGTGGAGACATTAATTCCATGTATCAAAGAGAAGTACAGAAAGGCATTCGTTATGAAAAGCAGGAACCCCAAATGAAGAATATTGTGGGTTGGTCTCAGCTGGGTTTCCCTGAATTTATTACCTTGGAAAGTTCAGCTAAGTCCTCCACCCAAGACGGTAGCTGGTGGGAAGCAGCATCTGGGAGCAAATCGCCGGGGTCATGGTGGCCTCCTCAGTGGGTACCAGCTGTGCAAACCTCTCAACATGAAGGAAGGAAGAAGAAGCATCTTGGGAAGCAGGTTAAGGAAACTGTGTGTGGAGGTAAGACCACTTTAAATTTGAACTTTATTCTTAGATAAGAATTTGAGACACACCTTGTCTCGAGACAAGGGTGTTCTTTTTACTTTCCCTTATCATTTCCCTGTCCCTGACCCAACATGATACTGACCAAAGCCCAGTATGACAAGACAGCCCAGTGCCTAGTGTCTGTGCCGCCTACCAGGCAGAGCCTGAAGAAGCTGAAGCAGAGGTTCCCCAGTCAATCACAGGCCACTCTGCTGAGCATCTTCTCCCAGGAGTACCAGAAACATATTAAGAGAACACATGCCAAACATCATACTTCAGAAGCGATTGAAAGTTATTACCAGAAGTATCTGAATGGAGTGGGGAAAAATGGAACTGTCCCAGTGCTCCTGTAGCTAGCCAATGAAGTGGACTATGCACCCTCATTAATGGCTCGGATTATACTGGAAAGGTTTCTACAGGAGCATGAGGAAGCTCCACGTTGTTGAATGAGATCAGACTGCTTTAGCGATCATTCCTGTGCTGCAGGAAAGCTTAGCAAGCTGCTGGAATTCTCAAGAGACATACTTCCAACTGCAAGAGAAAGTAGGCTCCTATACACCATGGGCCATGTTGAGATCGTCCAGGAAAGACACTGGCAAACCAACCCCATGGATATATAACTTGGGACCTTCATAACCTTGATATCCAAAGACCTTAAGCATTTGAGGAAGTGATCCAATTCTAGCTGGTATTTTAGGCTTATTCTTAGATAATTATTCTTAGATAATTCTTAGATAATGTGATATAGGATGGTACGGATAAACAAGAAAAAAAGATTGAGACATTTGGAAGAAAAAGGAAGTATGGAGGTCAGGGAGAAGTAGGGAATAGTAGGAAGGATGCAAAGCCCAGAAGACAGAAAACAAAGGGAGAGGCCAGACGGTGGGAATGGAAAAGAGCAGCCACCAGCGTCCTGTACTGAGGAGCCATGCTTGTGCCATTTGGAGGAATAACTTTCATTTGTTTTGTCTTTTTCTTATTGTTTCAGAACATCTGTGGCTTAGACGGACAAACTTCTCATTTGCAAGGAGGAAAAAAGATCTTGCCTTCAACTCAACTTAAATTTGGCTCTGACTTTAAAAGTTAACCAATTTGGGGGAAAAAAAAAATTAGCCTAAGCCTGAAACTTCTGAAGATGAACTTTAAATCTTACCTGTAGTGCAATCTACCTTCTTGCAATGAAACAGTACTTAATATATTTACATCCTCTACCATGATTAAATTTGGGAGGAGAAGAGTCTATAGAGGCATGATTATACCTAGAGCAAGTTACAGTCAGTGCATTCACTGACTAGAATTAGGGACATTGTTTTATCTGTTTCACCCCAAAGTCACACATCAAAATAACCTCTCTCTCAATATCTATCTCTGTGTGTCTCTATTTATGTCTGTCTCTCTCTCCCCCTCTCTCTTTTACACACACACACATGAGCACATACACACTCCACCTTGCTCTCCTCTCACTCCAAATGTATTCCTGTTGATAGAGAATCCCAAAGTCTCTTTCCCATGGTATACCATCTTTTTCCCTTATAATCTTACAGTCATGTATCTGACATATCAATTCAGTTCTCACTTGTCAGGTCAAGAACAGAGCCAATACATAGGATCAACTTAAAGAGTTTCTGGGTTGTCGGAATTTCAGTCAAATGAAATTTGACTTAGAGGGGTTGTTTTCCCTCCCACTTCCTGGTGAAGATACAGCAAAATGGCTAAAAGGTAGGTAGATGATGGAGAACAGGTACAAAGGGCTGGAAAATCCTCTGCTCCTGAATAACTGAAAGCAGACTAGAGAGACTTCTGTTTTATGAACTCTTCACAATGGGAGAGTGGGATCCCTGAAAAGGTCTGGGCACCGGTCAGAGAATTTCAAATTACAAGGAGGAAAAATAATTTGAATGAAGAGTTCAGCACGAGATCTCCACCGATCTAAACTGTAAAGACATCAAAACATGAAAATCTACCTGCCAGTTTTGCTCTCATTCACTTGAGGCAACTACATGCATGTGCTTAGATGCAGAAAATAAAATGGCCCTGCAGTCCCTTGAAAATCTTTCCTCAATCTTGATGTTACTTTAAAGCCACCATAAATCACACAACCTGCCAATCTTGCCATGTTTTATAAACTGTGGGGAGAGGTAGAGTATTTCTGGCCCAACGATCTCCCAGTAACAAATGCCAGTTCTAATGCTGTGGTATTTCCTCAATACCACTCGACCTCTTAAACAAGCCTCTACAAATATATTAACTGTCATATTCTCAATTTCTTTTTTACAATGGGAAGTGATATCCTCTTATGACTAGCTCGATGGAGCCAAGGGCAGCAGCCATCTGGGAACTGAAAAAAACACCCGATTGTGGTGGGCAAGGCTTTCCTGCTCACCACTTACTGCCCCTAACATTCCTATGGGTTCCCTGTTCCCTGCAAAATCCCCCAGGGTCACACCCCACTGGTTCATCAGATTCCAGCCTGCCCCTGCAACTCATGGCCATCCAAATGCGTGCCAAAACCAACCCCCATGGGGCCACACTCTGCCTGGCCTTCGGGATAAGTCAAAAAGGCTGAACCCAGGCAAGCCCAGGGCCTGGCTTGCCTTCAGGAAATTCCGGGCTGTCTGCAGCAGCTGTGGTTCGAGTAGTACAACAAATTCACTTACTGAATGACAACAGCTTTATTGGCAAGCCAATTCAATTAAAGCCCCTGCATCCAACAAAGTCTCCGACAGCCCTCTCTGCATAAAGAACATGGAATCATGCCTACATTTCCCTGAGTGCCCTCAGCCCTAGCTGTCCCTCTACATGAGAGGGAGAGGGATGAATGAATTAGACGCGGATGATGGTAATTAATGGCTGGCTGTCAGAGAGTCATTTTGGAGGCTCAGCCGTTGAAGGCTCCACATTAAAGACCAAATCCCAGCACAAACTGACCAGGACAGGCTAGAACTCTCTTTCTAAACGGTAGGAGTGTCACAGGCACCTGAGGCAAGAAGTGAGGGGGAAGCAGAGGAAGACAGAGGAGGGTAGGAAGGAAAATAAAGAAGCAAAACATCAGGCTGCTTGCATTGATCAATGCTTCTTACACTATTGATATATAAATAATATGTTCATTTTTCATTTTTACAAAATATGTCCTTTAGGCTACCATTATGGCAAACTTACTTCAGAGCTCTGACATGAGCTTATTAGGAGGGGGAAAGGGAGGGCTGACTGTAGAGCTACAAACAAAACGCATTTTCCTGTGAAATATACATAACAGATCATTCTCGCCCTCAGTAACAAAGATAAAATCAGAGTTTTGCGGATCCCTGGCACAGTCTTGACAACCAGTCCTCTGGCACTCCAAGAGAAGGTGGGGGGAAGAATATCAGAGGGGGCAAGGAGGGAAAGAAAACAATTAACAAATCGGCTCCAACTGGCTCATTTATATGGAGATGGGCAGCTCTCACGTTGCCTGTCGCCAATGCCACCAACAGAGCCAAGTCAGGTTAACTACCTAGCAGGAGATAACTTGGGTCGATTGGGTTTAATTATTCCTGATAGTAACAGGTTACCATATGCACTGTTTGGAGCATAAACAAAAGCCAGATATTGAGGGACTAAAAGGATCCTTCTCCAACAATTGGAGTTCTGTGAAAAGCCAGGCTCCGGGTTTGCTGCATCTGTTTAACTCCTAGTCTTAGAGGTCACAGGGCCTGAGTTGCTACCTATGAAATGTGGGAAATTCTGCGACTCTACTGGAATGAGTCTTTTGCCTCATTTCCAGAAGAGGAGAGTTCCAGGTGGGAAATTTCATTTAAACAATTTGTTTCTCTCACCACCACAATCCTACAGAATGTTTGCCTAGAATCTGACTTCAAAATCCCAAATTCAGAGAAAATGTCAACTCCACCAGGAAGCCTCCCCAGATTTTCGCAATAAGAATAAATTACTCTGTCTGCTACACTTCTACAGAACCCTGAATATTCTCCATCATGGTCTTTCATTCAGTCTTCTCTGTGACATAGTTTGTTGTCCCCTTGTCTGCCTTCCCCAAAAGACAAGGGTTTCCTGAGGACCCAGCTCTGGGCTTTGTATATAACTGGCACTCAATAAATCTAAGCGGAGTTGAATTAAATGGCCCTTAGGAAATGGATATGATTTGGCAAAGCCTCAGTCATGAAGAATTATGTGGGGCCCTATTATGACCTTACAGGCATCAAGATTTCACTGATGTTTTCCTCACTACAGCCACCAAATTGGTTGCCCACTTTAATTAGAATAGAGGCCAGATGTCTGGCCAGCTCTGCTAGAACCGGAAGAGCTAGCAAGCTGGTAGAGTTTCCCAGCTGGGGGCTTGAGAGACCGGCTTCGTGTGGTTGGGTCACCTTCCCTTGCATACTTCCTTCCCTCTTGCTTGGCTCCCCTTCTCCCCCCTCCACCACCCCATCCCGAGGGCAGCTGTCCCTTTTATCAGCAAAAGCCCTTTCCTGACAACACATCTGTCTAGCACAATGTTTCACCCTGTCCAGTGATTCAGTTACCTGAGGCATTTGCATCCTTGATCAGTGCAAGGGCATGAAACATTTGTGTCTGTAAAGAGCTGGGCAGAATATCTCCTTTCAGAAGCCTACTATCCACTAAGAATGAAATCTAATATTTAAAGGGCGTGACACCCCGTTCATACTAGATTTCATTAATCAATGTTTTCATGGAAAGGATAAATCCTTTATGCATGCCTTTTTCCTGATTTTTCCCTCATTTAAAAAATGCAATGCTTACTCTTCTTCCCTGCTATTAGCTCACAGAGACCCACTACTGTGAACCCTGCTTCCTTGCCTCCCAAAATTTACCCTTACACATTCACACTGAGGGAAGGAAGTTCAGTCAGAAAAAGAGAGGTAGAAAGAGAGACAGAAAAATGTTCTAGTTTTAAGCATATTTCATTAAATAAAAACCTTTGTAACTCTTGAAAAAAAAAAAAATAGAGACTGTCACTGTAATGACAAGCCTGTACTTGGCATGGGAGTGACCAATACATTCAGTGCCTCAGGAATATTAAGCCAGAGATCACAGCCTTCACTTGGACACTCACTAAGGTTTATGTTACTGACAATGAACATGACAAAAATTGCATTGCTATGACAACCACAAAATTCACACCTTTAGGAGAAGTTCAGTTAAAGAGGAATCACTGGTATCCCTTCTGAGGAATGGTGACCAAAGAATATGCTGATTTTTTTCACCCTTTCACATAGCCTATTATGTGTCTGCTTATGGCATTGAAATTGCAATGGCACAGTGAAGACCAGCCCCAAAGTACTCAATCGTGTCGCTAAGGACAGACGAGCCTAACAACACCCAGGAGCTCTGAATGAATCAGAGATACTTTTCAGATGTCTAAACACTTATGATTATGCTAATACTTTCCTACTGCAGGTTCCCCTCAATTTATGGAATGGTGAAGATCCAACAAATTGTTAATAAATGCTCCCATTTCCCCATTAGTTTCAAATGGAATTTCAACTGTTGAGTAAATCTCTTGGTTCCTGAATGACACTTTTTTAAAAAATGCAGTAAATAACCCAAATATGGGAAAACAATAGGCACAAAGATGCCCATCACAATATGCTTTATAACATTAGGTAATTGGAAGCAATAAAAATGATAACAATAGGTAGATGGTTAAGTAAATTATGTTACACTACAATGGACCACTAGGAAGCCATTAGGAGGATAAAGACCATACAGCAACATGGAAAAATGCAAGTGACATATGCTAAGTGGGAAAGGGACTAGAAATTGCATTTCACTGTGATTACAACTAGATAAAAGCCTATGTATAAAAAAAGACCAGAAGAAAATAAACAAAAATAATAATTGTATTAGGGATTATGGCTGATTATTTTCCCTTATCTTTACTTCTCAAACAATCAGCAATGCTATGCATCTTTTATAATTTAAAAAATAAATGGAAAATCAAGCCACTTTTTAAGAACAATTATTTTTTAAAGTAGCTAGAACAGTAAATGCAAAATAGTCTATGTGTGTGCGTGCCATCGCTTCAGTCATGTCCAGCTCTTTATAACCCTATAGACTATAGCCCACCAGGCTCCTCTACCCGTGGGATTCTCCAGGCAAGAATACTGGAGTAGAGTGTCATTTCCTTCTTCAGGGGATCTCCCCAACCCAGGGATCGAGCCCATGTCTCTTGTGTCTCCAGCATTGCAGGCAGATTCTTTACTGCTAAGCCACCTGGGAGCCCCGTTCTAACTATATGAAACTCAAATTTAAGATGTTTTATGTGGAAACAGCAGCCCTGGGAGGATGAGCATCACTCTACATTGCTGCTTCCACCACTAACACACATCTCAGGGAGCCTTCACTTCTGCAGACTTTTCTACTGACTCAGACTTACAGACCTCTCTCTAGATTTTCACTCTACCTGAACAGTTCATTTCAGCATGATCATTGGACAGGAGAAAGCAGCAGCAGCTGAAATTGAAGACTGGAATTCAGAAGTCTGCTAAACCATAGATGCCGGGGATCAGTTGGCTGGCTGCAAGGAAGCCGCTTAGGGGTAGACACTGGAATGGCCACGTAGGAGAGATAAGAGGCTCAGAAGAATGAGCCTAACAATTTAAACTAAACCTGAATCTCCTTAGCTCTGCTAAATAAGATCCCAGGATACTGAAATAACTTGCAACTTTGGCCTTGGAACCTCTGTGTGTGATTGTTGAAGAATTAAAGAATAAGAATAAAAGCATAGGAACTCTGATGGGACCAATTCTGTTTCCTTGCTCTGAACAGCACCTCTTATTGTTCTAGTGGATCATGCCCACTTCTTGACCAGAATTCATTTCCAAACTACTGCGTTCTGGACCCCACAGAAAAGAGAAGACCTAAAATTCATCTCAAGAGCAGCTAATAATACTCTACAGGCATTAGCTAACAGTGATAAATTCTGAATCACATAAAGAGACAATGGATAACCAAGGTTTATCCAGCAAGATGTCCCTCTCACTTGCCAATGCTTGTAGTTCACATTAAATCATACAGGTCACATGTTTCTCTATCAAAAACCCATCATTTCTGAAGTCTTGGGTGAGTAGGACTTATAAGCTATAAATACCAACCACTTTTTAAGTGGCCTTCCTTTAGGATTTGACTTCTTGCCATGACACTTTTGATAACTTTATCAACTCCCAATGTATTAAAATATCCAAATTCAAGCTCATAAAGCATCACCTATCTAACACTGATTCATGAGTCTAATCCTAAAACTAGCTCTTTAGGCTGTTATAGCTATTGGGTTGGCCAAGAAGTTCATTTGGGTTTTTCTGTAAGATGCTGTGTTCAACCTGATTACATGGCAATATCATATTCAGTTTGGAAGGCAGACTTTATAAAGTGTGAAATCTAAGAGGGCATAAAACAATTCTAATATTTACAGTTATAATAAGTTTTGCATGTATTTTTAAATGTGATTCTTTTGCTGGCCTTCTTCCTCATCCCAGTACTTCTGGTCTCACTTCTTTAGTCCCTACAGTAAATTGTTTCATCCATGTCTGCCAAGGGAAATGGAAGGAAGAACTTAAATCTTCCTTTGGGCACAATCCCCAGATAGCACCTGAATTAAGAGAGAGAGGCAGAGGAGAGCAAGAGGCATCTCCCCAGAAGTGTAATTTATTTTGACTTTGATGAGAGACAAGACAGTCCTCACACATTTGCTTGGCATAAGCAGAGTTTAAGAACTTTACAGCAGTTCCTGAAACAAGCACAGAGAACTTCTCATGCCACACCTGTACCACCTGTTGGGTAAATTCCTCCTTAGACTCTCAAGTTTTCACAAGTCTTTGCCTGAAACAGCTTCTTAAATCTGCAGTTAAATCAAGAAATCAAGTGCTACCTTCTCCCTACAGAAACTTCAGCCTGCCTGTGGTCAAGGCAAAGAGTTACTGCTGAAAGGAGAGACTGAGTTGGAAGGACACTTGAGGATTCTTTAGTCTAGTGACGGCCACTGGATCACCAGAGGAGCCTGTAGCCCAGCCCCAGAGACTCTGGTGCAGTGGGCTTGAAAGTCACCCAGGCACCTGCATGCACATACACGTCTCTGTCACAGGTGGCCCAAGCATGGCACTTTGAGAAACAAGGATGTAGTCCGGTATCCTCTGAGGCTCAGAGAAGTTGCCCAAGACATATAACCTGTTGGCAGTGGAGATAGGAGAAGTATTAAAGTCTGTAGTCTCTTGCCACATCCTGCTGCCCAAGGGAGTAAGAGGAAAACCAGTTACAGCCGGAGGCTGGGCAGGAGCAGGGAGCGCTACTCTCGCCAGGGGATGCCAGCATGAGCTGTGGAGTTTGGAGACTGGAGCAGGTACTTGGTGCCAAGGGGTCATAATTCTGCCTTTAAGTTGCCTTTTGCTAACCTTCCCAACAGAAGCCACAGCCACAAAATACTTTTGTAGGCACCTGCATTTGGTCTAGTATCTAGACAGAACTGGCCATCTGGGGATGGCCTAGCAGAATCAGAAAATTCAGTCCCACCTTCACCAGGTGTCAGCCACATAGAATGAGAAGTCACTTACCTGCTCTTTGGCTTCTGTTTGTCCATCTGAAAAATGAGCCTAATTTTTCTAATTTGTTGTGAGAATCAAATGGGATCACGAAATACTCTCTGAAAGTTAAAACCTTCTGGACGCATAAGGTCCTATCTAGTATCACCCGTACTCCTCACGGATCTTGTGCAAAAATAGAAGGAACAGATCCTCCTCCACAAGAACTGGATAGGATAGAGCTTCCCCAAACTACCAGAATTGCTCATATTTTCTAGGAAACCTAAAGGCTAAAGTCAGTGCACACAGTATCAACTCAGACCTGTGGCAGGCAGAACAGAAATAACAAAGACTTTATAAGGCACTTGAGATGCATTCAGACTTGGACCCCAAGGCTTTGTTGACTTCGTACAGCCAAGACTCACAGCCACAGGACTGGGCTTCATCTGGTCCTCTTAGCCCTGATCAGAGTCAACAGTCCCAGCGATTCTGGGGTCCTTCAATGAGGGGTTTATCTGATCCTCTTAGCCCTGATCAAAGTCAACAGTCCCAGTGACTCTGGGGTCCTTCATTGGCTCTCCCCACCAGCTATCTAAACACATGGTCCTGAGGCATTTTCTGTACCTCCTAAACCAGCACTCACATTCCATGAAAGATTCCAACTTATCAATTTTCTGCCTGCATTTGCATGTTTAAAATAAGGAAAATGTTTTAGACCTCTGTTTTGTTTTGTTTGTTTTTTTAAATTCCAGATGGAATCTGTTTGTAGAAACCCAGAACTCCCTTCAGGGGCCATCAAGAGGTGGAGGAAAATGAGGGGGTGGGGTTCCTGGCAAGGCTTTGGGGCCCCAACTTCCTCTTCAAATAGAGCAGCTGTACTTCTACCTAATCAGGCTCCCACAGAAGGCTTAGTTTTGTTCTTTTTTTTTTTTTTTTAACGTCATGAAAATCAGTCATCTTATCCAGTCCCCTGGTTTAAAGGGGAGGAAATCACATTAAAGAAAGGTTAAATGATATTCCAACTTCCTCCCTTACCCACTTGCCCAGGCAGGAGAATGATGGGAACTTCTGCTTCCAACAAAAGGACTCCTGCCAGGGTCTTCATTCTCAGTGTAGGCTCCTACCTGTGGCAGCAGCTGCGTGGCTTCTCCTGTTTGTCCCCACACCTGGAAGCTCTCAGCAGTGGTCACCTCCAGTTCCACCTCATCAGTGCCTCCCTAGGCCCTCTCCTGGGACACTTCAGCTCACAGCTGGGATGGCAAGCCCAGGGTTCCTCATCCCCTCTGCTAGCTCGTCTGGCTCTCTGGTTCTGGATATCATCACCTTTACAGAGTCAGATCCTCTCTGGTACTCTTCCAAAAAACAGTTTAAAAAAAAAAAATTCACAAAATTTATTAACAACTTCATGACGTAACTTCAGGGAAGCAAGTCCACATGAGGAATCCTGATTATCACACTTGGTTGCCCACTTCAGGCCTAGGCCTGTCAACTCTCCTTAGTTCAAGATGTGTTCTATGGTCTCCAAAGCTATTCTTCCCAAGGGCTGTAGGGGGAAACTTTATATTGTCATATCTGTGTTACATTCATTGAGCATGGGAATAATATCATGACTATGTATGAAAATGCACTTATTCCTAGAATAGAAGAGGTAGTCTGAAGTGTGTGTGTGTGTGTGTGTGTGTGTGTGTGTGTCTACATGGGGAAGACAGGAAGGTATAGGTTGAGAAAGAAAGAAATGTAAAGCAAATGTAAAAAACTGTTAGTTGGCGGATCTTGGTGAATGGTATAGAAATGCTTATTATACTGGTCTTTCAACTTTTCCTCAGGTTAAAAATTTTCCCAAATAAATGCTTGGGGTTAGGAGAAGGAGTCTTATACAAAGGAAAATTTACCTCAAAGTGAATGACGCTTAAGCATCAGGGTCCTTCTCTGCGGGGCCCTTCCAAGATCCTGGGAGGTTAATGACAATCATCAATGTAAGGAGTAGGCAAGATGAGCTACTACACTGGGAAACCTGAACCATCTGGAAATCTGGCAGCTCACATGCAAAGGAGACTAGATAGAGATCGTCCCAAGTTTGTCAACAACCTACAAATGTATAACATCAGCAATTATAAGCCACAAAGCTGACACTTTTTAATTATCAATAATAAAAGACAAATTTCTATCAAAAATGGTAGAGAAAGACTGTATTATCTTTCTATTCTCTCTGTAAAAAATATTACAAAATCGTTATCATAGATAGAGGTACACAAAGAATATGGGAAGAAAGGTGTCATAGAAGTATGTCAAGTAACTAATGAAAAAGATTATGTTCATTTTCTAGATTTTGTCACGTGTGTAACAGTTGCCAGCATTGTTTTGTGAATGAGATCTTTTTTTCAAATGTCATATGACATCACTTATATTTGGAATCTTAAAAAATGATACAAATGAACTTATTTACAAAACAGAAATAGACTCATGGACACAGAAAGCAAACATATGGTTACCAAAGGAAAAAAGGATGAAGGGAGGGAGGTCTTCAAATACCATTATATTATGCAGTATTGCAATAGTTTTTAGGTTGGATCTCGGGCTTTGCAAAGAGATGGTCACTTTATTTGCAAGAAATGTTTGTCAATATTTAGAATCTTTACTTCTTTTTCTTGTTTTTTTGGGGGGAAGATTATTTTATTCAGTATATAAATGTTTATGGAGGGAGGAATATGTGTGGGGCCACCTTCAATGATTATGTGATTTATTTTTCCTTCTGTCTGTGAATTCACTTTTAGAGCTTCTCTCCTTTCAAATTACATGCTTTGTTTCCCAAACATGTTGATCACACAAATATATACATATATATACACGCACAGAGACAAATACACAAAGACTTTTTTCAAAGCAACATCTTTTTGGTTTGGGTTCCTCAGAACACATTTAGAAAACATTGCCTGAGAGCAACAAAAGTTACTCCTTTTTACTCATGTCTGTCTATCATGGTAGCTGCACTATAGCATTTGATTTCCAGGAAGACGTTTATTTGAAGAGCTTATTTAAAGCAAATGAACCATATTTTTCATTCACCTTATATTTACATACAATCTGCTTCATACAACCACATTCATTAACCTAGCCAATTAAGGCCCAAACAGCATTAAGGGCATGGGGGTAGACAGGTAATAAGGAAGCATTTGCCCCAGGCCTCCCTTCACAAACTTTCACTTCCATCCCTCCAGCCTCTGTCTGGCTACTTCAATGTTCCACATGAGTAAGCTGAAGCAAAGGGGCTGGAGGTAACTTTTCTTAAAACAATAAGTATAGGATCTGGGTTTCCATTTTAGGACTACTGTTGAACTGGTAAAGTATTTTAACAGGCTCAGTTTCTGTGGCCTGCTTGTCTTTTGACATCTTGTGTCCAGCACTATCTTGGGGAGAGACACAGAAGACTAGGGCTCACATACGGAGAGAGGGGAGTGAGCATGGGGAGGGTTCACCCTTCTTCGCTCTCCCCAAACTAGAAATAACTCATCCTTGTCCCAGTGGAAAAGGATCAGTCTTTGAAATCTTGCATTATATAGATAAGGCCAAACAAGTATCCCTAAATGCCAAAGGAAACTCAATAAGAAGGGCGACTTCCTGTGCATCCCTCCTCCTAACCACTCGGCAGACCAGGGACCCAGACGCAACCTCCTGGCCCATGAAGGAACCAGAGGGACAGAGTCCCACTACAGCTCTCGCTCTGCATTAAATTCTCCTGCTTTGACGTGGAATTCCAGGGGCAGGAAGGGGAGCCCTTCTGGGAAAAACTCTAGAGCTAATGCTCTAATACAAAACTCAGCTACAATAACAATAACATAATAATAATAATGGTAATATAATCACCATTTATTAAGCATTTTCCCAGCCACATTAGATACTTTCTGTGAATTATCCCTTATAACAAATTAGCAAACACTTCTTCACATACTAGGGTAAGAGAATTCCATCAGTGTAGTAAAAGGTTCAAAGCATTGTTCTGCTTTGACTCATGTCAGCAAGTAGGTAAAGGAAGCTGACCCCTATGGTTTGGAGTCATCCTCACCCTTCACCTCCCATCCCACCATGGCCCCTCCACTAAACATTCAGAGGACCAGTGACATGAGGTCTCAACAGACCGAGAAAGAGGAAGGAAGGAAGGAGGGACCCAGACAAGGCGGAGATGGCGAACATATGGTCTGTATGATGGTCACATTCAGATACTAAAGTCAACTAATAAGTAAGAAATATAATAATTATACAAGTGATACATTATGCATTTCCATTTTAATATTTAGACAATATTGAAGTTTATACAGGTAAAATAGAAATTTATTCGTCGCTTCCTCTCCTACTGTTGGCAACTCAGTGGGTGTCCTTCCAGACTTCCATGTAAATAATATTGGCCCAGACAGGCTCAGAAGTCCTGCCTCCAAGATCATGAGAGGAAAAATGACTAGGGGACATCCCTGGAAAAGATAAAAAGGATCAGAGGCCAGTCACCACTTCATCCCTAACTGTGGCCCCAAGGATCAGATTTCCTGGAAACAGACACCTTGACAGAGATTTGGGTGCAGAGCAAATTGGGGACCACTCTTGGGAACAATACCTGTGAGAGAGAGGAGAAAACAGAAATGGACAGGTGGGAGAGTTGACCTGTGCGTTGCAGCTGTCACCTTCGTGACAGTCCCAGAGGAACTAGGGAGTTGAGACCCCCTTCTGATTTGCCCCAGGTTAAAGCAAGGGAGCCAGGCTTTCCTATCTTCCAGTAAGTAATAATTGGATGCAGAGAGCCCTTAAGAGGAGTGAGACTGGGCAAGGCAGCTTCCTTTATCCAGGACTGGTTCAGAAAGAGTACAGCTATGAATCAGCAGGAGCCAACACTATCTGGGTTTTGAAGTGAGAAGCTAAGAAGCCCACCACAGCATACACTACAAGACCCTCGGATGTTCTAAAACATTCTCTTCTAGAAAGGCTGAGGAGTAAATAGGAGGGACTAAAGCTGGCTAAGTGAAATGCCACAGCCCTGTGGCAAATGTTGACACAGCTCCTGTATCTGAAATGCCAAGGCTCATACCTAATGTTCCCACAATCTCCAAGAACACTGCGCTGTGCCATACCCTGCACAATAACACACATCCAGACCAAACTACAGTTGCCAATAAGAAACGGCTACAATGACATTTCCCTCCTCTTTGGCCTAGAGTGCTGAATTCCACTGGATAAGTTTCACCTATGTGTTTGGAAATTAAAAGAAAAAACTAACAACAGAAAAAAACAACTCTTTTCTTTATGAGCAATCATAAAAGCAATTCTAGGAGGGAAGATAAAGCAATGCAAATCTTTCTTGGAAATCTCACTGCTGCACCAGGAGCAAACATCCTAGCGCACAAATTCAGTCCTGTCCCACCCCACTGGGGAACAATACCTGTGACAGAGAGGGTGAAACAGAAATGGACAAGTGGGAGAGTTGACCTGCGTGGTGCAGCTGTCACCTTTGTGACAGTCCTGGAGGAACTCAGGAGTTGAGGCACCCCTCTGATTTGCCCCAAGTTAAAACAAGGGAGCCAGGCTTTCCTATCTTCCAGTAACTAATACTTGGATGCAGAGAGCCCTTGGGAGGAGTGAGACTGGGCAAGGCAGCTTCCTTCTTCCAAGTAGCACTTTGGCACACATGGATCCAGAGCCTCTGGTGATACTGCTCATCCAGCTCTTTTCCATTCCTTCTGGCCCCAGCAAGGACACCCAAATATCCTGAGGGCAGAACCAGCTCCAACACAAAGCTGGGACCCAGGCAACTGGGACAGTTTTTGAGTCCAACTACATCAACACTGGTATTCTTTGGGTGATTCTATATCAAAACTGTCATGTTGGTTGTGTTTTCCTACTAACAGTCATAATGAATAACTAACTCTTCCCAAATCAGGCCTAGGCCATCATGATTTCCTATGAAATGCTTCAGAATTCTTTCACGTGGGATTTCTATCCAGTAAGAGGTAACCAAAATTATCACAACTAGTATCAAAATAGCACAACCATTATCAGTATTTGTAAATGAGATTCTGCATTTTAGGCTCATTGTCTACAAAATAGGCAAAATCTGCACTGAGCTTGAAATTACAGGTCAGAGAACAGAGAACCTCCCTTTCAGCATTTGGGAAAGTGGACTCTACAAATAAAAGATAGAATTTTAACTGATCAGCATGACCTTGTCCATCAGTTCTAGAACATGAGAGATTTCCATTGCGATGGTATGACTACCACTGAGCAAATCATTGTATGAATTCAGCCATCAAACTGCAGACTGTTCAACCCCAACACTTCAGTGTATCATTGCCAAAGAGAGAAGAATGTTGGTTTCCTTTATTTAATCAAACAGCATCCATGACATGAACATTCCAACTGCTAATAACAGACTGGTTCCAAATAGGAAAAGGAGTACATCAAGGCTGTATATTGTCACCCTGCTTATTTAACTTCTATGCAGAGTACATCATGAGAAATGCTGGGCTGTAGGAAGCACAAGCTGGAATCAAGATTGCCAGGAGAAATATCAATAACCTCAGATATGCAAATGACACCACCCTTATGGCAGAAAGTGAAGAAGAACTAAAGAGCCTCTTGATGAAAGTGAAAGAGGAGAGTGAAAAAGTTGGCTTAAAGCTCAACATTCATAAAACAAAGATCATGGCATCTGGTCCCATCACTTCATGGCAAATAGATGAGGAAACAGTGGAAACAGTGGATAACTTTATTTTTCTGGGCTCCAAAATCACTGCAGATGGTGATTGCAGCCATGAAATAAAAAGACATTTGCTCCTTGGAAGGAAAGTTATGACCAACCTAGACAGCATATTGAAAATCAGAGACATTACTTTGCCAACAAAGGTCCGTCTAATCAAGGCTATGGTTTTCCAGTAGTCATGCATGGATGTGAGAGTTGGACTATAAAGAAAGCTGAGCACCAAAGAATTGATGCTTTTGAATTGTTGTATTGAGAAGACTCTTGAGAGTCCCTTGGACTGCAAGGAGATCCAACCAGTCCATGCTAAAGGACATCAATCCTGGGTGTTCATTGGAAGGACCTATGTTGAAGCTGAAACTCCAATACTTTGGCCACCTGATATGAAGAGCTTACTCATTGGAAAAGACCCTGATGCTGGGAAAGATTGAGGGCAGGAGGAAAAGGGGATGACAGAGGATAAGATGGTTGGATGGCATCACCGACTCAATGGACATGGGTTTGAGTGGACTCTGGGTGTTGGTGAAGGACAGGGAGGCCTGGCGTCCTGTGGTTCATGGGGTCACAAAGAGTCGGACATAACTGAGCAACTGAACTGAACTGAATCAGACTTGATGAATCACAAAAGGACATTGCTTTCCACCTTTTGAATCTGTTCTGCTGAACTCCCAGCCCACCCATGAAAACTTTTAGGGACCCCAAGATGCCAGTGATTCAGTTCATTTCACTCACTCAGTCATGTCCAACTCTTTGTGACCCCATGGACTACAGCATGCCAGGCTTTGCTGTCCATCACCAACTCCTGGAGCCTACTCAAACTCATGTCCATTGAGTTGGTAATGGCATCCAGCCATCTCATCCTTTGTCATCTCCTTCTCCTCTTGCCCTCATTCTTTCCCAGCATGAGGGTCTTTTCAAATGAGTCAGATATTCACATCAGGTGGTCATTCAATATCACAGTAATCCAAGTCTATGCCCCAACCAGTAATGCTGAAAAAGCTGAAGTTGCATGGTTTTATGAAGACCTACAAGACCTTCTAGAACTAACACCTAACAAAGATGTCCTTTTCATTATTGGGGACTGGAATGCAAAAGTAGGAAATCAAGAAACACCTGGAGTAACAGGCAAATTTGGCCTTGGAGTACAGAATGAAGTAGGGCAAAGGCTAATAGAGTTTTGCCAAGAGAACGCACTGGTCATAGCAAACACCCTCTTCCAACAACACAAAAGAAGACTCTACATATCAACATCATGGGATGGTCAATACTGAAATCAGATTGATTATATTCTTCGCAGCCAAACATGGAGAAACTCTATACAGTCAGCAAAGACAAGACTGGGAGCTGACTGTGGCTCAGATCATGAACTCCTTATTGTCAAACTCAGACTTAAATTGAAGAAAGTAGGGAAATCCACTAGACCAGGCATGACCTAAATCAAACCCCTTATAATTTGAAAAGACCCTGGTGCTGGGAAAGATTGAAGGTAGGAGGAGAAGGGGATGACAGAGGATGAGATGATTTTGTGGCATCACTGACTTAATGGACATGAGTTTGAGTAAACTCCAGAAGTTAGTGATGGACAGGGAGGCCTGGTGTGCTACAGTCCATGGGATTACAAAGAGTTGAACACGACTGAGTAACTGAACTGAGCTGGTATAAAGACATGTCACCATGTTTCCAGGGGCAGCTCTCCCAGTCTTAGATGGACAGGCCCAGTCTTGGCAGATGTGGTCATCCTGGAGACCCTCACAAAAAGAGCATCTCACATTTTCAGCTGCTGCTGCCAATTACCCAATACTTCTTTTTCTACTTCTTGGTAGCTTATTTTATCAGGCTATCTTATTTCCATGTATGTGAGCCACTCAGATATTTTTTTGAACAAGGCAAGATATTAGTAAGTATAAAAGTAATTAAGGCTTCCAAATAACCAACAAGATGGTGGAAGTGGAGCAAAAGAAGCATATATTCCGCAAGTTCACCTACTGCATAGACCTCAGTCAGACCCTGAACATGTCCTATCAGCAGCTGATATACTGCACAGCATGTGGCAGCATCAGAGGCAGAAAAGAGACCAGTAGAGGAAGCAGCATCTCTGTGGGAGCAGCTCTGCAAGGCCCAGAAGGAGGTTGCACCCAAGGAGAAACCGGAGGTGGTAAACACCTATCCCTGGAGGTCATGATCATTCTGCCTTTGATGGTGGCTAGCATGATGAGCTGGAGAAGGCAATGGCACCCCACTCCAGTACTCTTGCCTGGAAAATCCCATGGAAGGAGGAGCCTGGTAGGCTGCAGTCCATGGGGTCGCTAAGAGTCGGACACAACTGAGCGACTTCACTTTCACTTTTCACTTTCATGCATTGGAGAAGGAAATGGCAACCCACTCCAGTGGTCTTGCCTGGAGAACCCCAGGGACGGGGGAGCCTGATGGGCTGCCATCTATGGGGTCGCACAGAGTCGAACACAACTGAAGTGACTTAGCAGCAGCAGCAGCAGCATGATGAGCATCTACAATTGCATGACCTTCAATCAGGGAGAAATCAAACCCAAGATGATTGGCCACCACCTGAGCAAGCTCTCAATCACCTACAAGCCTGTGATGCCCAGCTGGGGACCACTCACTCCTGCTTCACCTCTCCTCAAGTAGACTGCTTGGCCAATGAAGGCATAGATTTCTCTTAAAAAAAAAAAAAAAAGTGTAAGTAGAAAACTAAATCACACCATCAATAAAAGCAGAGTAATAATAATAGCAATTATCACAAGCCATGTATGAAGTGCTTCTTATGCCCTGTACTTTCCATAACTGATTGCATTTCATCTTCTCAACATACCTTCAGGTAAGTATTGATATATTTTACACATGGGAAAACCAAGACTTTACAGCATTAAGTCATGTGTCCATATCAACCAAAAAATAGAGATGCCCAGCTCCACTCGCAGTTCTGTCTGTGTCTGTCTCCAAAGTCCATGCTCTTTACTAATATCCTTAGACTCCTTGATCCACTCTACAACCAGACAAGCTTTCTTGAAAGAAAAAAAGAAAGTGAAGTCGCTCAGTCGTGTCCAACTCTTTGCAACCCCATGGAATGTAGCCTACCAGACTCCTCCGTCCATGGGATTTTCTGGGCAAGAGTACTGGAGTGGGTTGCCCTTTCTTTCTCCAGGGGATCTTGCCAACCCAGTGATCGAACCCGGCTCTCCTGCATTATAGGCAGACATTTTACTGTCTGAGCCACAATTATTTCTTTGTTTTTCAAATATTTGCTAACTTGTCCTATTGCTGTTGTGAAATTTCACCCAACTGCAAAGTGTGAGGGAAGAGTGTACATAAGACTGCCCTCACTCTAGCTGTAAGTTCAAGTGTATCCAAAACTATCCTTGCTTCAGACTGGCTGGCTACAAATTTGGGAGTCCCTGCAAACAGTCTCAGATTCAATAATTTAGTAGAATGACTCATAGACCTCAGAAAAATGCTATACCTAAAATGACAGTTTTATTATTATGAAAGGATACAAATTTAAATCAGCCAAGGGAAGAGGGACATAGGACAGAGTCCAGGTGGGGTTTAAATGCAAAGCTTGTGAATTCCCTCTCCCCATGGAGTCATGGATGATGTGACCTCCTTCCAGCCATGGTCTGTGACAGTATGAGCAGAGTACTGCCAACTAGGGAGGCTCACGCAAGCCTTTACTGTCCACAGTTTTTTTTGGGGGGTGGGGGGGGGCTGAATCACATACTGCCCACATGGCTACCCTTTAGTCTCCAAACTTCCCTGGAGTTCCAGACCAACACCTTGATTCTCTGCTTCCTCTCCAGGTTAGTCCCAAAATCCCACCATAAATCACATGGTCAGGCAGACCAGTGGTCAAAACCCCCAGACAAAGACATTCCTATAAGGAAGGACATTCCAGGGGCCTAGAGATCACCCCCCAGAAGCTGAGGACAAAGGCCAGGACTGTCTTTAGGAAAGGTTAATTCTTCATTATTTAGCTACACATACCATACCAAAGTACCCAGCCAAAGATAGAGCTAGAAAAAAAAATGAGAGAGAGATATGTATGAGAGAGATAATCTATAATTTCAATTTTAGAGTCAAAATAAACTTCAAAAGAGCACATGACCTAGCCTTTCGGTTCAGGTAAGTAACTGCACCTATTTTACTGCTGAGGTCTAGAGAGGTTTACACCCTCATTCAAGCTGTGGACAGAAACAATCTCACATTCTCTAATTTCTACTAAAAACACTCATTCCCCACTGATGCCATGGACTCCCCTCCCTATCCCATTGGCACTACCTGATCTTTCCCACAGTAACCTGGCATCAGGGAGTGTCCACGTCTCTCAGTAGACAACATGCTCAAAATGCCCTTCCTTCCCACATGCCACTTTGAAGCAGAAGGAACACACAGTGATCTGCTCCCATCCAGACTCCTAGCTGATGGGGCCCATGGGCTTCTGTCAAGAGTTCTGGGGGTCCCCATCCACCCAGAGCATCTGAAAGATACTTTGCCCCAGAAGGCCAGGTATAGTCACAGGAGGGTATTTTCAACTAAGACCCACCCCAACCCTGCCGGCAGAATGGGTGCAGGGCCATGACCACACTAAAGACAAAAAGAATCAAGACTCTTCTCTGCCTTGACAAGCTCCTTCAGGTCTCTGGGCCTCCCTTTCACCCTTCATAAGACTTAGCAAGCTACTCCAAGTACAGTCCAGTAACCAGCCCCAGGGCATTACCAAGGAGTTGTTTAGGCAGACATTCCAACCCTAGGCCAGGACTGCAGCATTCAATTCTGCACTTTAACAAGATCTCTAGGTGATTCAAGTGAACAGTAAAGTTTGAGATATACCAGCTGAGACCCTATCTAGGTCCTTCCCAAGATCTAAATTCTGAGATTCTAAAAAGGCATCTCACGGCTCAATTTCCAGACCTCAGCGTTGAGATGCCTGTTGGAACTGGGGGAATCCAAGCTTCTAATCAGGAGTGGTCAGAAGCAGAGTCACAGAAGGCGTCTGTGAAACCCAAGCCCTTGGACAGGCAATGTGGGACTGAGGAGCGGGCGGAGGAGCCCCTTCATTTTTTCCATAGGCACGCTGTGTGTGCCAGATGAGGTCTTTAATGTAAACCCTCTTGTGCCCCGACCTAAACAATGAGCATAATTATGGGCTCGCTTACCCCCTTCAGATGCAGGGCTCAGGGTCGGCCCTCCACAGGGTCCTGCAGGAGGTCCTGTTTCTGAGTCAGGGAGGGCCTCTGGTTAACCAGAACAGACCCAACTCTGAGGGGCAAAGTTGACATACCAGCGTAATTACACATAGGTTGACCATGTTTACTGCAACTCTGTTGTTCTAGAATTTCAAACAAAGACTGAACCCTAGGAAAACACACCACTAAAGAGAAGCAGATTGTCCTGGGTGATTTATTGAAGAACCAAAGTGAGGGGAAGAAAGAGAAGAGGGTTATCAGAGACTCACAATACTTCCCTTTCCCTTGCCTGGTCTAAGGAGAGCACGCAGTGACCACCGCTTTCTCACCATCCCCAACGAAAGGCCCCAAAACACTGACATTTTGCTTTTCCTGAGGCATGTTTTCACGTGGCCACATCAAATCCTGTAAAGCCATATAGACTCATCAGAAGAAAGCAGACAGTAGCACTGTCAGGACAGAGATCCCTTCTTCCCTTCTGACTCTCCCCTCCCCACACACCCTGCTGTAGGACATACACCTACTTACTGCCCATATAGATCTATTTCAGATGAACAGAAAGTCAACCCAAGCTGGAATCTGCCTTTAGAGAAGCCAGAACTTCAGGTCAGGCATGTGATCAGCCTTTATCTTTGGGAGGTTACTGGTAGGGAGGCTCTGAAAAGTTCCCAGCACTGTTTGGCCTTAGTTCTGTGCCAAGTAAATATTTAATACATAACTGGTATGGAAAACAGTCTCATTTCCAATGCACAATTCAGAGCTTTCATTGACCAGGCAATGATGGGAGGGGGCAGTTGGAAGTCTGCACAGTTAGGAAACAGCACCTACCCTTCCCCAAAATTAAAACCTCCATATATGTAATTCAAACTGTGGTGCTGGAGAAGACTCTTGAGAGTCCCTTGAACAGCAAAGAAATCAACCTGAATACTCACTGAAAAGACTGATTCTGAAGCTGAAGCTCTAATACTCTTGCTATCTGATGTGAATAGCCAACTCATTGGAAAAGACTCTGATGCCTGGAAAGATTGAAGGCAGGAGGAGAAGGGGATGACAGAGGATGAGATGGTTGGATGGCATCACCAACTCAATGGATATGAATTTGAGCAAACTCTGGGAGACTGCAAAGGATAGGGAAGCCTGGTGTGCTGAAGTCCAGGGGGTTGCAAAGATGACTGAGTGACTAAACAACAACAAGATATGTAATTTAAGTGACACTGACAGATAAGGGCCACAGGGTTGCAGGGCACTTGCATGTAGCTGCCACCCTGTTAGGGACTGAATTGTCATGTGTTGAAGACCTAGCCCCCAGTGTGACTGTATCTGGAGGCAGGACCTTTATGAAGGTAATTAAAGTTCAATGAGGTCATAAACATGGGGCATTAATCTGATAGGATTGATGTCCTTATAAGAGCAAGTGATCTCTTTTACTCCACATATGCACAGAGAAGAAACCATGTGATGACACAGTGAGAAGGCATATAGCAGTCCAGGAAGAGAGGCCTCACAGGAAGTGAACTCTGATAGAATTCTTTGTCTTAGAATTCTAAATAAATTTCTGTTCTTTAGGCCTCCCAGTCTATGACATTTTGTTTTGGAAACCCTAGAGAACTAACATGCACCCTGACCCCCACCCCAAAATGCACACACACAAGTACAATTCCTCACCCAGGGAAGCCTTATCAAGTGCCTACCACGTGCCTGGGAGAAGAAATAGTAGACAGGCTTCCTGTCCTCAGAGATCTTATGACATCTTTGAAGAAACAAGATCAACCTTGAAAAACAAATGGGAACAATTCAAGAGGGGATTGGGGTAGAATAGAGCAGCTGATAGGCCATTGTGTAACAGGGTCACCAGGAGGCAGAGGGAGAATCATTCTTTACAAATATACATGATAGCTTTTGGAAATTTCTTTTTCTTTTTTTAAGTTGCTTTAAAAGATTTTGCTTAGAAAGTCCCCAAACCTTCATCCTTGCCCATTAAGAAGGAGTGGGTTTCCTTGCTAAAGATCCAGAGCAGGGTCTTGAAATTCCTTATTTTGAGTCTTGTCAAGGTCATTGTTTGCCCCGTCTCACTGCCTGGAGCTCAAAAAGGATGACAAGCTCCCAGGCCCAAAGGTGCCCACAGATGAAGAAATACAAGTGATTGGGCTAATTAGCTGATATACACACACTCATAAAATTGTGAAAGAACCTTTTACAAAACTACAGATGTGATTACTGTTCAAATATTAAAAAAAGAAAAAACACAGAATCAGGATAGGATTCAAGTCCTACCAGATGTTCACAAAGGTTAAGTTCTACTAAATGGAAAATTCTAAATGTGGTCAGTTAGAAGCTCTATGGGCTTAAGTCCCTCTTCCATCCTGCACTGTTTCTAGTGACACCAGTTGACATCTCCAAGCCTGAGCAAAGAAGAGGGTCTGATGTCAGAAGTCCTAAGATAGAATACGGACATGACCACAGAAGACACCCCCTGTGGGATGGAGTACCCAGGATTGTTCTGAGCATGGAAAGAACAAATGGGATGGTTCACAAGTTCACCAGAAATTTATGCCACAACTTTGACTTGGGCTGGACATATTGTAGTTCAGACAAAGGAGGGAGACATGAAATAGAAGAAAAGCAATAGGAAAGTCCTGAACATTTACCAAATTGTCTGCAAAACAGCAATTTTCTTTTCTGTGGGCCTCATCCACCTCCACTTTGGTTCTGTGGTTCCAGCAGCCCAGCAACATCATTTATCCTCTTGCTGGAGAAGTGGACTCATGACAAGGATTGAGCCAATCAGTTTCCCCATCCCTCTTATTAGTCCAAGGATCAGCATGGATTGGACCAGGGAAATCAGCGTTCATTCCCAAGAGGAAGAAGAACCATTTTCTACCCTGGTCACATGAACCACTAAATATCCCATATGTCCTTTCTTCTCAAGCTGATCCCAGTGGTGATTCTGTTACAACCAGAGGACTCATAACTAGTACAGGAATCATGTGGACTCTCCCCAGTTGCTTTCTGGTTTGTATCAGACCCCAGTCATGTGTCTAGGTCCTAGAGGAGACCCTCGAGGAAGAGGGCACCTTGGCTGTAGGGTGATGATACAGGAATGTGGAGCAGGGAGGGATTTCTGCTGGTGGTGACAGTGACATTGTCCAAAACATCATGGAGAAACAATTGTGAGGGACTGTCCCAATACGCTGCCCAGCAAGGTTGATGTTCTGGCTCTGAGACACTCCAGGAAGAGAGCCAGTGACACCAGATTTTCTCCATGAACCCCTCCAACTGGGAGCAGCTGTATCTCTCCCAGCCACCTGCCTTCCAGCAGAGGTGGCAGGAGAATCTACAACCCCTCAGCACCTCCAGCAAGCACAAAAAGGAGTTCACTGTAGCCGTCAAGTGCAGGAGATCTATATTAGGGGCCTCTGCATTTTAATTCCTCTCCTTACCAACTATGAGGCCTTGTTTCAATAACAAAGCCACTTGAACCTCTCTTTACTCATCTGTATAATGGGAGTGGAATCTGGCTCATAGGATTCTTGTGAGTTAAATGTGATCACGTATGTAAAGCACTTAGCACAGTACAAGGCAACAGTTGGAATTACTATCATCATCATCACTGTTACTATTAGGAAATGTTCTGAAAACTGCTGTCTGTGAAAAAAGTCAGGATCTGACCTTGTAAAATCAAAAAGTGTATTCTCATTGGGAAATAGCTAGCAGCTCCTTCCACCCTAGAGTGGCAAATTCCAGACTTGGGTCTGTTTCTTGCCTTAATATCCTTTCTCATCTATTTTTTGATTTATGAAAATGCATCCATCACTTTCTAAGGAAAACCTCCAGACACATGAACAAAAATGATAAAAATGCACAATGAAAACAAATAAAACCATTCAGCATGGCTAACAAGACAGGCATTTAGCCCCAGTGGGGTAGATAAATCCAGAGCCAGGCTCAGCACTGGGACCCAAAGGTCAACAGCCTGGGACTTCGCTGAAGGAATCGAAGAAAGGAGATTCTGATGCTTCAACAGGCTACCTCTAATCTACCAAGAGCCTAAGAGCACATTTTCTAGAGACAACCCCCAAAAGGGTCTCAAAGAAGCCAGCCCAGAAAAAATGAGACAGCTGCCCATTCACTTAGGCAAGTTTTCAGAGAGCCTACAGACTTATAAAGTTATGCCAAGCACCCCTTTGCACCTGCAATTCCTCTTTCTATGAGGGATGGGCCATCTTGGCCAAGGACTCTCAGTTAAGGGACCTGGGGCATCCTAGGGAATGTGTCAAGTCACCCCTCTGTCTTTATCTCCTTAGTCTAGGGACATTGCTCTAAGGGGAAATTCTCTGAAGAATTTGTTTTGAGACCCAACATTTCTAGCTTCCAACATAGATATTTAATTTTTGTTTTAAGCTGAGAACATGTGAGAGGAAAAGTTAAAATGGAAGCCCAGCAGAGGCAGGGAGGGATGCTTATGGTGTGAGATGGAGCTGGGGCCCTTGCTGGCAGGGCACAAGTGCCCTCATATAATCCTGCCAGGGATCACAATGGGTATGGGGGTCCCCAGAGTGTCACATTGGATAAGCACTGCAAGAAAACTTCCTGCCCACAGTCTGAGAGGGGTCCTCAGTCATGGGTTGTCCTGGCCACCTGTGACTGAACAAGGGATTTGTTCATAGGCTGCCAGGAAGCCAATGAGATGGTCTAGTATGAAAACTGCCCAGAAGAACTGCCCTGTCCTGGATAACATCTGGCAGAGCCTGCAGATCTCTTGAGACATCTGTTCATCACGGGAAGCCACCATCGGCAAGTAATGGTAGATGCAGCAGAACAGAAAAATGTGACTGAATCACTCTAGCTACCCAATACTGGAATAGATAATCATGGATATCTACCTGTCAGTAGAACCTACTAATGACAAGTGTTAATAACAAGATGATCAATGGAGCCACTGTCAACAGCAAACATACTCATTGAGCAAGACTGTGTGTCAGGCACTGTTAAGCCCTTACACACGTAACCACACTGAATCTGCACAAAGACCCTATGTGATCAGTGCTATTATCATCATTATTTTTGCAGATGGGGAAATTGAGGCTAGGGAAGTGACACAGTTGGTAAATAGCAGAGCTGGAATTTTAACTTGGCTGTGTGATTATGGGAAATGAGATTTCATTCAGGAGGGTTACGACCCTCTTGTTAAATCCCACCACGTGGTCACAAGTGATGTTCTGGTTCTCAGTGAAGTCTGCTCTGTGATCTCTCTGAAGATTTTCTGTTCTTGCTCATCTCCTTGTGTGTCCTGCCAATAATCCTTCATCTCCTAAAGTGATGGGATTATGGAAGCTTTCCTTAAGCTGGAAGCATCTAATTTATACAGAAATGAGAAAGTTCCCAAAAAGTGGCTTGTAGGGACAGCAGAGAATGACAGGTCCTCTGATGGAGGTTAAATGACCCTCATTTGCCCTTCTAAGCCTTAAAGGATAAAGCATTCAGCACAGACAGCCAATGCTGGTTAACACCTTCAAAGTAACACCTACTTATTAATCTCCTTCTTCTGATCATCATAAAGAGCTCTCCCTCAAGCCAACTAAATCTTTGGTCTATACCAGGGATCAGAAAACTGTGGCTCATGGGCCAAACCTGGCCTGCCATCTGTTTCATAAATATAGTTGTACTAGAATGTGACCATACTCATTTGTTTATGATCTCTGGCTGCTTTCTCCCTACAACTGCAAAGTTGAGAAGCTATGACAAAGATTTACAGCCCCAAAAGTCTAAACAGCCCTTTATAGAAGAAGTTTGCCAACCCTTGGTCTAGAGTGACTTAGCAGGCAAGGAGGACACCTCACCACAATTAGGGACTCTACTCAGTGGAACAGATTGCTCAATGCCAGTGACTCAAGCCACAGAAATTATGTGCCATGAATATCAACATCAATCCAGTAAATCAACAGGTATGTAGTGAGCATGACTGTGGACCAGTCCCCAAGACTTCCACAAGCTACTCTGGGGCTAGATGGGACAGATGGGGAGGGAGGCAGTAACAAAGGTAGGAAGAGGGTCAAGCTGGTGGGACTCTGCATTCTACCAGAAGCCTTGTGCTTGTTTTTTTTACATGCATCCCACTCCAGTACTCTTGCCTGGAAAATCCCATGGATGGAGGAGCCTGGAAGGCTGCAGTCCATGGGGTCGTGAAGAGTCGGACACAACTGAGCGACTTCATTTTCACTTTTCACTTTTCACTTTCATGCATTGGAGAAGGAAATGGCAACCCACTCCAGTGTTCTTGCCTGGAGAATCCCAGGGATACGGGAGCCTGGTGGGCTGCCGTCTATGGGGTCGCACAGAGTCGGACACGACTGAAGCGACTTAGCAGCAGCAGCAGCAGATTCCACTTAAGACTCTACTTGAATAAAGAATTCTGTTGTATTTTTTCTTTTTAATCTCAGTCAACAAAAAACTCCTCAATTTCTACTATAGGCCCAACATTAGGGTAAGTTCTAGTATGGGGAAGGCAGGGAAAGGAGAAGCCATGACCCCTGTCCACCCCCACCCCCACCACAGTAGTAAGAACACATGGACGGGAGCAGGGGGGTGCACATAAACTAAGAACAGGGTGAAAAAATAAGACCCAGGCAGTTCAGATCAGAAATGCTTTTGAAGTTCAGATCCTGAAACCAGTCAGACTTGAAGCTGTAAAGGACAGGACGGATTTGCAAGGGCGGGAGGGAGAAGGAAAGGATGGGGCTGGGGGATAGATGGGAGCATTGAGGATGACGAGTCCTTGCAGCCCCATGTAAGAAGCTAGGACTCTGCTAAGCAGCTCTCTAGAAAAGGGAAGAGCTGCATTAGCCATCACGCAGGAGATGAGGAAGCTGAGGAGGCTGGCCTGTAAAGGAAAACACTTCTATCTGATTCTAAGGGGTCTCCAGGCATATGTGCCATGCAGAGATTCTGCGTGATGTTTTTCCAGAAAACAAATGGATTTGCCTGTTGATCCTGGGTCCTCCAAACTGGGGTAGCCAGCATGACTTGAGCCACACATGGGGACTCTACTCTGTAACTAAAGTCCCCCAGAAGTCAATTCCTGAACCCTAGTTTAGTATCTCTCATATTCATGCAAAGAACCAGCTCCATCCCCTGCTGAAGGAAAAAGAAGGAAAGAAGAGGATTTATCAGAGGATGGCCAGAGCTTCTCCCCAGAGTAGCCCCGTCTACACCGCCAAGTGAAGTTGGGTTTCTCTTCAGGACCTAGAGAGCCAGGCTGTCCCCAGGGAATATGGCTTGGGGCTCTAGGGAGAACCATACATTGTCTAGGTCCCTGTGGGCACAGCCCTGATGTACTGGGGGTGGAAGGTCGGACTTATTCCACATTCACAAGCAAAACCAAAGTTAGCACTCATCCTCAAAATTCAGCCAAAAACAGACAGCAGGACAAGAAGGCCTCACAGAATATCTGAGTTAGTATAAGTGTACCTCATGCAGGACACAGAAGATTTTCTTGTTCTAAGTTTCCAGTGTTACAGATTCTGCCCATTTTCATCTTTAAAATCAGCTTTAAAATATATACATGTTTACATTTTCTAGTTTATGTAGATGAGATAAAGGCAAAATAAGAGCAAACGTGTTAACCACCAAAATCATCCTATTTCATGGAGAGGTGACAAAATGGACCTGAGACTCCTGCTGGCCTGTCAGTTCAGTTCAGTCACTCAGTCGTGGCTGACTCTTTGCGACCCCATGGACTGCTGCACGCCAGGCCTCCCTGTCCATCACCAACTTCCAGAGTTTACTCAAACTCATGTCCATTGAGTCGGTGATGCCATCCAACCATCTCATCCTCTGTCATTCCCTTCTCCTCCTGACTTCAATCTTTCTCAGCATCAGAGTCTTTTCAAATGAGTCAGTTCTTCATATCAGGTGGCCAAAGTATTGGAGTTTCAGCTTCAACATCAGTCCTTCCAATGAACACCCAGGACTGATCTCCTTTAGGATGGACTGGTTGGATCTCCTTGCAGTCCAAGGGACTCTCAAGAGTCTTCTCCAACACCACAGTTCAAAAGCATCAATTCTTCAGCACCCAGATTTCTTTATAGGCCAACTCTCACATCTGTACCTGACTACTAGAAAAACCATAACTTTGACTAGACACACCTTTGTTGGCAGAGTAATGTCTCTGCTTTTTAATATGATGTCTAGGTTAGTCATAGCTTTTCTTCCAAGGTGCAAGTGTCTTTTAATTTCATGGCTGCAGTAATCATCTGCAGTGATTTTGGAGCCCCCCCAAAATAAAGTCTGTCACTGTTCCATTGTTTCCCCATCTATTTGCCATGAAGTGATGGGACCAGATGCCATGATCTTAGTTTTCTGAATGCTGAGCTTTAAGCCAACTGTTTCACTTTCCTTTTCACTTTCACTGAGGCTCTTTAGTTCTTCTTCACTTTCTGTCATAAGTGTCGTGACATCTGCATATCTGAGTTTACTGATATTTCTCCCAGAAATCTTGATACAGCTTGTGCTTCATTCAACCCAGCATTTCTCATGATGTATTCTGCATATAAGTTAAATAAGCAGGGTGACAATATACAGCTTTGACTTACTCCTTTCCTGATTTGGAACCAGTCTATTATTCCATGACCAGTTATAACTGTTGCTTCTTAACCTGCACACAGATTTCTCAGGAGGCAGGTCAAGTGGTCTGGTATTCCCATCTCTTGAAGAATTTTCCATAGTTTGTGGTGATCCACACAGTCAAAGGCTTTGGCATAGTCAATAAAGCAGAAGTATATGTTTTCCTGGAGCTCCCTTGCTTTTTTGATGATCCAATGGATGTTGGCAATTTGATCTCTGGTTCCTCTACCTTTTCTAAATCCAGCTTGAACATCTGGAAGTTCATGGTTCAGGTTCTGTTGAAGCCTGGCTTGGAGAATTTTGTGCATTATTTTGCTAGCGTATGAGATGAGTGCAACTGTGTGGTAGTTTGAACATTCTTTGGCATTGTCTTTTTTGGGGATTGGAATGAAAACTGACCTTTTTCAGTCCTGTGGCCATTACTGAGCTTTCCAAAATTGCTGGCATATTGAATGCAGCACTTTCACAGCATCATATTTTAGAATTTGAAATAGCTCACCTGGAATTCCATCACCTCCACTAGCTTTGTTTGTAATGATGCTTCCAAAGGCCCACTTGACTTCACATTCCAGGATGTATGGCTCCAGGTGACTGATCATACCATTGTGGTTATCTGGGTCATGAAGATCTTTTTTGTACAGTTCTTCTGTGTATTCTTGCCACCTCTTCTTAATATCTTCTGCTTCTGTTAGGTCCATACCATTTGTGTCCTTTATTGTGCCCATCTTTGCATGAAATGTTCCCTTGGTATCTCTAATTTTCTTGAAGAGATCTCTAGTCTTTCCCATTCTATTGTTTTCCTCTATTTCTTTGCACTGATTGCTGAGGAAGGCTTTCTTATCTCTCCTTGCTTTTCTTTGGAACTCTGTATTCCAATGGATATATCTTTCCTTTTATCCTTTGCTTTTTGCTTCTCTTCTTTTCACAGCTATTTGTAAGGCCTCCTCAGACAACCATTTTGCCTTTTTGCATTTCTTTTTCTTGGGGATGGTCTTAACCGCTGCCTCCTGTACGATGTCATGAACCTCCATCCATAGTTCTTCAGGCACTCTGTCTATCAGATCTAATCCCTTGAATCTATTTCCACAAATCATAAGGGATTTGATTTAGGTCACACCTGAGTGGTCTAGTGGATTTCCCTACTTTCTTCAATTTCAGTCTGAATTTGGCAATAAGGAGTTCATGATTTGTGCCACAGTCAGCTCCTGGTCTTGTTTTGCTGACTGTATAGAGTTTCTCCATCTTTGGCAAAGAATATAATCAATCTGATTTCAGTATTGACCATCCCACGATGTTGATGTATAGAGTCTTCTCTTGTGTTGTTGGAAGAAGATGTTTGCTATGACCAGTGCATTCTCTTGGCAAAACTCTATTAGCCTTTGCCCTACTTCATTCTGTTATTCAAAGCCAAATTTGCCTGTTACTCCAGGTATTTCTTGACTTCCTACTTTTGCATTCCAATCCCCTATAATGAAAAGGATATTATATGAAAAGGGCTGTGCTTCCCTGTACTATAGAGTAAGTATCTCCTCTCCTAACAGGGAGGGCCAGTGACCTAGGCCCAGTCAGCCAGATCCCCATAGATTCTACTGGCAGTATATAGAAAGACTGTATCTTCCCATCTCAGCTGATAGTTTGGGAGTTTGGGGCTGCCCTCTTCAGGGAAATGTCTGAGAGATGGGGAGTGAGACAGAATCCCGACAACTTTGTAAAACACCTAGATCCAGCGATACCTGCATCCCATGTTCCTCTGCAGTTCCAGGTACATGAGCCAATAATTGCCCTTTATCATGACTAGTTTGAGCTGAGTTTCTGTCACTTGCAACCTGAAGTGGGCTGCCTGCAAATCCCAGCCAAGGTCAAGGTACTTCAGAGAACCTGCAGTCACTGCTTTGAACACCAATCTCCTTGCTCCATTTGAACTCTAACAACTGAAAAGGAAAACTCCTGGACCACCTGAGCACAGCAAGTACTCCATCTCTCAGTGCCTTTCCTACCTCTCTTTGCCAGCCCCCTTGGTCTAGCCTGTCAGCCTCTGAACCATGCCAATCCCATCTCACTCCCCAGCACCCACCAAAAACACTTCATTCCAGTGCCTCCCCCACTTATCTCTGTTACAAGCACCTCACCAGGGAAAGAAAAGTACCCACCCCTGCAAAAAAAGAACAACTGCCATGTATTGTGGACCACGTGAAAGGGAACCATACCCTCTTTGACACCCTCACCAACTGCCACTTAGTAATGGTTGCCCTGCCCTATTGGTTGGGACACTCGGGTTTTTTGATGTTTACAGAGTAAAAGCAGACAGGCACCAGTGCCTGGACCATGGGGCACTCATTTTCACATACAATGCAGAGGCACATTTCCTCTCCAAGACTTGGTTCCCTGACCACCAGGGCTTTATCAAAGACCACTCACAGAGACATCAGTTTGCCAACAAAGGTCTGTATAGTCAAAGCTATGGGTTTCCCAGTAGTCGTGTATGGGTGTTAGAGTTGTACCATAAAGAAGGCTGAGCACTGAAGAAATGATGCTTTTGAACTATGGTGTTGGAAAAGACTCTTGAGAGTCCCTTGGAATGCAAGGAGATCAATCCAGTCAATCCTAAAGGAAATCAGTCCTGAATATTCACTGGAAGGACTAATACTGAAACTGAAGCTCCAATACTTTGGCCACCTGATGTGAAGAACTGACTCACTGGAAAAGACCCTGATGCTGAGAAAGACTGAAAGCAGGAGGAGAACGGGGTGACAGAGAATGAGATGGTTGGATGGCATCACTGACTCAATAGACATGAGTTTGAGCAAACTCGGGAGATACTAAAGGACAGAGAAGCCTGGTGTGCTGCAGTCCATGAGGTCACAAAGAGTCAGACATGATTTAGCTACTGACAACAACAACTCATTCCAAACATGGCCAAGTCTAAACAATGATAAACTGAACTGTGGGGAAGAATTCTAGGCTGGATTTGATTAATAAGAAAACAAAAACAATACAGTAGTCAGCATGTAGGGAGTTTCATCACATTCCAAAACAGGGCTAAGCACTTGACATGTATTATCTCATTTATGCCTCACAACAGGCCTATGCAATAGGAGCTAATGATTGTCTCTGTTTTATACATGTTCCTCTTGAGGCTTGGGCTTCTCCAGTGGCTCATCAGTAAAGAATCTGCCTGCAATACAGGAGACTCAGGTTCAATCCCTGGGTCAGGTAGATCCTCTGAAGAAGGAAATGGCAACCCACTCCATTAGTCTTGCCTGAGAAATCCCACAGACAAAGGAGCTTGATGGGCTACAGTCCATGCAGTAGCTAAAGAGTCAGACATGACTTAGCAACTAAACAACAAATTTGAGACTTGGAGAGACTGCAGGACTTGTCCAAGCTCACTCAGCTGGGCGACTATAGGCGTCTGGAGTCAGGCCCCAGCATCCAACTCCTGACTGAGCCTCAAGAATGTGGAAGAACTGAACCAGGCTCAGAATGTTCTTTTCAGCATCTCCATAATGCAGGCAAGAACGATGGCCTTTGCTTCCAACCAGGGTTTTTGAGTGAGTCTACAGTAACAGCCTGGAGAAATAGAAAGCTCTCTAAAATATCGGGTATTGTGACTATTTAGGCAATCCAGTCCCAGTTGATGTCACAGATGGTGGCCTGTCCGCCTCACTCCTCTCACCTCAGAAGATGCCAATGATGTGGGTGGGAGATTTCAAAAAACAGCTGTCCCCCGGGGGCGAATAGTCACTCCAGACCAGCTCTGCTTTAAGTTCCTTCTCCCTAGTTGGCCTGCAGACCGTGGTAGGCAACACGGACATCCAAGACAGACATCCCTGAGTTGACTCCTCTTCGAGCATTTACTCTCTGTGCCAGCTCCAAGCCTTTCTTTCGCATCCATAAACTAGGAAGGATAATGCGACCAATTATAGGAGGGGATTTTGGAGAGTAGAAGAGTTGTATTTTACCTCTTGGACTATTATGAAATAGTTTAGATATTGAAAATGTAAGTTATATAATCATCAGGAGCTTAAAAGAGAAAGTATCATAATTGACACCCCTCTTATACCCACCCCCCATCCATTCCTCTTCCTCCCTTACCGGAGGTAAGCATTCCCCTGAATTTAATGTAGAGCCAGAGTTGGCAAACTTTTTCTGCAAAGGGCCAGACAGTGAATATTTTCAACTTTGTAGGCCAGATGGTCCCTGTCGCAAGTATTTAACCAGGCCCGTGGAGCGCAGAGGCAGGAATGAGTGTGGCGGTGATCCAATAAGTTTTATTTGTGGACACCAAATTTGAATTTCATATAATTTTCAGGTGTCATAAAATATTGTTCTTTCAGTTTTTTATCAGCTATTTTTTCCTACTTTTCCAACTTTATTGAGATATAATTGACACATCATTTTTATCAACTACTGAAAAGTGCAAAAACCATTCTTAGTTCACAGGTTATACATGAAAGAAACAGTGGCAGGCTAGACGTGGTAAGGCAGTACAGTTTGTCAACCCCTGGTCTATATCATCCCCAGGCACATTTCACACCACAGCTCTATATGTGTCTATCCAAATAGAGTGTTGCTTGGTGTGTCTTAATTCCATATGTACGGTATTATATAGTCCATTTGCTTCCACAACTGGTCACTCTTTTCTTAGGTTATATTTGCTAAGATTTGTCCGAGTTGTTACATGTAACTTTATTTTTACTGCTGTATGGGATTTCATTATATGAATTTATCACAACTTATTTATAAGGTTTCACTATACAAATTTAACACAGCTTATATATCTTGATGGACATTCAGGCTGTTCTGTCTCTTTACTGTTATCAGATGAGGCCGCAGAAACCCTGACATTCATCTCCTATGCATATGCACCAGGTTTTCCCTAGGGTTGCTTCTCCAAGTTGAACTGCCTGGTCGTAGGGTGCTTGTTAATCACGATCACTTAAAGCCAGAATTGTAGAGAACTCAGCATCACACCAGACACCTACTAAGTGTCCAGTCACTGCAGCCCGTGTTCTTCTGGATCCCTCTCAAGTATCAGGCAGAGGACATACTAGTAAGTTTTAAAGTGTTTTTTTTCTATGTGTTTAGAAACAAATATTTTTAATTTAATTCAAAAAGATCATCAAGGGCAAAATGTGTAGGACAAACAATGGGCCTTGTGGGTGATCAAGGAGGAAATGGGCGATTGGGTCAGAGTTACCAGGAATGGCTTTTTTTAAAAGCAGGATTTGAAGTTGGGAGGGACACAGAGAAAATGGATGCTTGTAAAGAAAAGGATGACAAAGTAGTTCAGGTCAGGTCAGGAATGTGGTGTGTGCAGGGGAAATCCAGGAGTCCAGCCTAGCTGGGGCACAGGAGCTATACAGGAGAGGAAAGAGAGAAAAAATTTGCAAAGTCCTTTTGGCAGGCTTTCAATGCCAGGCAGAGGGTATAGAGCTTGACTTGCTGGGCACTGGGAGTCCAGGAAAGGTTAGTCCCTTTGAGAAAGGTGGAGGCTGCCTGCTGGGGTATTAACTCAGCCGGTTCTATTCAGTGTTGGCTAGAGAGCAGATGGAGCCACTCCAGAGACAAGGTCAGGGCATGTCAGGGACTGGATCCAACACTGGCAGCCTCACAGCCCAAAGTGAGTCTTCAGAACTAGCCTGTATGCGCAGGTTCTGGGTCGAAAGCTGCCATAACTCAGCAACTGGACTGGACCTCTAGAGGGTTTATTGGGAATCAGGCTAAGAGTGGGCTTTTTAAGTAACACATTCCACTATCCAGTCCCGGTTGCAGGGGGAAAATACACAAAGTTATTGTCTGAAATCAGACACAACACGGAAACTACCATGTTGGTGTTGTGGCTCTTTCCAAGGCTGAGCCCAGTTGAATCCAGCCTGCCCTCTTTACACAGTTGCTTTAAACAGATTCAGCATTTCTGGTTCAAGCAGAGATAGCTATACTATTATTCCTCCACCTGGGACTGCAGGAGCTTATATTTGCTGCATTAATCTATATATAAGTCAAATAATTATTGTTATTAAAGGGGACAGTTAAGACATACAATCGGGGGAAAGAAAGAACAAAGGAAATCAAAACATCTCACTTATTCGTTCAACACACACACACACACACACACACATATTTTTTAAGCCCCCACTGTACCAGGTATAGCAGGGCCACAGCAGTGTATAAAGCATGGCATGTAAGATCTATCTCAACAGTCAAGACAGCAGCTGTTTTGTAATAGCAATGCAAAGCAGCATATGATAAGTTCCAGTCTTACTTGAACAATAAGACTAATTGTTCAAATTAGTCTTTTGAACAATTAACATGATGGGAATCGAAGGAAATAAAGAAATACTAGGGTAAGCCTGGGAGGGGTATTTCATGATGGCTTTTTGAGGGGTAGAGAGGCTGAGAGAAAGCAGGAGAGGGATCCCAAACATATAGACTGGGACAAGCAGACTTATGGTGGTGAAAATGAGTGAGACATTTGGGCTGAAAGAGGCCTTGTGCCACAGGCTCTTTGACTCACTGTAACACAGCTGCACACATCCTAAGGTCAGTCCTGGCTGGGGGTGCTCATTACTCCTTGTGTCAATGCACTCCCTTCCTCAGTGTCCTGGCAATGAAAGCCCTGTTCCCTCATCCAGATCCCTGCTGAAGCCAGGCACCGCAAGCATGTTGAGGCTTGCTGCCTTATTGCCTTGGGCAGATCATTTAACCTCTCTGAGCTTATTTGGTCCTAGTGCACTCACTCATCTGACTGTTGTAAATATCCAAGAGACAACCCACACTGATTTGCTGTAAGTAGGAAAGGGTCCAGCAGACCGGTGCCACCAAAACATTCTGGGCTCACAGAAAGTTGCGAAGCAAACATCAGAAGCATAACCAACTACAAAATATGAAAGGATGTGATCAGGCCATGAGCAAGAATGATATTCCACTTAAAGTCCAGGCTCCAGCCACAGTACCCCAACAGCTGGAATGCTGGGCCTCATCACTACTTCTCTCTCATGGTCATGAGGACACTTGGAGAGTTGATACAATTGTTAAAGTTGTTACATCCAAAATTTACTGTCACACTACTTGACACTTGCGCAGGACACTGCTTCTCTCTAAGTTTGTTGTAAATGGCTCAGAAATACAGACTAAAAATTATATATGTTCCGATCAGAAAGGTAGTTTCTCTTTGCTCTATTAGTTTCATAATTTGTACTAGTTATTTGTTTCTGTTGTCATTTGTTTTTTTTTAATGTTAAAATTATAAATCACGTCTAATCATACTGAATTATAAAACTTCTACTGTATCTTTCTTTTAAGGAAAAATGAGAATAAATTATCCTGTTTGTCCTGCAAAAAAAAAAAAAAAAAAATATATCTGGGTCTTTTCCCAGGTAGGAACTAGAATCCTGGATGACAGTGGTTTCAAGTGGTTTTCCTACATCCCAAGGGGTGCACGAGATGAACCACTAAGTGTGAGAAGAAAAGATTAGAGCTCCTGCTTACAGTATTTATAATACATAATTGCATTAGTTTTCTATTGCTGCCAAAACAAATTACCACAAACTTAGAAGCTTGAAACAACACAAATGTATGATCTCACAGTTTCTGTACGCCAAAAGTCCACCTGGACTGGACTGGGTCCTCTGTTTGCTGCTGCTACCGCTGCCAAGTCGCTTCAGTCATGTCCGACTCTGTGCGACCCCACAGATGGCAGCCCATCAGGCTCCACCGTCCCTGGGATTCTCCAGGCAAGAACACTGGAGAGAGTCCTCTGTTTAGTGTCTCACAAAGCCAAAACCAAACTGTGGGCAAGGACACATTGAATACCCTGGGGAAGGATCTATTTCTAAGTTGATTCAGGTTGCTGGCAGAATTCAGTTCCTTGTGGTTGTAGGACTGAAGTCACTGTTTCCTTGCTGGCTGTTAGTTGGGGGCGAGCTATCTTATTCTTAGAGGCTACCTGCAGTGCTACTTAGACTTCCCATGTGGGCCAGTCACTGTGGGCCAACTCCCTCTCAAACTTCAAATTACTCTGAGCTGATCTCCCCTTTTGTTACATCTCTCTGATTCCAGTCAGAAAAAGTTCTCTACTTTTAAGGTCTCAGGAATTAGATTGGGTGCACCTGGATATTCCAGAATATTTTCTCTATTTTAAGGTCTTTAACCTTAATTATATCTGCAAAGACCCCTTTGCCACATAAGGTCACATGTTCATAGTTTCCAGGGATTAGGCATGAACACCTTTGGAAAACATTCTTCCTACGCAATAATAAAGGAATAAGTTTTGCTAATATTTGACAGATTGTTGCCATGTTACAAAGGATCTCTATCATATATGGCACTGGATGTGTCTTGAGGGAAATGGAGGGGGGGTCGGTATCCCATACAAAGAGAGACTGACATCAGCACCCTGTTTGCTGTAGCACATTGTTCAGTCACTAAGTTGTGTCCAACTCTTTGCAACCCCATGAACTGCATCACACCAGGCTTCCCTGTCCTTCACTATCTCACAGAGCTTGCTCAAACTCATGTCCATTGAGTCAGTGATGCCATCCAACCATCTCATCCTCTGTCATCCCCTTCTCCTCTTGCCCTCAATCTTTCTCAGAATCAGGGACAAATTGAAATGTATGCCTTCACAGAGGCTGGGATTCAGAAATGAGAGCCCCAGTTCCCTTCTTCCATTTGGACTTATGTATCCCTTTTTAGAGATACATAAAAACATATATTTTTTTTAGCTATTATAGCCTAGGTTTTGAAAAACTAAACCTAGAATCAGACTTTTAACTCACTGTGTCACAAACCATTATATGTTCAAACACAGTGAGCCTATCTAATCCCTTTGCTCATACTAAAAATATAGTCATTAATCATATACCTTAGCAAGAAAAAAAATTTTGTGTATTGTTAATAGATTAAAATCATTATTTTTAAATATTTGCTTCACCTGTAACAATTCTTAATGTTTTATTTAAGGGTTTATTTTTAAATATATGTGATCATGAATACAAAGTTATTGTTCTTAGCAATTATCAGTTGCTAAGTTATGTCCGCCTCTTTGCAACGCCATGGACTGCAGCACACCAGGTCCCTCTGTTCTCAACTACCTCCCAGAATTTGCTCAAATTCATGTCCATTGAATCCGTGACTGCAGCCACAATTATAAAAGTATGTACACATATATTATAATGAAAAAAATATATATATATATGTTAGTTGTGTGTTCTCAGAAATGCTTTTGCTCATAAAGTGATTCAAGCAGGATACAAAAAACAAAGCCTTAATAGCTGGGCTTTTTCAGAAGAAAAAAGCCTTAGGTCACATGGCAGAGACCATCCTGGGGTCAACATAAACCTTCCAGAGTTGTTTCAAAGTTCTTCAAACTCCCTAAATATGCTGCTTTTCTAAATATTTGGGGTTTTGGTTGTGGCTGATTTTTCAGGCAATATGGAAAATTTATTTTCCAAGTATCCCCTTTCCTGGGCTCTTGTTTTGGCCCAGGCATGGTAAGAGAAGAAAATGAAGTTTTCTTTCAGGTACCATTTCCTAAGGCACAAACTGAGAGATGGGGCCTGGGCCTCCTGGCTGCTTGTGTTTAGAGTCCAGCGGGAGGTGAGAGCCTCTGAATGGCCGAGCCGGGGGGCTTCCTGTACAAGACTTTACACATTTGCAGTCCCATCAATCCAACACCTATGGGACAGGAAGCCAGCAAGGTTTGTGGAGCCAGATAGCCAAATAAAAAGGGATCACTTTTTACTTTCCTGAAGTTAATTAATGCTGAACGGAGCAGGCCAAATACAAAACCGATGAGGCTTTTTCTGAGCGAAGACTCCACATTTTATCCATAAAGCCAAATAAACCTGACCCTGGGACTCCCGCAAATGCAAGCAGGCCTAGCTGGGAGGTACAGAGGAACTAACACTTTTCCCTTCACACTCCTTCTGGTGTTTCCCTTCTGGGTTTTATTTTTATTCATTTTTCCAGTTTATAAAACACACTCACCGATGGGCCCTTGGGGCACATGTGGAAAAGCTTAAAAGACACAAGTACAAAAACAGACTGACTTAGCATCAAGAACGAAAAACATAAGAATTCTCCTCCATCTCGCCCCCACCCCTACTCCTGCCCCAGTTACATTCTGGGCTGTCCCCTCCCACATTTCCTGAAAGGGCCATAAAGCTGGGCTTTTTCAGAAGGAAAAGGAGGTGGGTGTCAGAACTATTCTCTAATATCTCCATCCAAGTCTTGCTCTGGAGCCTGGTGCTGTAGCCCGAGGCGGTTTGGCAAAGAGGTTGCTTGGACAAGGAGTTCAGGCCTCAGCAATGGGTAGTGGGGCCTCTTCAACTGGTTCCAGGCCCTGGACAGCCTCCAGGGTATCTAGGTCACTTCCAAGATCTCCAGAATCCAGACCCTGTGCGTACTGACCAGGAGTTCTGATTTCCCACTCCAGGAAGGGAAAGAAAGACTATATTCTTTGAGGGCTGCTTAAAGAAGGTGCTTTTAAAAAAGCCCACTCAACCCTCCTTTTTATAAAAGAGTTCTGGTGGAATTCTTTTAATCTGCTCTGTTAAACAGTGGACAGACAACTTGAAGAGCAGGGAAAAAACAATAAAAAGGAGGCCAGATAGCATAGGGAGAGGCAAGGTCACTCATTCTCTTGTTCATTAAACATTCATTTATTGAGCACCTACCATAGCCATAGTGTTAGTTGCTCAGTGGTGTCCGACTCTTTGCGACCCCATGCACTTGTAGCCAACCAGGCTCCTTTGTCCATGGGATTCTCCAGGCAAAAATACTGGAGTAGATTGCCATTCCCTTCTCCAGGGGATCTTCCCGACCCAGGAATTGAACCCAAGCCTTCCACATTGCAGTCAGACTCTTTTACTGTCTGAGCCACCAGGGAAGCCCACTGTAGACACAGGCTAGAAATACATCTGCAAATGGAACAGGACTGCTCCTGTGGTTCTTATGGCTCAGTGAGGAAGACAGACATTAAGGAAATAAATGCACCAAATTCTTAAGTAATTTTAGTTGGGCCTCATGCAATGGAGAAAAAGCACCACCAGGCTCTATGAATATGCCCTTGAGGACACTGACTTTGTGGTTCAAGGAAGGCTTCTCAGAGAACAGGTGTTTAAGTGGAACCCAAAGGAAGGACACATGGGAGTAGCCAGGTAATGCACAGGGGAAGAGCCATGGAGGCTGAAACTGCAGAGGGAGCTGAAGGGTCTGTTGCCCACTAGAAGGTAAAATGCAGTGAGAAAGATGGGTTACACAAAGCCAAACTCCTGGGATGCAGTTTTGCTCCAAGTTCAGTGAATGGAGTAACATGATCGGATTCACATTTCTAAAAAGATCACGCTGGCCAAGGAACCACTGTTCACACCCAAGGCCTCTCTTTGTTCTGGAGGCTGAGAAACATGGTTTGAAAACCACCAACCTGGGGGTTTATGATCATGGTCTTCAGTCTCCTCAGTGTTTGACTTCTGTGACGAGAGGTGCATTCGGACAGTCCGCTGAGAATCCTAGGCATAGCAGATATGAGGGAATGTGGAAGAAAGAGACAGGAGTCTGGGGCAGCAGGAAATGTGTCATCTAGCAGGGAGATAAAGCACCCAGAGAAGACGCAAACTCCCAGAGAGGGTAGTCAGGGCAGAATTGAGAGTGACTTTCAGAGAGAAATTTTCTTCCTCAAAGGTCCAAACAGCATCAAGGGGCTGCTGGCCATTCATGATTTCCTTCTATCAGCCAAACACTGCCTTCTGCCCGGCAATTCAGGCTCCTCCACCGTGAAAGATTAAAAGAAGATAAGACTGTCCTAAGGTGTCTTAGTCAAACAACGAAACATGACAACTGTCAGGACACTTTTTTCCTGAGGCCTGTGAACACATCCTTCTTGAGGCAAAGGAGAGCGAGCACAACTAAGCCATGTGCAAATTTCTGGGCACACTCATCTAGAAATGTCATAGTGGACCAGGATCTTTGAATTCTCCTCCTGACAGAGAAGGCTTCCAGAAGGACATGGTTCTCCAGTGCCTGTTATGTTGTGGTATTTTCACAGGAAAAGGAAGTGGAGCCTCTGCATGAATTGGCTACATGGCCCAGGTCCCCCCAAAGTTAACATAATGCATGTATCCTGCTTGACTTTCCTTGCAAATAAGAGGCTGGGGCTGCAGGGCGGCGGGGATTGGGGAGGGCAGTCCTTTGTGATTTATTAATCCAGCTTCCACCCTTCATCCAATGCATAAACAAAGGAAAGAAAAGGTGTACTCAGCTAAAAAGGAAAGAAAAAAAAAGGGAATAAGAGACACTTGAAAAAACTTGAAAAAAATTAGGCAATTTTCCCAAAAAGCCATTGCATAGGTTAAAATCACCCCAGGGAATGTTTAACTTGCTCCTTGGTCATTTATTTGAGCTTTAGGCCACTCCTGGGCTGTGGTGCTTAATGGAAAGAGTATTTACCTTAGCAACCGCAGCAAACCAGGGATCCAGCAGGCATGCTGGGAGGACACAAAATACCTTCACGGAGGAGGCCATCAGCTAAGAAAATGTCAGGCTCTGCATTTGGGGATGCCATCAAGGGATCTTTTAAAAATATTTTTCTGTTAATGATGGCTGAGGGTAGAGAAAGAGAAAGAAAAGGCACACTCAAGTTTCCCTTCTATTTTTCACCACCACACTCACTTCCCCTCCTCCCACTCCTCCTCCTCACCTTTCCTTCCCTCTTCCTCCTCCCCTCCCCCTCTTCCCTTTCCACTGAACAGGACACAAGGAGTTAAGGCAGATTGGGTTGAAAGGGGTTATTTGGGAAAGGGAGTTCAGAAAGCAATGCCTTTCTTGCTGCTATCTTGTTGCCAATAGTCACCAGCATGCACATATGAAGCGCCTGTTAAAATCCCAGAGTTCATTTTCCCCAACCAGCCTAAGGGTAAAAGGTAACCACATGTATGCTCTGGGAACTCCCCATATCCAGCTCTCCAATCCCCATGTGTAAATGTATGAAACTTCACTAGCTGTACTTAACCAGGCCCAGACACTCACACAGATACACACATGGGACAACCCTCTTGTTTTCAGGAGCACGAGATGGGATCTGCTGTTTAAATGTAGCCAACTGGACCAGATGATTCAGCTGGATTGGAGTGCCAGTGCTCCGCCACAAAAAGAGAAGCAATGGACACTGTACCTTCCTGAGAACTCCAGTGAGCTCTCTGCCTGGTGCTTCAGCAGAAAGCAAAAGGCTGGTTCCTCCAGCTTTTCACGGGAAGGTTTTATAACCAGTAGGGAAAGCGGATGAAGAGGATAGTGAGGGATAAGAAGGGATGGTGGGTGGGGAGGGAAAGGTGTAAAAGTGCAGATGGCAGCTTTTTGTTGTTCATCAGTTTCTAAGTCATGTCCAACTCTTTGTAACCCCATGGACTGCAGCAAACCAGGCTCCTCTGTCCTCTACAATCTCCCCAGAGTTTGTGCAGATTCATGTCCATTGAGTCAGTGATGCTATCTAACCGTCTCATCCTCTGCCATCCCCTTCTCTTTTTGCCTTCAATCTTTGCTAGCATCAGGGTCTTTTCCAGTGAGTTGGCTCTTCTCATAAGGTGAACAAAGGATTGGAGCTTCAGCTTCAGCACCAGTCTTTCCAATGAATATTCAGGGTTGATTCCCTTTAGGACTGACTGGTTTGATCTCCTTGCAGTCCAAGGGACTCTCAAGAGTCTTCTCCAACACCACAGTTCAAAAGCATCAATTCTTCAGTGTGCAGCCTCATTTATGGTCCAACTCTCACATCCGTACAAGGCTACTGGTAAAATCATAGCTTTGACTAATATATGGACCTTTGTTGGCAAAGTGATGTCTCTGCTTTGTAATACCCTGTCTAGGTAAAACACAGAGGGCAGCTACCAACTGCAAATCTTACTGCAAGCTCTGGGAAGGAGGATCAAGCCAGAACCTCACTCTCACCCCAGCTCTCCTTTGAAACATCGTCATTTCAAATGCAGTTTTCAGCCTCATATCCAGTTCAGTGCTGGCAACAGAGTAGACATCTGTGCTCTGGGACTGGATTAGCAATCTCTGTGTTTGTTAGGAAAGTGTAAAATGCAGTAATCCAAAATGCAGTGTCTTAACACCACAGAAGTTTACTTCTTGCTTGTGTGAGCTCTTGGAAGGGTGCTCTGGTCTACGAGAAGCTCTCTCCCACACAGTCTCTTAAGGGCCCAGGGCCCTTTGTCTTGTGTCTCTGCCATGCTCTGAAGCTTCATTCCCCTCGGACTGGTGAAAGAGGAGACGAAAGTAGGACCACCATGGCCTGGAAGGGGCACAGTTCACGCCTATGCTCCCAGGAAAAATCTTGGCTTATATATGAGTTCAGCTCGCTTTACTTCTAGTTTCTACTTAAGGTTGAGTAGGTGATGGAGGAAGAAGAAGTGTAATTCACTTACCTTCATTTGATTCAATCTGATTGACTGGTTAGCACATGAGTGGTATCTCAGCTGCCCACTCCACCCCAAGTTTGACTAAGTAGGTCTTCACTGGTTCCAATGTCAGAAAAGAGTGTAGTCCAAGTGTTATCACTGCCCACAGGGTGCCGTCCTGGCCGTTCCAGCTACTGTATCAGTCCCCTCTCCTGCCTCCTCCTCCCCCATCATAATTCAGCCCACACACCAGCCACGTCCAACTCCTTCAGTTCCCTGAGCCCACGATGCTGTGATGCCTTTGCACCTTGCACACTCTCCTTCTGCATACAGTGCCCTTTCCTCTCTGCTGTGCTTGGCAAACTTCCACACGCTATTCAAGGTGCAACTCAAATGTCCCCAGGTCCCTCCTTCCTTATCCCATAACCCGTGGAACACACATCCATTAAAGCACATCTCTCTGTGTCAGGTGTGTCTGTCTTCAATTAGTCCAGCAGTTCTCAACAGGAAGTGATTTTGCCCTCCAGGGGACAGTGTCTGTAGACATTTTTTATTGTCACAACTCAGGGTGAGGTCGGGGGAGGGGGAGCCACTTGCATCTAGTGGGCAGAAGCCAGGAATGCTGCTAAACATCCTGTGATACACAGGACAGCCACTGACAACAGCGAATTTTCTGAGCCAAAATGTCAACAGTATGGAGGTTGAGAAATCCTGAATTAGATAGTGAGCTCTTCAGGATACTCCGTATCTTTGGAATCACCTTTGCAATACCACAGTGCTACCTAATATCCATAGTAATGTGTGTGCTCACTCACTCAGTGGGGTCTGACCCTTTGCGACCCCACAGACTATAGCCTATGAGGTTCCTCTGTCCATGAGATTTCCAGGCAAGAATACTGGAGCAGGTTGCCATTTACTGCTCCAGGGGATCTTCCTGACCCAGGGATCGAATCCAAGTCTCCTGCTTTGGCAGGCAGATTCTTTACTAGTAAGTCACCTGGGAACAAGTAATGTATATAGTAGGCTCACTATAAATGTGAAATTGAAGGAGAAACAGATACATGGATGAACATCAGAGCAGACGGTGTAGGCTGAAGAACAACATGGCCAAGCTTATCCCCTGAATTGTCCTTGGCATGTAAAGACTCTCCAGATCCAAAGCTCCTGCAGTCCAAGAACAACTGGTCAAACTGCAGGAGCTGCCAAAAAAAGAGACCCCAAGAGAACGAGGACTCTTCCTGGACATGACCTCTAAATGAGGCATTTGGTGCAATTCATAAGCCACTATTTTAATACACAGTTCAAACCAAAGTTTTGGGGGTGTTTTTCTTTTACAACTCATATTCTGCTAATTGATTAGTATAAATTATGTTTATCAATATAAATAATCTGCCAGCTGAACTTATTTGATTTGCCTTATACATCTTCATGCCCTTTAGTCCCCGGGAGCCCTGAGGAACAAAGTGTTACATAAACTGGTTAAAAGGTGTATGTTTGGCAATAACATATTTTTAAACCAGGCTTATTTAATTGCGGTCTGCCTGCTGCTACTCAAGCAAGAACTAAGTAGGTGATTGTTAGACCCAGCCTGATGTCACTCCCAGGGTGTCCCCTCTGCCAGGCCCCATAGAACCTCCAGATAGAAAAGCAGTGACCTCAGTACACACCCGCAGCACAAGGGTCATCCCCTCCATCTCCCCTCCTTGTTCCACGGACCCCAGTTGTCTCTCTTCTGTCACTATTTATGGGCCAACTTCCACAACTGACCACAGGTTTCAGAGGGCCGCCCCTGCCCACTGGGTACTCCAGGACCATAGCCCAGGAACCCTACAGATACAGACTCAGAGATCTGCAAAGCTCTAGCTCCCTTCCAGTGCCAGCGCATGCTCAGTTGTGTCTGACTCTCTGCAACCCCATGGACTGTAGCCCCTGCCAGGCTCCTCTGTCCATGGGATTCTCCAGGCAAGAATACTGGAGTGGGTGGCCATTTCCTTCTCCAGGGGATCTTCCCAACCCAGGGATCCAGCCTGCAATGACAGTTGCATCTCCTGCAATGACAGGCAGATGCCACAACTGGTCCAGTGTGGCAACAGACTCCACCAAGTCCAGGGGAGTCTTTGGACTTTTGACAAGCATATTCAGCTGAGTTCAGTTCAGGACAATTTCAGAAGTTTTTAACTGAACAAGAAAGCTCTGTGTCAGGCACTGTTCTAGGAGCTGGAGACTTAAAAGAACAAAACTACCAGGGGCACATGGACATGCTGACAAACAGTCTCAGGGCCGTGTGTAAGTACAGCAAAAGCAATAAGTGTGAAGGGCTAAGTGAACAGAGCCCAGCCCTGGCCATGCCCGTCAGAGGAGGAAATGTCGGCTGGCTGTAAGGGAGAAGGGGAGGGGCGGGCAGATACTGACCTACAGCCATAAGGAGGTCCCCAGGCTAAGGTTCCCAACAACTGTGATGACAGCCCTGCAAACGGTCCTCCCCCTTAGACTTCAGGAAGAGCCAACTTCCTTCATACAAACCCCTACGTTTCCATTTCACAGGAGGGGGTGGGGGGGAGATGGCTAAGTTAAGGCATATCAGGAGTTGAGCCCGCTGGGGCCTGAGGGTCTCGTGCAGACTAAACATTTAAAACCCTGAGCTCCCACAGATGTCAGTCTGGCTGGACGGCACAGTCGGACACCTCCAAAAGGCCGTCCACTCCCTGTCTGAGAATAAACAGGACCATAAACTGTTGGAATTTTTTTCTTTTTTGGTGTGTGTGTGCATGTGGGTGTGTGTGTGTATGTGTGTGGTTTTTTTCTTTAAGGAAAGAAAGAAAATGGCATTTCCTTAACCCAGAGGTCAGAGGCTCAGCCCTTCCCACCTCAGCCCACACACACACCAATTCCCTCAGCTCCACGAGTGACTGTAGGAGACAGACTTTCCCAGGGCTCTGTCCCTCCTCACTCACACCCATCCAGACACTATCGATGCCCCTGATCCTTCTCTTCCATGAAGACTGACCCTCACATGTCTGGCTGCCAGGACCTCCTCCCTCCAGGAGTTATTATCTCAATGTTTCAGATTTCCTCAAAATCACATAGCCTGAGTTACGAGCTGCAGCGGCCATCACTGACTGTGCCTGGAGCTGCAGTCTGGCTCCTCAACATTACTCTGGATGGGATGGCCCTGGGAAAGTGAGGGGCTCAAGGTTTCCATATGAGACTACAAAGCTGATCCCTTCCCCACCCCACCCCGCAGTCACTGCTGCAGCCTCCTTTTGAAGAGCTGTTGTTCCAGAGGAGCCAATGTGGCTCTTACACCGACTTTTTCAGAAGACCTTCCCTGGTGGCTCAGCTGGTAAAGACTGTATATTCCATGGCGTCACAAAGAGTCGGACACGACTGAGTGACTTTCACTTCACTTTCACTTTCCAGAAGACCACTCCAGTCTCAGAGAAATCAATGCATTAGTAATCCTCTATATGCTCACATTTCTCTCAGGTTAGGGTAGAGATCTAATATGGACCCTGAGGACCCAGGATCCAATAGCTCCAACCCCATAAACTTCTGTCTGACTCCCCTACAGCCCAGCCTCTCCCTCTCATTGCCACCTTGCCCCTCCTCCCCCTGCCCCTGCCCAGGCCCTCTCTTTCTCCACCTCTCTTTCTCTCAAAGGAGATGCTAATCTATGCCAGCCTGAGGGGTCCATGGGGGAGCGCCCATGATGCCTCCTTCAGCTCAGTACCACCAGAACACCCTGAGTGAAGGTCTTAATTATGACGAAGTATAAGTCCATTTTCAAACTTCCTGGAATTTAGAGGGGCCAGTGAGTACATCCTTAATTTAATTACTATTTCTTATTTATCATCCCTTCATAAGCCTAGGAGCTTTGAGCCTTTAAAGAATTAGACATGTGCACCACTAAGATCGGCAACTCAGAGTATAACAGATTAATCATCGACCTTTCCCCTTTAAAAAGAAATTCTTTAATGTCTTTATCATTCCTGCTTCTCCCTAAAATGTATTTACCCTGAATTAACCTTACAGAATAAAACCCTCCCCCAGAGAGCAAGAGGAGGGCAGGTATATTAACAGTCAACTCAGAGCCAACCTTTAACCCCCAGCCCTTTCATCAGAAGATTGACCATATATTAAGCAAAAGGGCCAGGCCGAGGGCAACTGTAGCCGCCTTTGGCCTCTCGTCCTTATCACAGATAGGATGCCTCTTCTCCCAGGCTGGCTTCAGTCCAGAACCTCAGCTCAGCCAGCACAGTTTCCCTGTCCAGGCTGGTTCCAGGATCCAGGAACTCTCCCGCTACCTTCAAAATCAGGGCCATCACCAACACCCCAGACAGCCAGGCCATCAAGGGCACTTGCTCCGTTATACGTGGAGAGGCTGAGGGGTTGATGGACAGATGTTTATAGGTGGATGGACAAATGTTTATCGGATGAGATCAGAGTTATAGGATCCTCCAAGTTGGCGTTTATCAGATCTCTACTCCTTACTTGAGAGCATGTGGGTACGTAGAGTGTTGCTAATGTAGTAAAACTGCGTAATTCATTTAGCAGTAGTTGCATAGACAAATTCATATAAATTAGCAACAGTTCTAACCTGCGCTTCACACGGGTGATGAGGTAGTCACCTCTTAAGGTGATTTTAGGGCTCAGGGAAAGACACTAAACTTTCCTAATCCCCTCACCCCTGTAACATTTCTCGGCTTTCAGTTTGATGCCTAAAATCCCTTCTGTAAATTAGAAAGCCTTTTACTCCACAATTGGAACTGAGGTTATAAAATGCCCTAAGAGGTAACCCACTGGCTTTAGTTCATGCCTCCCAGGTCTAGATAATATCTAGATCTGGTCTCAGAGTAGCTTTCAGAGACAGAGGCAGAGGGAAAGGAGGCAGCAACCTCTGATGGGAAGAGACCAGTATTGACGGGCCTGGATTGAAATCCTGGCTTCACCCCATATTAGCTGTGTGATCGTGACCGAGTTAACCTCTCTGAAGGTCAGTTCCTCCATGTGTAAAGTATTTAACTCACTGGTTTACCATAAAAAGTAAAGGTAATGGCATAATTAAAGTGTCTGGCACATAGATGGTTAATTTTCTTCTGTCTCTTAAGGGAGGAAACTTCCCAAATAGGGGGGAAAAACACAAAGAAAATGATACTTTATTGTTTCCCCATTGAGCCCAAAATCAGTATTAACTCCTTGATACAAATAAGAATTCATTAGTAAATAAGCACAATAACTAAGGAGGTCACACACTCATAGGAAGCTTGTGTGACAGCCTATTTTGATCTCTATTTTATACCAGAAGTCAGCAGATTTTTCCTGCAAAGAGCCAGGTAGTAAATATTTCTGGTTTTGAGGGTCAGTGTTCATGACAACTATTCAAATCTGCTATTGAAGGTAGCCTTGATTTAGGCAGACATAGATGGACAAAAGAATTTCACTTGTGTTCCAACAAAACACTATTTACAGAAGGTGGTGCTCCAGGTTTGACCCCCTCAGCTGTAGTTTGCCAACCCCTGCTCTATATCAACAAATCCTTCATTCTGTGACTTCTTCAGGGCCATCTCTGAAGATCTTGCCATCTTCCACTCTACAATGTCAAGGAGGGCTGAAGTCCTGGGCATGGTCACCAGTTTGTCAAGTCCTCCAGACAACCACAGGATTGAGCAAATTGGACATTGTTAGGCTTTGGGGTAACTTTTGCTAATAATAAAAGGGGAATATGGTAAGTCCCAACCCCAGGCTAACTGGCCATGGGAAGCTGGGTTTAGCTTCTTCAAGGAAGAAATCATAGGTTAGGGAGCAAAAAATACACACAGCACTTTGTTCCCTTACTATCCACTATCTCAGTGCATATCACAACAAAGCCAGAATGGAGCAGAAACCATCACTCCATCTTCAGATCAAAAAACTGAGAGGGCTGGGGGCAAGGAGATATACCTGCTCAAGATATAAGGCTAATTATGGTTAATTCGTGTCAGGACCAGAGAAGAAATCCAGTTCTTAGTCTCCTTCCATATTATAATATTTCCCTCTGCCCAGTTTTTCTTGCTTTTTCCTTGATTTTTAGGACTTTCAAAATTGGCAGTAAGCAGGTATCTCCCACACTGAAAGGGACTGAATTTTTAACGAAGAAGCTCATAAGATAGGAACTAATGGCTGGCTGTGTGTGATCTGTGATGTCTCAGGCATAATTGCAAAGATTATATCTTATTTAAAGAATAGCCTTTGTAGTCTGGAGATGGGAGCAGGAGAGAGAATGCAGGAGGCAGCAGACACTTCATTAAGCAAGTAAAGCTGATCTGATCCATTTAAGAACAGCTCTCAAAACTACAACTGGTCTAAAGGCACTAAGCCTTCATGCCTATCCTCAGGGTACCACTTGGCTTCTGCCTGCATTCTTCCCACCACAGTGCACCAAGTAGAGAATTCTTCAGCTCCCAAAATAAAGTAAATCATAATTTTTGTCAAGAGTATTGGTTGATCAAAGAATTCAAACTTCAGTCTTGAGCATGATCCCTTCCCCTCTCCAAATGCCTTTGCCCCGTGGATATGTGCACAGACTGCCTTGAACACTTATAAATAAGAGCCCGATAGAAATCTTAAGAAGTGACTAATGACTAGAACAGATTGAGAGGCAAAGCCACACAAGGCACTTTGAGTACAATAACTCATCAGCACTCACAGTAACCTCACGGCCGAGTGATTATTATCCCCATTTCCAAGATGAGGAAAGAAGGATCTCAGAGAAGGGACAGCTTCAACTGACACTTGGGATTTGAACCAGGTCTTTGTGCCTCCAAAGTCCTCCTACCTTTGCTGATCTATGTTCATTAGGGGAGCGCTCTCCCTTTCAAAAAGTTCAGATAAAGTTTCATTGGGAAACTGCTATTTCTGGTGATGCTTTCTCCTTCTCCCTGGTCTTCAAAACTCTCTCTGGTCTGAAAGGTGAAGGAGGGAGGCAATTAGGATATCCACCCAGGTTGCCCTGTATTCAGAACATCCTTGGAGAGACCCAGAGACCCTAGACACAGAGAGGTGTGTCACTGCACCATCCCAGCCCAGGTGTCATCGAGAGCAGCAGTGCTTACTCAGGGACCAGTGGTAGAGCCAGACGTCCACGGGGTTAGGTGAAGATTAAAGCCAGAGGTGAAATCTGGTTCACAAGGGGAATGGTAGGCTATTAGCCCACACTCCCCTGTTCCCCCTGTTACTAGAGCAGGGCAGCAGACAGCCATAATCACTGCTGTCTGAGGCCACTTTGAATGCATTTGACTGCCCAGGTTTCATTCATCTCCTTTGAGGTTTCAAAAGATGACCTGACCCTGGGCTGCAGACCCGAGGCTCACCTTTAAGGTCATGGGTATGAAACATAAAACTGCTCCCTCCCCGCTGGCCTCCAGTCAATCCCTGAGGCCTCAGACAGCCCACAGGAGGCCAGGAGGGGGATGCAGACAGGCCTGACCAGCAAGAGAAGGGAGCACATGACCCTCCAGGGCTTCCCATGCCACCACATCAAAAAAAAAAAAAATGTGACAGGTCAAATTTCATTCATGTCATCTGGTTTACAGAAAGCAAGTCTGAGAGTTTGGGCAGGAAGACAACACAGAGGAAGGTCCCTTAGGTACAGAAACCCAGACGGCCTGTGTGTACGGAGGGGCGGGGGTAACACTGTTTGACAAAGGTGTCATGTGATATTAAACATGGTCTCAGACCTGCAAACACTGACCTTTGCTCCCATTCAGCCCCACCCCTTCCCACCCTCCCCATCACCCCCCTCCATTTTAAATCTGAAGTGTAGATTTGGCTTGAATACAAAATACCTTCCATGGACCAGAACCTAACGTTTGCACACCCGACTGCATTGAAATGATACAATGCTGGGGTCAGGGTAACACAAAATACTAGCACCACTAGACATAACACAGACTCTTTATTTCTAAACATCATTCTAGCAATTGGCAGTCCCCAACCCCCACCCTCAACCTCAGGCTCAAATGTAAGAGAATTTTCACTTTATCTCCTTGGGCTTGCTCTGCCTTCACTTTCATTATTCATTTGGGGTCGTGGTGCTTTCTTTTTTGCTTTCATGAAAAAACACTGGAACCTGATCTAGAGCTTTGGCCAATCCTTTGAAAACACCCACAATGAGGAGAAGGCACCTTCAGAAAGGGTGTGGAAATCTGTTTGCAACTTTCTAGAATGTAATTCTAAACCATGAGGAAGAATATCCTTCCGCCCTGTGCAGCTAAAAAATTTAACAAACCACAACTGCCTCTATCACTCAAGCAAGATACTCGCTCCAGCTGAAAAACTGAGTTCTGAAGAAAAGAACTTATAAGATTAATCACAAAAAGGATACTTTCTCCAAAGCATTCACCTTTGAGTTCTGAGTATCTAGTTGTGTGTGTGTGTGTGTGTGTGTGTGTGTGTATGAGTATGTAGACATGTGTATGCATGAGTATGTGTTTGTGTGAATGTAAATAAGTGAAAAAGTATATGTAGAGTGAATTAAGTATGTGCAAGTGTGTATACATGTGTCTACAAGTGTGTGAGTAAATGTACGTGTGGGAGTATATATACGTAATTATGTTTATATGTACTGGTATATGTCCATGTATGTAAATTATTAGTGAGTCTATGAATGTACAGGAGTTTGTGTTCATATAAGAACATGCATGTGAATGTGAGAGTGTGTGTATCAGTGTGAATACGTGTATTAGTATGTGTCTGGGTTTTTAATGGAGAAACATCTGATTAATCAGCAGGGCTAGGGGTCTTTTGACTCCACTGGAATCTGCCCTCTTCCCCTCATTCCCTGGACAAGATTGGGGCTGAAGTACCTGGAGGTGTGTGATGGGCCAGAGAAACACTCTGGGGAGACAGTTCTGTTGTTGAAGATATGTTGACTTTTGTGGACTTGACCTTGCGTCCCTGGAAAAGCCTACCTCAGGAGGGAACGCCTATCACAGGAGAGCGTGCCATGCCCCAGAACGAAGCAGAACAGAGGGCAGGATTCAGCACAACTCTCTGCTTGCCAGCTCCTTGGTTGATCTATCTGCCTCAAATGTGTTGCCCCAAGTACTGCAAGAGAAGACTGCCCTGATTCAGGAGGAAAAATGCATTTCTACATTTGTGACATGAGACTGATACATCCTAATACATCCAAACTGGTTCAACATCCCAAATCCTCCCTCTGCCTCTACCCCAGCACTTCCTCCATCCTTCTGGGTCCCCAGCATTCTACCCACCAAGTGACAAAAGACTCCAGAATTAAATTTTCCTTTTTTCTCCACAAATTTATGCTCTTCACTACCCCCTTATATTTCTAATCTCCTAAATTCATTTAATTATGTCCAGAGTAATTAAACTTGCTATCAGGGGGCATCTGGAAGGAAAGTTAATAGATTTTAATTTGACTTATACAATGAATATTCGATCCCACACACAGGGTAGGGGGAGGCCCTTGCACACTTACATTCATGCATAATATGCTCCTGGAGTTCATGGGTTATAGGAGGTTTTCAGGATGGGCGCTGGGAGGATTCACCCAGACATGCTATGAGACCATGAGCACCGTGTGGACAAAGCCTCAGGTAAGAAAGGATTAGTGGGGAAAACCTGGGTCGGGTGGGGCTTCCAGAATCACAAACACTCTTTGGACAAAACAAAATCCCTGAGATAAAAGGAGACAAGATCTTCTTCACTAAGAATTAATGATCTGTATAAACTTTTATGAAAGAGAAACAAACTCACAGAGAAAGAACTTATGGTTGCCATGGGGGAAGAATGAGGGGAAGAGAGAGATAGTTAAGGAGTTTGGGATCAACATGTACACACTGCTATATTTAAAATGGATAACCAACAAGTTCCTACTATATAGCACAGGGAACTCTGCTAAATGTTATGTAGCAGCCTGGATGGGAGGAGAATTTGGGGGAGAATGGATACGTGTATATGTATGGCTGAGTCCCTTTGCTGCCCACCTGAAATTATCACAACATTGTTAACTGGCTATACTCCAATACAAAATAAGTTTTAAAAAGAATTGAGAATTCATATTTCCTTTTAAAAGCAGAAGGGGTAGACCTAAAAAAGAAAAAAAAAAGAAATAAAAGAAAAGATGTGTACTGAGCCTCCCTTCCAAGTTGAATTTATCCTGGAAAGCTCTTTTCCTGAACTAGGCTGACAGGGAAAGGTGGACACCGGCAAAACTTCCCCCATCCCCCTTCTGAGAAGAGCTAAAAGAGGGAGTACCTGTCCACCATAAGCATACAGCATGTTTCTGTTTACACGCATGCATGCCTGGCCAGCCCACACTCCTTATAAACCAAGAGGAATGAGTCCGCATGACCTAGAAAGAACCTCCAGGCCAGAGGCACCAGGTCCTGCTCAACACGTAACAGGCTGTGTGACACTGAGCAAGTCCCTTCCCAACTGGCTCCCTGTGACCACCAGTGACATGCAGAGCTGAACACAAAGCTTGCCCAAGTCCCTCTAGTCAGAATATTAGATGATTCCATGCCATCTTACTTCAGACCTGCCCTGGGGAATGTGCCTCTTGGAGAGAAAGGGTTGTAGGCCAAGATCTGCTGGCAGTAGAGTTCCCCAGCAAGGGACATGAATCTGCAGGGAGACAGCACAACTGGAATTTAATCAAATAAATGGCTAAAACTCAATTGTTAAATGGGAGGCTGCCTATGCCATCTGACAGATGGCACACTCCCTAATCCTACAGCTTACTGCACTGCTGGACACCATCTGAGGGACAGGGTGGGACCCAGGCAGTTCCTGCTCATCTCCCAGTTGGCCCCTACACCACTCATGCTCACGCACCATTGAGGCCACTTTTACCAGAGTCCCCGGTATGCTAACAAGCAGCCCAGACAAAGCGTGTAACTATCTGAGGGGATAAGAGGTCCCCGGTGGGAAAGATTCGGGGTAAGAGAACACACCTCCCTGGAAACAGATGTCCTGATCCCATGGCACAAATTGCAGTATCACATCCCCAAAATACAAGCCCTCCCATAAATCATTCAGGGGAGGCTGTTTCGTTTTCCTGTTCTGATGAAAGTGACCCACGTGTGGGGCTCAAGTCCAAAAGTACCACCACACTCGAGTACCTCCACACTTCCCCACAGCTTACTGTAAAGGGCTGACCAAAACCACAGTGGCTGGAACCACCTCCCCCCTTGCCCTTTAGAAGCTGGCATTCCCCGGGGTTCTGTCCTTCTTCCCCTCCTGTGCCAGCCTGACCCAGTCTGCAGGGCCATCCTAAGAGTCTCCCTTCTCCCACCTTCCCAGGATCTTCTCCCATGTGACTTCATGCATTTGTCAGAACTCACTGAATTGTACACTGAAAACTGATGAAAGTTTATTTATGTAAAATTACCCCTCAATAAGGCTTCCCTGGTGGCTCAGACAGTAAAGAATCTGCCTGCAGTGTGGGAGACCCAGTTTCAATTGCTGGGTTGGGAAGATCCCCTGGAGAAGGAAATGGCAACCCACTCCAGAACTCTTGCCTGGAAAATTCCATGGACTGAGAGGCTCCTCAGAGCCTGGTAGGCTACAGTCCATGGGGTCGCAAAGAGTCGGACACGACTGAGCAACCTCACCCCTCAATAAAGTTGATAAAAGAAAATACAGTGAGGAGAGGGCGTCCGTGGTGGGCTTCCGATCTTCTCCCAGGATCTAGTCTCCTATACATCTTAGTGCTTCTTCGGCCCTTGTACTTCGGGCATTCTCTCCTACTCTCCCTGGCATTACTCATTTCAAGCCAATGTGCTTCTTCCCTCCTCACTGTGTATTCTTTTTTTTGGCTATGCTGAGTCTTTGTTGCTGTGCTGGCTTTGCTCTAGTTGTGGAGAGTGGGGGCTACTCTTCCTTGCAGTGTGCTGGCCTCTCACTGTGGTGGCTTATCCTGTTGTGGAGCACAGGCTCTAGGGTACGAGGGCTGCAATAGCTGCAGCTTGTGGACTCACTAGTTGTGATTCCAGAGGTCTAGGGCACAGGCTCAGTAGTTGTGACTCATGGGCTTAGCTGCTCCACAGCATGTGGGATCTTCGAAGACCAGGGATTGATCCCATGTTTCTTGCATTGGCAGGCAAATTCTTTACCCCTGAGCCACTACGGAAGCCTTCTCCTCACTGTATTTTCTTTAATCAACTTTATTGAAGGGTAACTTTACATAAATAAAACTTCGTCAATTTTCAGTGTACAATTCAGTGACAAATGCATGCAGTCACATCATCACCACAATCATGCATGAACATTCACATTCTCTCTCTTTCTCAGTCAATCTCCTATCCAATTGACCTGTCTCTTGGCATTCTGTGTTCTGTTTTTTCTCTCACAATTGTTTTGTCTTTTCTAGAATTTCATTTAAGTGGAATCATTCTGCAAGTACTCTTTGGTCTGGCTTCTTTCACTTAGCATAATATCTTTGAGAAGTATCCATATTGTTGCAGGCATCAGTAATTCCGCTCTTTATATTACTGAAGAGTATTTCATTGTGCAGCTACAAAACAATTTGTTTGCCTAGTCATTAGTTGATTAGAGTTTTTTTCAATTTTTCACTATCACTAATAATGCTGCCATGAATACTGGAGTACAGAGCTTTAATGGGTGTATGCTCTCATTTCTCTCATTAGCAGAAAAGTTGCTGGATCAGTGTGTCTTTAACATTATAAAAAATTGCCAAGCTCTTTTCCAAAGTGACCGTACCATCTTGCGTTCCTATGAATGAGGGATGTTCACATTCATTCACACATGGTTGTTCCACATCTTTGCCAAATTTTGATATTATCTTTTTAATTTTAGTCATTTGAGCATGTAGATAGTGATATCTCCTTAAGGTTTAATTTGCATTTCCCTAATGACTAATGATGTTAAGCATATTTCTATGTGTTTATTTGCCCTTTGCGTATCTCCTTTGATGAACTGTTTGTTGGTTCAAACCTTTTGCACATTTTGAGTTGTCTGTTTTCTCATTAAGTTGTAAGAATTCTTTATTTCAGATACAAGTCCTTAATCTGATATAAAGTATGGAATATTTTTGCAAATATTTTCCCCCAGTCTACATCTTGTCTTTGCATTTCGTTAAGTGTCTTTTGAAAAGCAAAAGTTTTCAATTTTCCCAAGGCTCAATTGATCAATGTATTTTATAGTTTAGTACGCATGTATCCTATTTAAAAAGTATTTGTCTAACCCAAGGTCACAGATTTTCTCTCATTTTTTAAATTGTTTTAGCTTCTACATTTAGGTCCATGAGCCATTTGAAATTAATTTTTATCTATGGTGTGAGATGGAGATTGAAGTTCTTTTTTTGTACATGGATTCTAATTACTCCAGTTCATTTGATGAAAAGATTTTTTCATAAATCTTTGCATCTTTGTAAAAATTCAGCTTATCATGAATATGTAGTTGTGTTTCTAGACTCTCTTCTCTTTTGATCCACATATCTGTACACCAACACTACAATGTCTTGATTATTCTAACTTTACATTGAGTCTCAAAATCAGGTAGTAGGAATTCCAGTTGAGCTATTTCAAATTCTAAAATATGATGCTGTTAAAGTGCTGCACTCAACATGTTAGTAAATTTGTAAAACTCAGCAGTGGCCACAGGACTGGAAAAGATCAGTTTTTATTCCAATCCCAAAGAAGGGCAATGCCAAAGAATATTCAAGCTACTGTACAATTGTGCTCATTTCACATGCTAGTAAGGTTATGCTCAAAATCCTTCAAGCTAGGCTTCAGCAGTATGTGAACCAAGAACTTCCAGACGTACAAGCTGAGTTTAGAAAAGGCAAAGGAACCAGAGATCAAATTGCCAACAATCGCTGGATCACTGAGAAAGCAAAGGAATTCCAGAAAAACATCTACTTCTGCTTCATTTACTAAAGACTTTGTGTGGATCACAACAAACTGTAGAAAATTCTTAGAGATGGGAATGTCAGACCACATTACCTGTCTCCTGAGAAATCTGTATGCAGATCAAGAAGCAACAATTAGAACTGGACATGGAGCAACAAAATGGTTCAAAATTGGGAAAGGAATACAATAAGGCTGTATATTGTCACCCTGCTTATTGAACTTTTATGCAGAGTACATCATGTGAAATGTTGAGCTGAATGAATCACAAGCTGGAATCAAGATTGCGGGGAGAAATTTCAATAGCCTCATATATGCAGATAACACCACTCTAAAGGCAGAAAGTGAAGAGGAACTAAAGAACCTCTTGATGAGGGTGAAAGAGGAGAATGAAAAAGCTGGCTTGAAACCTCAACATTCAAAAAACTAAGATCATGGCATCCGGTCCTAACACTTCATGGCAAATAGAAAGGGAAAAAGTGGAAGTAGTGATAGATTTTCTTGGACTCCTAAATCACTGAGGACGGTGACTGCAGCCGTGAAATTAGAAGATGCTTGCTCCATGGAAGGAAAGTTATAACAAAATCAGACACCATTTTGCTGACAAAAGTCCATATAGTCAAAGCAATGGTTTTCTAGTAGTTAGGTACAGATGTGAAAGCTGGACCACATAGAAGGTTGAGTGCCAAAGAATTGATGCTTTCAATTGTGGAGCTGGAGAAGGCTCTTGAGAGTTCCTTGGACAGCAAAGAGATCAAACCCATCAATCCTAAAGGAAATTAATCTTGAATATTCATTGGAAGGACTGATGCTGAAGCTGAAGCTCCAGTACTTCGGCCACCTGATGCAAAGTACCGACTCATTGGAGAAGACCTTGATGCTGAAAAAGGTTGAAGGGGATGGCAGAGGATGAGATGGTTAGATAGCATCACCAACTCAATGGACATGAATTTGAGCAAACTCCTGGAAGATAGTGAAGGACAGAGGAGCCTGGCGTGCTGCAGTCCACAGAGTTGCAAAGAGTCAGTCACAACCTAGCGACTCAACAACAACAACATAACATCCTCCAACTTGATTTTTCTCTTTCAAAATTGTTTGGACTATTCTAGGTATTTTAATTTTTATATAAATTTTAGAATCAATTTGTCAATTTCAACAAAAAAGCTTGCTGATCTATTGATCAATTTCTCCCCACCCCCTGTTACAGTTTAAGCTCTTGGAAGACAAGGAACCTATCTTACATTTCTGCATGGCTCCTGAGTAATGGTCATTCAGCTGCCTCTCTGGAGAAATGTGGCTATGATTAGGGGCAAGGGATACAGAAGTAGAGCTGAAAGAACACAGGCAAGGAAAGGTGTGGAATCAAATACAGACATGCAGACTGAATGGGAACTCTTATGTGGTATCGAGAGTGACTATTGTTACTACTAGTGTGTCACTGGAGGAGTAGACAGGAAAGTGGTGAATAGAAAGAAGAAAAGGTTTCCCTCATTATGTACATCACTGTGTTTCACAATCAGGAAAAGTTCCAAGATGCTTAGAACTTGGAAATTCTAGAGGGAGAAAATAGGGTTCCTGGAGGCTGGAATCCGGTGATCGATCACAGAGAAAAGGAATGGAAGTCGATTGCTTTTCTATCTGATTTCCCCTAGAAAGAGTGGAAAAGGTCTTAGAGATCATCAAGTTTGTGTTTTACAAGTGAACAAAACGAGAACTGGAGAGATTGAGGTCACAGAGCTAAATAGTAAATTAGTAGCACAACTAAAACTAGAAAACAATGCAGGTCTTCTGTCTGCTAGGTCAATGACCTTTCTACTATATCTCAACCTTTTTTTTTTTTTGGCACTGTATATCCTCTCCTGCCAACTAACAGAACCATTTTGTTTCCAAAACTGGAGCTCTAAGAAGTTTATCAGCTCAAAACTGTTCCAGAGATTCAGGACTGGTCTATAGCTCTCCCCAGTGCTTCTCCCTCTCTGTCCACACATCAGCAGAAACCATTTTTAAGAAACCTTAGTGGCTTCTCCTCAAAACCCCCATTGGAGCAAGCTCCCTTTCTCTGCCTTCAAATCAGTTTTGGCTTTCCCGGGCACTTTGGTAAAATGCAACAGGTTCTGAAGTCAGGAGACCTGGTCTCTGGACCACCTACTCCAAACTCACCGATCACTGAACTTTTCCAAGCCACAGTTTTTCTCCTCTGTCAAGTAAGGATGATAACACCCTCTCTATCTGCTTGAAGGCCGTGTGAGGATACAGAGAAAACAGAGCAGAAATACCCTAGAAGGTGGCATACCGTGGAAGATTTAGGAATGGAGATAACACACTTCAAAAACATGCTTTTTCTGAAGACTGATCGCCAGAAGCAGGAATTACAAAGGAGGTTTAGGGGCTTGTCCTGCATGCACACTATCGTCTCTCCATTGAACTCCCTCCCCACTGTAGGAAAGCCTGATTTGGTTCTTTTACTCTCAAAAATGTGTAGAGGTTTGGGGGCTGGGGAGAGCGGACCTCCCAACTCTCTGCCCACCTCCCCATCTCCCTCTCTCCTTCTGGAAAGAGGTCTTTCCCAGAGATATTTGAACTCACCTTTGCTCTGGTTTTGGGGTCCCCTCCCACTTCCAAGTAATTGTGCAGCTCAAGTCTTCAACTTGAAGCACCCCTACCCCACCTCCCAAGTCTGTCCAGTGTCCTGGCCCATCTCTCGAGAGGCCTCTGGTTTGCCTCCTCAGCAGCTGCCTCAGACAACCCAAAGCTAAATACCCCATAAGCCCACCATGCCTAAACTGAGGTTGTTCACTCACTGAACAGTTTTGAGCGTCCCCCACCCTCCAAGTATTATTTACTGGGGAAGAGCCATAACATCCTCAGTAATTACCTCCTTGATACCAAGCACTGACCATTCTAAATACTCCCAGATTAAACTCCATCCAGCCCCCAGCAACCTGCTCCTTTTGTTTGCCCTTCTCTCCCCAGAAAGAAGATCCCCATCTCCACTGAGACTGAACACTGGTCTCCTTCTTCCTGGTGATGCAGGATTCAACTCTCATTCCTGGAAGGCCCCAAATTCAGTGCATCTGAAACTGACCCTAGGTTTTGCTTATCTCTCCTGCTTGGAGCAATTTAATTACTAAATTAAGGTAATATCATTGTTTTTCTAACCACAAATGATGTTAAAATGATCAATGTCACTAATGGATAGCTGGATCTCCCTCCAGCCACATCCTCCCCCCACATCCTAAAACCCCTCTCCCCACCAAGGAAAACCAAACTGTCTCCTCTCCTAGTGAGAGTGCCACATTTCCATGCAAATTGAGTGTCCATAGTGAATGGATTGGGGGCGGTGCCTGGACTTTCTCCTCGGTTGAGTTGCTGGAGTATTTGCATAATAAAATGCGTTAACAGCTTGGAATTAATCATCTCTGCTACCCTGGATGGCCTAAAGAACTATCTTCCAGGCCTTCGTAAGTGAAAATTCTGGATGGCATTTGTAGGTAATGGAGCTTCTGTATATTTTTCTAATTATCATTAAATTTTTCTGTCTCTAAAATGTGCCCCCGACTTAGACTATCATAGACTGTTGTAGGTTTCTTAGGATATTTTTATTATATGAAAATCCTTGAGCACTCAGTAAATGTACACCATGCATGACTTCATGCATGAGGATTAGGCTGGGATGAGTAGAGGTTTGCCTGAGTGGACAGAGTAGAGGCTTTGGAAACCAAAAAGACCCTAGTTTGAGTCTGCCTTCATGGATTTATTTCCTGGTGGCTCAGACAGTAAAGAGTCTGCCTGCAATGCAGGAGACCTGGGTTCGATCCCTGGGTAGGGGAAGACTCTCTGCAGAAGGAAATGGCAACCCACTTCAGTAGTCTTGCCTGGAAAATCCCATAGATGAAGGAGCCTGGCGGGCTACTGTCCATGGGGTCGCAAAGAGTCAGACACGACTGAATGACTTCATTTTCACTTTCATGGATGATTTAGGGAAAGTCACACATCCTTGCTAAGCTCTGGTTCCCTCTCCTGTAAAAAAGGGATGTGGTAGGCTACCTTCTAAAATGACCAAAATGTCCCAACTTCCTGGTATCCATGCCTCTGTGTAACTTCCACTCCCTCGAGTGCAGGCTAGATCCAGGACTGCTTCTGACAAAAAGAATACGGCAAAAGTAATAGGATGTCAATTCCAAGATTAGATCACAAAACACTGTGACTTTTCTCTTTTCTCTCTCAACTTGCTTACCCTGATGCAGCTGGCTGCCTCACCGCTATAAGTTCCTCAGAAGAAGCCCAACATTGCAAGAAATTTAAGGCGGCCTCCAGCCAATAGCCAGTGAGGAACTGAGGCCCTCAGTCCAACAACTCATGAGGAACTGAATCCTACCAACAGCCACAGAGGGAGCTTGCCCAGTTGAGCCTCCAGAAGCCTGCAGATCTGCCCTTACCTGGCTGCAGGCCATGATGACCCTCAGCCCAGGTAGGCTGCACCCAGATTCTTAACCCATAGAAACTGTGAGATAACTGATGTAAGTACAATGTGTTGGAGTGATCTGTTATATAGTAATAGATAAATAATACAGGCAATCAAACTGTGTGAACTACTTCACAGGAATGCTTCCTCCCATGAGGTAATAGGACTTTAAATAATGAAGCACCACACAAACTATGTATTATCATTTGTTTTCAACCCAATAAGTAAGTCATTTTCTTCAGTGCTTGACTCGCTTTGTCTGAACACACAGAGGAAGTTCTGCTCTCCTCCAAATGTCCCCATCCATGGATTTTCCAGGAGGTTTTATCCCTGTGACAATTTCCATTTCAGGGCTTGGGGTTTGTTTTATTTGGAGTGTGGGCAGTACCACCTCACAGAAGATAGTAGGTAGACAATAGTGGGAAGTGAGCTGAGAGTAACAGGAAGGCTGTCCCCACAGGCTTGAACTTTGTCACTGACAGACTCCAACCACTAATAAAAAAGTAGTGATAAGAATCATAATGGTAACAGCTACTACCATTTACTGAGCAACCACTACATGCGAGGAAATTTGCAAAGCATTCTTTCAGATCCTCACCACAACCCTGCAAAAGAATTCAGAGGGTTTAAATCACTTGTTCCATGCTAGGCAGTTAGGACGTATCAGTGTTGAGGTTAGAAGCAAACTCTTCTTGCTTGTATGTATTCCTTGCCTTTCATGCCTGTGTGCCTCAATAAACTATTTTTTAATAAGGTGAGAATTTGTTTTGTATACTTTTTCCCCTTAACTCTATCATGAACATTTTCCCAGGTCCTTAAATTTTTGTGGGGAAACATTATTTTTAAAGGCAGCATAATATTCCATTATTCAGTAGGCTTGTCCTACCCTTACTATTCAGCATTTAGGCTGTTTTCATGAGTTTTGCTCTCATAAATTACACTGTGATAAGCATCCATGTACACACATCTGTGGTCACATCTCCTATTATTTCCTTAGGATAAGGCCCAAGAAGTGGGACTACAGGGTCAAATAAGCAAACGTTTTTAAGGCTTTTGATGCATGTTGCCAAACTGCTTTCCCAAAGGGTTGTACCAATTCACATTCCAGAGGAGATAAACACTTAACTTTGAAAGCAAAGGGAGTTTTAAAATGTGAGATAAGCCAGCACCTTGTTTAAAGGAACAACTCCTTAAGTTCCCTGCGAAGGCTCTCTGAAAACCCCTGTGAACCCCTGGCTGAGGAAACACCATTCCGCCTTCCTGACTGGCTGGTTAAATTCCCAACGTCCCAGATGTCATTTCATTCACAGTTATAGGAGGGGATTGGGTGGAGTAAGAGGGGAAATGGAAGCATTTGCATGATAATAAACCTGAAACTTAATAATCATGCTTTTACAAAACATGTATATGGTCCTTTCTTGAGGCAGCTTTTCCAGAATTGGATGACCTTCTCCAAGGGGATAAGGATATTTTTCTCTGCCAGATCTTAAGCGAGGGCATTGAAATTATTTCTATACACATACACAAAAAGGAGGGAGCTGAGGTGCAAATATTTAGTCACCCAAAGAGAGAAGAAAAGATAGCATGGTGGCATTAATTATCTAGATAGTATTCAAGGCCAAAAGAAGACTCAGAAAAAGAAATGCTTTTAATTGTTAAAATTCTCCACCCCAATTTGTTATGTGTTGACATAGCCAAAGAATCACTGGCCTATTTTAACCTTTGAACATTTCCATTTTGCTTTTGTAAATTGGGAGAGAGAAAGGAAAAGACTGTTCACAAAGACAATGGGGAAAGGATGGCTAAGGGAGAGAGACAGAAACAGAGAAGGGGGAAAGGCTATTTTAATTCTATTTAGTTACTTGGGTTTTCAAACCTATTAAGCTGGGTCTTCAGAAATGGAATTCAGCTTCACATACAGGCCAGGAAGGGCAGAGCCTGGCTGGTGTGGTTTTAAGAGGCCAAGAAGATTTCAGTATTCTGCCATTATATGAAATGCCTTACGTTAGTCAGGGTAGACCAACTGCTGTAGCAAACAACCCCAGAATCGGTGACCTAACACAATAGAACAGTATTTCTCACTTATATCACAGTTTAACACAGGTTATCCAGAGGGCGGCAGATGGAGGGAGGCCTACCCCACATTGTCATTCAGAGACCCCAGGAAACATGAACTAAACCAAGCCCATACCATTCTCATTCATCTAACTGACAAAATTTGAATTTTTATAACAACTAAAAATAACTGTATATAAATTATGTGATTCAAATAGATTTTAGAAATTATAAAATGGCTGCTCAGAGTTCTGTGCCACCAGAGCATAGAGAGAAGGAAGGCTCAAGTAAGAAAAACTAAGAGTAGAAGTAGAATTAAATAAAAGGGAAGAGACATGAGGGAAGCACTTACATGGCTCTTCAACTCAAAAGAACTTTAGAAGAAATGGGAAGACGAGTCCAAACCCCAGAGAGAAGTTGTCAGATCCCTACAGAGAGTAGCTATTGGCCACAGGGAATAAGTGTGCCAACCGAAGCTTGTTTAGACTCTTACAGCCACTCTCAGAACCCTCCCTCTAAGAATAAATCACCTAAATCAGGATATCTTGGATCCTAGGCATACTCATCTCTTACGGCTCCTGCTTTCTTATGGTCACATGTTTCTCTTATGGTAGCCCAGTCAGAGCATCGGTTTTGGAAGGGAGGTTACTCATTTCTAGGGTGAGGGATGGGAGGATATGTGAGGACTGGTGCAGACACTAACCACGGTCATATCAGACTCACATGGATCATGACTCCTGCACTGGACAGGTGAATGCTGGATGAGGAGACTGTGATGAGCAAGTAACTGTTTCAGGGACATCTGGTACAAGATCTATTAGACCAGAGCCAAACTAGTCTCTGGGATGGAAAGGGTCTTAGTTACACAGGCCTGGATATGGAGCAGAGAAAACGTCTTATCACTTAAAATTAGGATCGACATATATACATTAGTATGAGTAAAATCGGAGAAGGTGATGGCACCCCACTCCAGTACTCTTGCCTGGAAAATCCCATGGACGGAGGAGCCTGGTAGGCTGCAGGCCATGGGGTCGCGCAGAGGCGGACACAACTGAGCGACTTCACTTTCACTTTTCTCTTTCATGCATTGGAGAAGGCAATGGCAACCCACTCCAGTGTTCTTGCCTGGAGAATCCCAGGGACAGGGGAGCCTGGTGGGCTGCCGTCTATGGGGTTGCAGAGTCAGACACAACTGAAGCAACTTAGCAGCAGCAGCAGCAGCATGAGTAAAACAGCTAACTAGTGGGAAGCTGCTGTATAGTACAGGGAGCTCAGCTTGGTGCTCTGTGATGACCTAGAGGGGTGGAATGGGGATAGGAGGGGAGTCCAGGGGGAGGGGATATATATAACATCTAGCTGATTCACTTCATTGTACAGCAGAAACTAACACAACATTGTAAAGCAATTATACTCCAATAAATAAATAAACATTGCTTCAAGGATATAATTCCTGGCATATAAAAATATTCACATTTTTAAATAAAACAATTAAATCAAAAATAAATAAATAAATTTCAACATTTGTCTAACAGAACCCTGAAGAGACTTCCAGGGAATCCTTAATTGCCAAGAGAAACCGGAGTTTTCTAAAATGTTTCTATATCTCTTAGTGACCCCTTCAGTGGCCCTGGTTGAGCAGCACCTTCACACAAAGTGGGTAAACACTGTCCTTCTCAGGGTGACCACCTCGTCCCAGTCTCCCCAGGACTTTGCCAGCTTTGAAACTGTTTCAGCCTCAGGCAAACCAGCACACTTTGTCACCCTGGTTCTTCCTCACAATTCTGTTGACTGTGTCAAGCAGGAGCTGTTTTTTCTAAAAGGACAAACAATTTGGACTGAACCACTGCATCCTGACCTAGAGGAGTGTGGATAGGGGCAGGTGAGGGCCACTGTCTGTGACTCAAGCTCAAAGCAGCAGCATCTGTTCCCTAAGGAGGGGTGACGGGGTTTATAACTTTAGCCTCTAGTCACAGACTTGGGAGGGAGCATGAAGATTATGTAGTATAACCATCTTAGATGGCACATAATGGAGATGGAGACATCTTAAAGAACTCACTAAGCCTACACAGTAGAACAGCCTGGGGCTAAGGCTGTTTTTGCAAGCTGACACTCTCTCTATCACACTGCCTGAGTGTTCCAACTCATCACTAGAACATCCAAGCAACTGAATTAATGGGTCTCAAGGGATGAACCTGGACATTCCTCCCAAACCCATGAGAAATGTTCCCAACAGTCACCACCAGTGACAAAGGAGAGGATGGCGGCTGCAGCTGTCCCCTGGGCAGAAGTGTGGTGGATAAGAGGCGACACCACCTTGAGCCTCCTTGTCCTTCTGGGGCTCCAACCCCAGGCTCCAACCTCTCCTGATCAACATTAGAGCCCCACAGCACTCTCTTCCCATCCTAACTCCTCTGGGTTATTCAGAGCTGGTGAAGAGGTGAAGAGAGGGGGATGGGGTAAGCATGGGGAGTAATAAGTCAATCACCACAACCGCCTCCCTGAGAATCTCTTTTTTAAATTTATTGGCAACTTCTGAGAAGCTGAACAAAATACCTTGCTCAGGTTGACACCCAGAAACATCATGTTTGTCTTCAAAAATCAAGCCAGCAGCCAAGCAACTACTTCTTCAACCAATGAAGCACTTTCTTACAAGTGTCTTACTTTTAAAAGAAACAAAAAGGTTTTGATCACACAGAAAGGAGTCTGTGCAGCTGGTAACACACTCCCCAAGGAAACATAGGGCTTTTAAAATCATTACTCTCACAGCTTTTCCCATTATTATTTCAGATTTATTAAGCCTCAGCTGTCTAGGTATACCTGTAGAAAGGTAATTTGGGTTGGGTATCATTTTAGGAAGCATGTGGAAATTGCCAAAGAGTAATTATTTATATTCTCATCCCTCTAAGTTCTCTTTCTGGACTTGGAAACAAGCACTATTAAGACAGATGGGAGTAACACAAGGCAGGTTACTTCTACCCACTCCGGTACTGGGGGAGTGAAAGGCCATTTTGAGTAGATATATTCAACCCAAAAGGCTGTAACATTGCAAAGTTAAACCATCTATTCCTGGTTATTCTCTCCCAAGACACAACTTGTTCTAAATCTCCTCTCTATTCTCTGTCCCTGCAAATCTTTTCCATGCTCTGAGACCCAGCCTGAGAGTCCCCATGAGACATCTTGCCAAGCCTCTCCAACCCACATCGTTTCTCCCTTTCCTGAAATCAGGTAGCTCTTAAAGTAGCGCTTAACTGAAAAAATGTATTAATATCATGTTTTATTTCAAGAGTTGAGTATGCAGATTACCCCATGTGAAGGCAGCATGTTAGTGGGAAATGCTCCGTATTTGTTGAATGAATGAGGAAATAAGAGCTTGGCTTTTGGAATCAGAAAGACCTGGTTTTATCTCTTACTAGCTAGATGACCCTTATCAAGTCACTTAACAAGTTCAAGCACCAGTTTCTTTATCTGAAGAATGGCAGAGGCTCATTCTACATGGCTACATACTACATATTACATGGCTCAGAGGAGCAAATGAAATACACACAGATGTTCAAAAACAGAGCATGTCCTTTCCCTTTGCCAAGTGTCCAGTGAGATGGCATTCATTTATTCTCCTAACCAGTTTGTATTCCAGAACCTTTCTTTTTTAAACAGAGCTCACACCATATTTTAAACAATGTTCTACCATATTTTGATTAGGACAAAGTATGGCCTATCAGTTGTGAAAACGTTTCCAGAGACCAAGACTGAGGTCTGTAGCTTTTAAAAAGACTCATGGAAGTCACAGTGTAGGTATGTGCTGATGTGCCTTCAAATACGAAATGGAAAAGTCTCAAAACTTATTACAGTTTGGAAAGCGTTTGCATCACCTGCAGCGGCCCTACTGTAGTTCATTGCTATTTTCCTTGAAACACCTCATACTGTATCTGCACGTAGAAAGACACGTAGGCACTTCATCTGTGTTTGTAAACTGAACTATAGCCATGGTTCAGTTTATAAACTGAACACGGTGTTGGGAACGTAACTAGTTGGGGTGGGAGGGAAATGTTTTCAAAGCCATTTAATTCTCTGTGTTCTAAACTACATTTCAGCAAAACACAACTCCCAAAGATCGCCCAAAGCTGCAGCCCAAACAGCCCTGGGCCAAGGATTGTTGAATGGCGGCCTTTAAACCTTGCCTCATAAATACTCCACTCTAATGAACTCATGCCCCCAAACAGCCCCTGAACTGGTCTACTAACCCCAATACACGTTAAATTTATGATTTCTAAACAAGATAAAAGACCCAATTGGATTCATTTCCTTAAAAAAAAAAAAAAAAAGGATTCCATTCCTGACCAAGTTGAGACCCTGAGCTGGCTTATCTGCTACTAGCACCTACTTGTCCATCATTTAGGCAAAACGTTCTTCTATAACTTTCCTGGCATTTTCTTTTTTCTTTTTTTTTTTTGCTATGTGGGTACGTCCCATGCTCTTTATTTTTTTTTAATTTTATTTTATTTTTAAACTTTACATAATTGTATTAGTTTTGCCAAATATCAAAATGAATCCGCCACAGGTATACATGTGTTCCCCATCCTGAACCCTCCTCCCTCCTCCCTCCCCATACCATCCCTCTGGGTCATCCCAGTGCACTAGCCCCAAGCACCCAGTATCGTGCATCGAACCTAGACTGGCAACTCATTTCATACATGATATTTTATATGTTTCAATGCCATTCTCCCAAATCTTCCCACCCTCTCCCTCTCCCACAGAGTCTATAAGACTGTTCTATACATCAGTGTCTCTTTTGCTGTCTCGTATACAGGGTTATTGTTACCTTCTTTCTAAATTCCATATATATGCGTTAGTATACTGTATTGGTGTTTGTCCTTCTGGCTTACTTCACTCTGTATAATAGGCTCCAGTTTCATCCACCTCATTAGAACTGATGCAAATGTATTCTTTTTAATGGCTGAGTAATACTCCATTGTATAGCTTTCTTATCCATTCATCTGCTGATGGACATCTAGGTTGCTTCCATGTCCTGGCTATTATAAACAGTGCTGCGATGAACACTGGGGTACACGTGTCTCTTTCCCTTCTGGTTTCCTCAGTGTGTATGCCCAGCAGTGGGATTGCTGGATCATAAGGCAGTTCTATTTCTATAACTTTCCTGGCATTTTCAAATCAGCTTCCTTCCCTGACTGGTCTGAACCTACTCCTCTCACCACGGCTTGCTCACAGTTATAACTCGGCCATTCACCGATTCTTCCTATGGCTATGCCAGGTGACTTCCTACCTGGCCACTGTGAAGCTGCTTCCTCTGGAGTTACCCTCGCAGGTTCTCCCCTCCAGAGAGAATCACACAGAACCTTAGAGGCAGAAGTGACTTTGGAATTCATCTAGTCATTTTACAGAAAAGAAAACTAAGACCCAGAGAAGAAAACGAACGGAAAAAGCCACGGCTAGAGCCAGGTGTCTTAGCTCTGAATCCAGTGCCCAGTGCCAAGTCATCGGGCACCTAGCCTGAAGGTGTCCTCAGTGGCCCCTCTCCCAGCACACCTTCCAGTCGGATCACCTGGTGAAGTCCAGGGAGGCTGCCTTTGGGGCTGCCAGCCTAGCCTCCAAGCTGTCTGCCCAGATAGGCCACCCTCCTGCCCACTGCCCTGCAGCTGCCAGGTTTGTCTCAGCTGACTTTCCTGCACCTTGTCTCCTCAAGGTCAGACTCCTTGCTTCTGGAATAAAGTGAGATGTACAAAATCCAACAAACCAATCCATCTGGGGAAAGGAGACTCCTCCCAGATAATCTGAGAATGTTAAACAAAGGCCTTCAGAAGGAAATGGCTTTGCTGTCCCAACCTGTATAGTAACTTTAAAAGAAGGCATTTGATCTCTGGGTGATGGAGTCAGCTGCCTGGCCCCCTAAGAGTAAGAGGTAGGAGCTGGCCAGGCCCAGAAGTAGCTGAGAGGAGGCAAATGGTAGGTAAATCCACCTGCTCTCTCAGCCTGAATGTGTCCCCAGCAAAGTCCATTAACAATTCTAGAATCTAGATAATAAAATAAAGTCTAACCTGGGTTTCCTTTGTTCTTTGTCTAGTTTCACTTGCTCAAAGAGGGTTGAGTGTAGAGGCCTTGTAGTGGGCTCTTCAGACCAGAGCTCCGGGTAGGAAATGGCTGCAGTGCCTCAGCTCAGCAGGCCATGTGCAAAAGCACTGGGCATGACACAGTCCAAGATGCCGGCAGGGGGCTGTGTGCAGAGACGCTGCCTCTGGCCCTGGCTTCTGCAGCCATGAGCAGCACAGCTGTGCCAGCCCTTCGAGAACTCAGCCTGCTCCCCTCGGATGAGATCCCTATGCAGCCTCACTTAACGGGAAGAACCTGTGCTCTAGAGCCTGGCTCACACCTCTCCGTTCTCCAATCAACAAAACTTCTGAGCCAAACTGGGTCTCATTCTACTGGCTGCACTGACACCTGGTAGAAGGACCCTTATTGGGACCCAGCTGGAAAGGGCCAGTAACAAATGAAATCACTGAGAACCACAAATCAGTATTATGACCCCAGTGCTCACACTTCTTCCTTCTAGCAAAGGGTCTGCCCTCAATTCCCATCACCTCGCCACAGCAACCTACCCACACGAGCACTTTCAAGAGCCACCTGCTCTCTGTGCCGTGCTCAGTTGTGTTCAACTCTTTGCAACCCCATGGACTATACCCCACCAGGCTCCTCTGCCCATGGATTTTCCAGGCAAGAATACTGGAGTTGGTTGCCATTTCATTCTCCAGGGGATCCTCCCAAACCAGGGATCAAACTCGCATCTCCTGTGTCTCTTGCATTGCAGGCAGATTCTTTACCACTGTGATACCTGGGAAGCCCAAGCCACCCGCTACCCCACACTTAACGCACTGCATCCAGTACCCTCCCACCAAGCACTGAGCATGCGTCTCCCACTGTGCACCAGGAATGGGCACATCCAGAAAAAGCCATATGAAAAATCCCAAGGAAATGCCACAGCATAGGTCCTAATCCCTGCCTGTTCTCCCAGCCAGTTCTGTGGATCCTAACAAACTGCTGGACTTCTCTGGGCCTCCATTAACTCACTGGAGAAATGAGGCTTAATGGGGAGAGATGAAGAAAAACTCTTCAACAAAGGGAAAAACATATTTCAAAGGTATGATTATCTCATTATGTTATTAGTAATAATAAAATTACTTCCTTGCCCTCCTCCTAGACAAATACAAATTTGGACTTCTTTCTGGGAAATCCCCGATTCACAAGTAGCTTGTATGAATTACAAGCTCCTCTCCTCCTGCTTAAATTCTCTTGCAGTTAAGCTCAGTCTGCACCAATTGATGTTTTTATAAATAAGATAAAAAGGGAAGATTTGACCAGGACTCAGACAACAAAATCATTTGGTGAAAACTGAATTGCAGTCATCTGCCTCCATCACCAAGCAAAAACATGCTGCCTACTTTCTCGTAAGCAGGTCACAGCATGATCCCAGAGTGTGGGGTCCTTTGCCTTGGTCTCAGAATGTAACATCAAGCCTCAATTCCTTTGCTTTGTGTGTGTGTGAGAGAGACTCTCAGATGTGAGAAGGAATTACTTTATATATTATATATATATATGTATAATATCCCAGGTGGTACTAGTGGTAAAGAACCCCCCTGCCAATGCAGGAGACTAAAAGACATGCATTCAGTCCTTGGGTTGGGAAGATTTCCTGGAGGAGGGCATGGCAATCCACTCCAGTATTCTTGCCTAGAGAATCCCATGGACAGAGGAGCCTGGTGGGCTACAGTCCATGCTGCTGCTGCTGCTAAGTCACTTCAGTCCAGTCCGACTCGGTGCGACCCCATAGACGACAGCCCACCAGGCTCCCCCATCCCTGGGATTCTCCAGGCAAGAATACTGGAGTGGGGTGCCATTGCCTTCTCCAATGCATGAAAGTGAAAGTGAAATTGCTCAGTCGGGTCCGATTCTTAGCGACCCCGTGGACTGCAGCCTACCAGGTTCCTCCGTCCATGGGATTTTCCAAGCAAGAGTACTGGAGTTGGGTGCCATTGCCTTCTCCAGCTACAGTCCATAGGGTCACAAATAATCAGACACCACTGAAGCAACTTAGCACACATGCATAAGTGTGTGTGTATATCTGTGTATTTTATATATATTTTTAAAGCATATATTGACTTCGCCTCGTCTTTTTTCTTTTTTTACAGGTGCAAAACATAGTGATTCGATATTTTTATACATTACAAAATGATCACCACTCCTTTGCTTTTGAGGCCAGTTCTTGGCCTTTAAGTTCTTAAATCCCAGTGGTGAACAGACAAAAGTCTTGCCTATACTCTGTTTTAGCTCAGTACTCACACATCTTCTGTCCACAGACTTGAGCCTTCAGGGTCTGACAGGCAGGGAATTCTTCAAGCAAAGGCTGTGATTATTCCACCTGTGGTTTAAACGCAGTTTAAAAAGAGAGAGAGAGAATTCTAAACAAACAAGAAATGACCACACAAATTGACAGACCAGGCATTATTTAGAATCTGTCTTCCAGGATCCAGCCCAAGCACCTTTGAAAGCCTGATCTCCACTTTTCCTAACAGGCAGTGTGGGCAATGTGAAACTTTTTAAATGATAAAAGCAGATTTCACAAACCAATAGTAAAGAGCTCGGCCCCTGTAGGGTACATTTTACCTGTTTTGGAATGCCCCCATAAGTTGAAGGGGACCCATTTCTTATGTTTCTTTAATTTTCAGAAATTACTCAGAGGTAAGAATAAATTAGAGGGAGCAGTGACCAGGAAATGTAATGCTTTTTCCCAGTCTCGTCTCCAACAGAAATCTTCTACAAAAGCAAATGGCTCTGAGAAAGGACTGGCATCTAGAAAGTACACCTAACAACAAAATGGACATACATATCAGCTCAGCTTCATGGCTGTTTATCCCACTCCTGGGATAAAACACTTAAATAAATCGGAAATGGACACATCTCCCACCCCAGGGAGGTGCTCCAGGTACACACCTGCAGTGAAAGAAAACCCACCTTTCTCCAACTGAAGCTGTCTGGGGTGTTGACCTGCCGTAGCCTCAGCGCTCCCTCCCACACGCCCTTCTGCCCCGGGTCGGCCGCAGAGCCCTGGGCCCAGCACCTGTTTCCAGGCCCTTTCTTTTCCCTCGGCTTGCTTCCATTTCCATGCCTTTGTCTCTCCCACACCAGCCCTACCCTTTACCCTGTGCTTTCTCTGCTTGCTTTGCCCCCTCTTTTATTTCTTCTTATTTTGTTGTTGTTTTATATTTGAGTTGTGTTTGCCTGCTTTTTTGTGGTAAAATATGTATATAACATAATATTTAATATTTCTCATTTTAACCATGTGTAAGTGTACCATTCGGTGGCATTAACTACATTCACAATTCTGTGTGCCCATCACCACCATCCATCTCTAGAATTTGTTCATCATCTCCAATCTAAACTCTGTGCCCATTAAACTACTCCCTTCTCCCCTCCCACCAGCCCCTGGCAACTTGTATTCTGCTTTCTGTCTCTGTGATTTTGCCTTTTGTAGGTACTTCATATAAGAGAAATCGCACAACATTAGTCCTTCTGTAACTGCCTTGTTTCACTAAGCATAATGTTTTCAAGCTCCATCCACATTGTAGCGTGTGTCAAAACCTCATTTCTTTCCATGGTTGAATAGTATTCCATTGTGTGTATATACCACATTCATTTATCAGTTCATCTGGGAGGGACACTTGGGTTGTTTCCACTTTTTAGCTATGGTGAGTAATGCTGTTGTGAATGTGGGTATACAGATATCTGTTTGAGCCCCTGCTTTCCATTCTTTTGGATGTATACATAGGAGTAGAATGCTGGACCAGATGGTAGCTACCTAGCACTGATGAGATGCTTCCAAAGTTTGCCCCAGGAGAGGGCACTGAAGCAACTTGTTACCTTGGAGGCAGGAAGAAGCAAAGCAGAGAATGTGAATGTGTCAAAGAAACAGTGGGCTATAGATCTTGCTATATGCCATCTTCACAAAGCACTGAAACATCTACCCTGGGACTTGACATCTAACTAACTGTGTGATCTCCGATAAGCTCCCCAAACTGCTCTGAGCCCCAGTTTCCTTGTCAGTAAAACGGAGGTAACACACCTGTCCAGCTTGCATCGTGCTAAGTGCTGCTTTGAGCATCAAATGAGAGAAAGCTTGTGAACTGTTTTGTAGGCCAATAATTACACAAATGTAGTGGTAACGGTAATAAGAAAATGACTGGAAGTCTAAACAGAATTACAGACCTCCATAAACTACACGTGCCTCCTCCAAAGACCCGGAGCTGCCTCCCCAGAGAGTCGGTGCTATCATTTAAGCATTTCTCTCAAGTGCTCAGGAATCGTTCCTTCTGATTCCACATGACAGAGTCACCCAGGGCTCTCCCTCCCAAAGGAAGCATCTGGAGAGGTGGATCCTCAAAGGCCACACATGAACTGAATCTAAAACCTGGGTCTGAACTATTGGGAAAATATGAGCGCTTTAATCCACACATTTGAAAGCATTAATTAATGATCCCATCCCTGCTGCTTCCTCAGTCCCCTGTCCATCAGTCTGATGGTGTAATCTGAACTTTGAGAGCCTCATGAAAAATATCTTCTTTGCTTTTAAAAAATATAAGAAAAACATAAGTAAGGTACTCACTCCAGAGACCTGGATACACGTGGATAACATGTGGAAAATCCATCCTGGGAGAGGAAGTTATTCCACCATAGGTCTTCTCGGCCCTTCAAACAGGCTGCTTATGTCTGGGCGTCTCTACAGAGAATGGTATGGAGGCACTGTGCTTGCTCCAGGGAAAGTCATAAAGTGCGGGACAGGCAAAGGTGGAGAAACAAGACATTTAAATACAATGTTCCATTTAATAAAGCCCTAGGAGTCAAACTCCTGGTATATGAAATAATCTGGGTTTAAAAACAAAAAACAAAACCATTGTTGAATAATGCAAACTTGAGCTATGGCCTTTGCAGCTGCAGGACTAAAATACTTCCTTCAAAGGCTTCATTCCTCTTGCTCAGGGTGGGGTAAACTAGGCCCCACTCATAGCTAAGAGTGGAGTCTTCAAAATCCATGTTCAGCAGCCAGCCCTCTTCTCTAATTTAGCTGAGTTTAGTTGAGTCTGTTGGCCTAGCCAAACAAGCCAGGCCCATCTCCTCACCTGTCCAGACTTGAGGATTGATTGGCTGGTTATTCTTTTTTTTATTTTTATTTATTTGGCTGTGCTGGGTCTTAGCTGTGGCACACAGAATCTTTTATTGTGGTGTGTGGGGTCTAGCTCCCTGACCAGGGATGGAACCTCCATGGAGTCTTAGCCACTGGACCTCCAGGGAAGTCCCTGGCTGGTTATTCTTTAACTTGTTCACGCTTCTGTGTTACCTCAACCCAACATTTGCTGTGTAAGCATTTTCTCTCCTAATTGTGTTATGAAGGATTTTCCTCTTATTAAAGGAATTTGAGGTGTTGGCAGGCTAGTTGGAGCAGAGTTAGTCCAAGAAGCCCCTGAGATCACTGAAGGCTTACCCAGCCAGCTTCCAGGTCGGCAAGTTTAACCATCCACGGTGGCCTGGGCGTCCCTGCCCTCCACCCTTTTCCTCTCCTCCCTGTCTCCCTAACTTCCACTTCAAGGAGGTTACTGGCAGCCTATTCCTGGAGAAGGCCAGGCAGGGCCAGACCACCCTTATGTTCAAAGCTTCTTCTAGAGCTTCCGCCAACCCCTTTGTGCTCCCATGGGCTGGATGCCTCTTCCTCCCCACCCAACATCCAGGTGACCTTAATAGTATCTAAGGTAGTGTTTAACAGTGTATTATGCTTGTGCCCTGACACATCCAATGTATCCCTATGCTTCCTATGATATTTTCTTCCCTCTAGTCATAAAGATTTGACTCTTTCCGTACATGTATGTTAAGTCACTTCAGTCCTGTCTGATTCTTTGCGACCCCATGGACTGTAGCCTGCCAGGCTCCTCTGTCCATGGGGTTCTCCAGGCAAAAATACTGGAGTGGGTTGCCATATCCTCTTCCAGGGGATTTTCCCAACCCAGGAATCAAACCCATGTCTCTTACATCTCCTGCATTGGGAGGCGGGTTCTTTACGACTAGCACCACCTGGGAAACCCCATCAAAAAAAAAAAAAAGCAATTAGATGTTTGGAGGACTCTTTCTTCATTATACAAATCCAACATGGTAGAGGTGAAACGGGGGGCTCACGCTGTAGATCACAGCATGGGGTTGGTCATACTTCTCAAAAGTCAATGCAGACTATGACTCGGTATCTCTGGGGTGGGGCTGCAGGTTGTACATTTCTACCAGGCTCGAGGTGATGCCCAGTCCCTGTAACAGCACTCTGATCCACAGATAGCACTTTGAGTCTTGAGGGGAGAGCTCCCTACCTGCAGAGTCCCCAGGTGAGGAAAGTGGTGAGAGGAAGGGAAAGCTAAGGACCAGTTTTCCCATCTGTCGAGTCCCACAGGAATGGCTACCTGGAAGATGAGGGTACAGCCTCGCCATGTCAGCTTGAGAGGGAAGCATAGTTCACCTATTCAGGGCGGGGGTGGTAGTGGCAGCAGTGGCAGGAAGTCCAAGAACACCCTGCAGGCTGTTTGTGCCACCCAAGGAAAGAGGAACTGACCTTTTTCTCATGGGGAAGTGCATCTTCTCTGCTCCAAACCACAGGCTCACAACCCTACTAGTTCGAGTGAAGTTCCTGCGATGACCACTGGGCGTGGGCCTGCCTCTTCTGGCCCCCACCCACCAGAGTTCCCTCCCCACTGGCTTGGCTGACCCCTTCTGCTCCCCTGCTGGAAGACCCAGGCATCCCACACAGGAGCAAGCCCCGCTGGCCTTCCCTTGCCAATGTGGTGCCTCTAAGTCCAAACCTGAAAAGGAAAGCTGTGTATACGGACACTTAAATTGGATCCTTGCAATTATCTTTCAATCCTGGCTTGCCCTGTGCTTCTTTATCACTTTTTTTTTTTAATAGCTGAAGTTACTCACCCTCCTTTCAAGTAGACTGTGCAAAAGGCATAGGCCAACTTCTGATATATTCCCACAAGCAAAATTAAATACCAGTAACATGTGTTTTAGTGAATTGGGTCCCTCAATTTGCATCTTCTAATAAGGATGTTATCATACTGGTTTATAGCTCAGCTCTTTAGTTTTTATCTCTCTGGGGCTAGATTCCCCCTCATGAGTTCAATGTAAGACTATGAAGTAATGCAATTTTTAAAATGCTTTTCTTCTGTGTTAACATTAACACCCTTATGAGTGAAAGGGTTTTACTCTCCAAAGTGTACAGAATGTTTGCATTCACTGGAGGAAGGGGCGGGATATCAGCCTTAGTGATATCTGTGGCTGCTCCTAAGTGGAAGGAGTTGAGTCAGTAATCCAGTCTGCCACTGCAAAAAAAGGCTTTTTCACCTCTTTGCGTGGAGACATAATCTCTGGTGTGCTCATTCCCTTACATTTAGATTAATTATAAAACATTGTCACCAGAATATTAAAGTAATGTTTAATACACAGAAGGGAATAAGGTATTCTGGAAAATGCATAATTTCTCTATGATGATTTTGCCAGTTGCATGCAATATGATCTTTTGATTGCCAGCTATAGAAATATTGTGACTAAGCTTTCACTAGCTTTTTATTTTTGCAACCATCCTGTCATAGCACTTTGAAAACTGTAAGCTTGGCCCATCAAAAAAAAAAAAAAAAACTAAGGGTGCCCATGCTAGAGAGTTCTCTCGGCTTAGTTCCTGAAGTGGGTGGTGAGAGGGGAGGGTTTTGCAGTGTACAGGGGCAACTTCCGCTTCACCAGTGCTAACACAGCTGGGGGGAGTGAGGGAGTGACCCCCACTCTCTGCAGAAACCCAACATACACACACACACACACACATATTCTCTCTGCATCCCTTGAAGGTTGTCCACATTCCTAAATGGAAATCTCAAGTCCTCTTGGTTGCTTCAGATTTTCCAAGCTTCACTGCAGCCACATACCCAGGAGGGATCGGCTGAATCAACACAGAGCAGCCACAGCAAGTGGAATGTTCCTTGCCAGCAGTGGCTGAAGTGGGACCGACACTCCTCGGGGGGACCACTCCTGGGGATTGGTTACCTCAGCCATCTCCCTCTAGGTCACTCGGCTCCATCCTTGGCTGTGTTGGTTAACAACCAAGTGTGGTTACCAGCGGAGGGCTCTTGTCCTTCGAGGTCTCACATCTGGTCTCTGCAGGTGAAACTTTTCCACTTTAAAAATAACTTTTTTTAAATAATAATGAAAGCAGAAGGAGCATTCCAGCCCCTACACCTTCCCATGAACCCTTGCCAGGTAGGTCGGTATTCCCATTCCTCCATCACACCACCCAGGGCGCTGGTAGAATTCTTTGGGCTCTTTAAAACTGAAATGAATTTTTAAATATGCATTCCGTTCATCCATGCCACCTAACAGCAATACACCCAACACCTGTCATCTTGTTTCCGTTCTCATCAAGGCTTCCTAAGCCTCCCTGACCCCCACCCTCTGCTCTTCAAAAATATACTCAATGCAGATATGAAAAACTAAGCCCTCTCACCCCAAAAGGCTCTGAGTCTGGAGGCTTAATTACCTCTCCATTTGCAACACGGAGGCCCCTTGGGTCAGAATTAAATGTGATTTCCAGTAGGAGAGGGGATAAGTTTACTCCGCTCCTGCCCATCCCACATCTGTTCTGTAGACACAATGACTCCGTACGCCAGGAAAGGATAAACCCAGCTTCCCTAGCCCAGCTCTGTCGCCTTGACCTTTAACTCCTGAAGAAGAGAGGTGGGAGCCCAGAGCGAATACAGTTTCTGAAGATAAGACTCTGGAAACCTGGGAGTGATGAATATCAGAGATCAAAGCCCAATCATGTCCTTGAGACCATCACAGTCATTATAGACAAGGTGTGTTTTCCTGTCTGTATGAGTGTGGACAGGCAGCCCGCATAAGACATGAGTGTGCTTATGTTGTAAACAGGAGTATACGTAAGGAACTGGAGGTGAAACTGCACATATGCACAAGCTTCCTGTACAGACACCGTCATTCTGACTCCCAGGGAAAATAGAAAGGGCAATTGTATGCCAACTATTAAACAATTGTATGGACACCTGAGTTTCCTAACCAAGTACACATGATTTTCAGCCATTATTTTACTAAGGTGTCAACAAGGAAGAGGAGATGTTTAGCTCGAGAAGGGAGCTTTGTCCTCTGCTCCATGGGCTGCACCACACATAGGCCTTACTTTCCTCCCTGGTCCCCATCAAGGTCTACTGGGAATACTTAACTTTTCCCATTATACTTAATTTCAGTGGGAGGGGAGACGCAGGCCATACTGGTAATATCAAAATGTTCTCAGATGTCAGGGGAAGGTTTCCATGTGTGTTGAACCCCTTTGGGAAGCTCCCGACCACTCTCTTAGCCTGTATTCACATCCTGACAATCTTCCTGAGAGGTGGGGCCAGGGCCAAGGCTTGTGGCTGTAGACAGGTCATAGGAATGGGGAGGGGACTCTGGGAGAAACAATGATGACAAGGAGAATCGGAAACCCAGTGCCAAAAATTATTCTTTATATGCCTTAGATGTCCTGATTTATGACACCAGACAGTCATAGACCAGTCCTGCTTCTAGAAGGAACAGAATGCCAGGCAAGAGATATGAGGCATGGAAGGATATTAGATTATATGACTGCAATACAAAAATACAAAGGTCCCTGTTTTTGAAATATAAACTCCAATAGAGTGAAGCCCCAGCTTGTTCAGCCTTACTTTATACAGAGAACATTTCACTGATTCCAGGTAAACATGCTTGCTTACTTTCAATTCCTACCTTCATTATGAAACTCATCTAATTTTGTGGCCAAGTGGCAATTAAATCTTATTGTTATGGGACATAGCATGTATCAACAAGCAGGCTGCAAAGAAAAAAAGCAACATAATATAACTTATACAAGTAGTCAAGAGAATGAAAAATTTCATAAATCTTCCACCTAAAAGAGGAAAGTCCTTGGAGCCTCCTCTTGTAGCTTTCTGTTCTTTTTCCAGTTGAGTTCATCATTGTGTTGAGATGATGGTAAAGTGTTAAACGCTCCATGAGACCTGATGTTTTCAGTTTGTATTATAAACGCAGTCTGTCTCTGGGAACTAACTGACCTGCTTGGCTTCAAGGTCTTCATCTTTATTCCCTTCATTGGGTAGGTCTCTATCAACAGTCATTATATAAGGAAGACTTTTTGTGGGTTTCCACTGCTCTAACTAGGGCAAGTGGGGATTTAGATATACCACTGAACAATGTGATCATTGCCCACTTGAATGTGATAAGGATGACTACATAATCTGACACAATACTATACTCACAGCAGAGTCCTTCCTCTAGGAAATTGCCAACACCTTCAAGGATCATGTCTGACTAGTCTCTTGGTCTCTGAGTTCCCTGCCAATCCATTCCATACCTGGTTACACTCTTCCTAAGACTTTTCTATGGGCATAATTTTGAAAGACTTGTTATTGACTATAACGCAAACCCCTTAAGCCTATCGTTAAAGCCCCTCCACAAAATGGCTCCAGATTAGTTTCCAACCTTATTTTCCATGATTTTCATAGAAAACCTTTTTTTTTCCTGCCTCACTGGTCTACCTATTGCCCTCTAAGCATCACAACAGTACCTTGAATTGACTTGCCCTCATCCTTTCTCTTCATCATCTAAATCCTAGCCTACTTTTGATGACCAACCAAAAGCTCAACATCTTTGTGAGTCCTAAAGAAATTATCTTCCTTTACATTGCTACAGTTCGTATCTCACTTCTGAATTAATCCTATCATACCTTTTAGTTATTAATTACTTATTATTTGCTTTTATGTTTATAGTCTTATCCCTCACATTAGGACCAGGAATAGGGTGTTATAATTTGGGGGGTATCTTTTTAAAATTATTTATTTGTTTGTTTTTTGGTTTTCTGCATCTTTGTCGCTGAGAGCGGCTTTCTCTAGACACAGCGAGCCAGGGCTACTCCTCCTGGCGGTGCACAGGCTTCTCATTGAGGTGGCTTCTCTTGTTGCAGAGCACAGGCTCTAGATACCCGGGCTCAGTAGTTCCAAGGCACGCGGATCTTCCCAGTCCAGGGATTGAACTTGTGTACCCTGTACTGGCAGGCAGATTCTTATCCACTGTACCACCAGGGAAGTTCTATAGTTTTTATAGTTATCCACGGTGCCTAGAACTTCACCTTGCACATTGTAGGTAGAGAAAACCAGCTTATCTGATGTTGATGTTCTGAGAGAGACTGTAGGACTGCATGTAGGAGAAGTAAAGATGTCTTTGTCATGCTCCATTTAGATTACATTAGATGTAAATAATCAGTTACAGACAGCTCAGGCGGTTGAATACCTGGACGTATCCCTTTATAGGTCACTTATCTTTGATCCCAGAACAAGAACTGTGTTTCTATTACTCCCTCCTTCTAAATTACCTGCTGTTATTTTTTCCCAATAAGATAGGGCCAGATGAAGAAACATCAGTGTATACTCATCTCCACCACTTGAAAACAACTTTTAAGTGTGCATCCTATAGGTAAGGTATAAAGAATATCATTCTCATTCATTTGGGAGCTCTGAAGCCCCTTGCCTGGGACTGCTGTCTACGCTGGCAAAGTGAATTATATATTAGCATTTTAAAAGGCTCACTGTTCTCACCACATCAACTCAACTAAGACTAGTTATTTAGGAGGATTCTAATTAATTTAATTCTCCACTGGTGGCCATTTCTGACAGGCAACGACTGTGCCTTTTACCTCTTTGCCTCCTTTCCCAGCACTTAGCTCTGTAGGTTGCTTGTAGCAGGGACCTAATAAATATTTGTTGATTGAACAATGAATGAGCCTTACTGCAGATGCATGAGTGAATTCCTCAGATATGCCTAACAAAATCAAACTCATCTTCCCAGCACCAAGGACAGATAGAAATGCAAGCACCGTGGGAACTACTGACACTGACCTTGCTCAGTAGGTAACAGAACCAGAACTCAGTCAGCAAAGCCATTTTGAACACACTTCCTAATCAGTTTAATTAGCATTGTTTTCATATTATTTTCATATGATACCCCCAACCGTGGCATTACATATGATGACAAATCTGTAGAATGAGCTAGTCCCTGGAGGCCCGTATCTACGTAGAGGTTAAGAGGATTCCAGAGTGAGGATTCACAGCAGCAGTACCAATGGTATAACCTTGGACAGGTCATTTTAGTGTCTCTAATGCCAGGAGAAATATCAAAAACCTCAGATATGTAGATGAACCACCCTTATGGCAGAAAGTGAAGAGGAACTAAAAAGCCTCTTGATGAAAGTGAAAGAGAAGAGTAAAAAAGTTGGCTTAAAGCTCAACATTCAGAAAACGAAGATCATGGCATCCGGTCCCATCACTTCATGGAAAATAGATGGGGAAACAGTGGAAACAGTGTCAGACTTTATTTTTTTCAGCTCCAAAATCACTGCAGATGGTGATTGCAGCCATGAAATTAAAAGACGCTTACCCCTTGGAAGGAAAGTTATGACCAACCTAGATAGCATATTCAAAAGCAGACATATTACTTTGCCAACAAAGGTCCATCTAGTACAGGCTATGGTTTTTCCTGTGGTCATGTATGGATGTGAGAGTTGGACTGTGAAGAAAGCTGAGCACCGAAGAATTGATGCTTTTGAATTGTGGTGTTGGAGAAGACTCTTGAAAGTCCCCTGGACTGCAAGGAGATCCAACCAGTCCATCCTGAAGGAGATCAGTCCTGGGTGTTCATTGGAAGAACTGATGCTGAAGCTGAAACTCCAATACTTTGGCCACCTCATGCGAAGAGCTGACTCATTGGAAAAGACTCTGATGCTGGGAGGGATTGGGGGCAGGAGGAGAAGGGGACGACAGAACATGAGATGGCTAGATGGCATCACTGACTCGATAGACATGAGTTTGAGTGAACTCCAGGAATTGGTGATGGAAGGGAGGCCTGGCGTGCTGCAATTCATGGGGTCACAAAGAGTCAGACACGACTGAGCAACTGAACTGAACTGAAGCTTCAGTAAAACAGGAATAATAGTGGTAGCTGTCCCCACAAGGTGGTTATAAAGAAGACATAAGAACAAGAACGTGCATGGAAAACTCTTATCGTGGGACTTCTCTGGTTGTGCAGTGGTTAAGAATCCACCTTGCAGTGCAGGGTAAGCTGGTTCAGTCCCTGATTGGGGAACTAAGTTCCCACATGTCATGGAGCAAATAAGCCAGTGCACCATGACTAGAGAGCTCAAGTGCTGTAACTAACACCCAAGGCAGCCAAAGAAATCAATTAAATATTTTCATAAAAAAAGAAAACCCTCCTTGTTATTCCCAGAACATAGTAAATTCCCAATAAACATTAACTGGTATATCATTTCTACTTTGACCTATGTTCCGCTCTTTACCAGGCAAAATAGCTGAGGATAATAAGAGTTAGGTGTTCAATCAGACGTCACATTTTGGACATGGCCTGGCCTTCAGTCTCCAGGCACCAGAAGACATGTGGTGCTTTGCAACCCTTGGTTAGATGCACAAAGTCTGTGGAAGAAGGCTGTCCTCCAAAGCTACCCTCCAGCAGAGTGAGGGGTAGAGAGGGACCTCCAACTTTAAGATGCACTAAAGTTATAAAACTCACCTGAGCATTGCAAATGCAACCATCTCCAAAATTTGAACATTTTAAAAACATGACAGCTTTAGAGTTCAAACAAAAATCATTACAGCTTTTTTTTTTCTGTGACATAAACTTATTTTAAAAATGGGTCTGCTAACCAAAGGCAAAGAAAAAAAGACTCTTAAGATGGACCGCAACCCCACATCCCACAGTCATCAAGACTGGTTGTCAGTACCCCTCATCCTATGTGGAGTCCAGAGTATTCATACTGTTGTGAACGTTCTGTGCTGCTGGGTGAAAGGAGGTAGGAAGCAGGGTGTGTCCTTCCTTCTTTAGAGGAAGAAATAGGCCTTGAATGGGGTCAAGTACAGAGGGAGGACACCAGGTGGGTGAGCAAGGCAAAGATAAAGCCAGGATTACAACCCAGAATTGCCAACTCAGAGACCAGCACTTTTCATCAGCCTGGATCAAAACTACCAGGAGTCCATCCCTGATCCATCACCATGTCAGAAGGGAAAAAAAATGCACTCTGGACGTGGGCTTCCCCGGGGGCTTAGGGGTAAAGAATCCACCTGCAATGCAGGAGATAAAGGTTCGATCCCTGGGTCAGGAAGATCCCCTGGAGGAGGCGACCCCACTCCAGTATTCTTGCCTGCAGAATCCCATGAACAGAGGAGCCTGGAGGGCTACAGACTATGGGTCGCAAAGAGTTGGACACTCTGAAGCAACTGAGCACACGCACACACACACTGGAAGAAGCTGAAAAATGAAAAGAACTCCACATATAAGGCAAGGTGGCTCTCAGCAAATCCATAAAAGGTGACCCCTTTAAAAGAAAACCTCTCGTGTTTCTGGGTTCTGAGCTTTGAGAGAGCTGTTGCTCCAAAGAGGAGTATTTGCACTTTCATTTTTCCCCTTAGTATAGGGAAGCCAGCAACAGGTAAAATCAGGCACTCTGAAAAAGAGCATGAGCAACAACACATCTTAGCACCAAAGGGAGAGAATTTTCACTCACATCTCCCTAGGCTTGCTTTCTGTGTGCCTGAGAAGAGAGGACAAATCGCCAGGGAGAGAGGAGTAGAAGGGACAACAGAAGTTCCCATTTTGCGTTACCATTTCAGGAAATTCAGGGAACTATCATCAAGGGAAAAAATTAGGCAAATTACTTCCTCTCAGACCATCCTCAACAGGGATATTTGATTTGCTGTTGCTCCGTGAGGCTTCCTGCCGTCCTGCTCCTATTTCAGGGATGGCTCTGCCCATGCAGGCTCTAACAGCTGCTGTGCACTGTAGTTGCAGTCCTATGGGTCTCGAGACATTCAAAGTCAACCCATGTCCATTCAAAGAAGTAAATGTGAATCAAAGGATGGCTGGCAAGAAAAGAAATGGCAGTAGAAGACCTGAACACAGCAGATCTAATAATACGTTGAGACAGAATTTGTACATCTCCACACAGAGCCAGGAGGGCTTCCCAGGTGGCTCAGTGGGAAAGAATCTGCCTGCAATGCAGGAGACGTGGGTTTGATCCCTGGGTTAGAAAGATCCTCTGCAGAAGGAAATGGCAACCCATTTCAGTATTCTTGCCTGGAGAACCCCAAGAACAGAGGAGCCTGGCAGGCTACAGTCCATGAATCCATGCCAAGTCGCTTCAGCTGTGTCCGACTCTTTGCGACCCTATGGACTAGAGGGGGACCCCGCCAGGCTCCTCTGCCCATGCGATTCTCCAGGCACAAATACTGGAGTGGGTTGCCATGACCTCCTCCAGGGGATCTTCCTGACCCAAGGATCAAACCTGCGTCTCTCATGTTTCCTGCAAGTGTATTCTTTACCACTAGAGCCATCTGGGAAGCCTAGGCCACAGTTCATGGGGTCGCAAAAGAGTTGGACATGACTTCGCAATAAACAACAAAAACAGAGCCAGGAACCCCTGATCAAAGTGGGCAGTGACTTAAGATTTCACTTTGCACAGAAAAAGACTGTGCAGCCTAAATAGCATTAGTAAGTGGAATAACCTTCACAACTCAGAGCTGTATACCATTTCAGTCAACCCTCCATGTAGTTCATTGCTCTCTCACCATCTTTGAACTCAAAATTAAATATCCCTAGTAACAGAGTTCAGGTCATGCTATTGGCCATTTGAATTCTCTAACTGGATGCGACGAGGCCATGAAATGCAAATTAGGTGGGCGTTTCCCTTAAATCTTGCCTAGAGAATGGAACAGATTGTGAGATCTATTTAAGACATTTGAGATGAATTTGGTTTGGTGAGTAGCTTTTTTTTATGCCCTTTAAACTTTAAATGCTGTCTCCCAGCGATTCGTGGGTCCTAAGTTCATTTCTACCATCAGAGGGGTGGATTAAAGGAGGAGTCTTTCCAGGTAGTGACCTCAATGCCCCCTGTCATCAGGATGCCGTTTAGAAATCCTTGAAATATGGGACACACTTACATACTCCCCACTAGGACTGGCACCAAAACAAGCTTTTGATTTCATTCTTAAGTCCTTCTGTAATGCACACTTTTTCTGCCATTCCTGCTTCTGAATTTAGTAGGTCACAAGGGAAAGATTTGCAGCTTGAATTCCTTTGCACAGGAGCTGCAGGCTTGGGTTCCAATTCTGGCTCAGCCACTAACTGTGTGGTTTCAAGCTTGGCTCTCACTATTTTCAAGCTGTGTGATCTTAGGTCCTTCACTTAATCTTTAGGCCTCTGTTGCCCTGGTCTGTAAAATGAATGATTGCTGTGGTTCCTTTTGAGCTTTAGTCTATTCTTGTCCTACCGAAGTTTTAGAATCACTGGGAAAATTGATACTGTCATGTCTGTAAAAGTGCCCTATGAAAGTCTGAAAGTGTTAGTCACTCAGTCGTGTCCCACTCTTTGCCACCCCATGGACTGTAGCCCCGCCAGGCTCCTCTGTTCATGGGATTCTCCAGGCAAGAATACTGGAGTGGATTGCCATGCCCTCCTCTAGGGGATCTTCCAGACCCAGGGATCGAACCCAGGTCTCCTGCAGTGCAAGCAGATCCTTTACCATCTGAGCCTCCAGGGAAGCCTAAAAGTGCTCTACAAATCTTAATTATTTCCTGGGAGTATTTTTTTTTAAATATAAAGCAAGGAGAAAGGTAATGTGATTTAACTATATATATTTCTTTTTTAATGTATTTATTTATTTGACTGAGCTGGGTATTAGTTGCAGCACTTGGAATCTTTCTTGTGGTATGCAGGATCTTTTTAGATGCAGCATGTGGAATCCAGTTCCCCAACCAGGGATCAAACCTGGGCCCCCTGCACTGGGAGCACAGAGCCTTAGCCACTGGACCACCAGGCAGGGAAGTCCCAACAATAGATATCTTAATTTACACTAAGATAGGAAGGAAACAGAGAAGGCAATGGCACCCCACTCCAGTACTCTTGCCTGGAAAATCCCATGGACAGAGGAGCCTGGAAGGCTGCAGTCCATGGGGTCACAAAGGGTCAGACACGACTTAGAGACTTGACTTTCACTTTTCACTTTCATGCATTGGAGAAGGAAATGGCAACTCACTCCGGTGTTCTTGCCTGGAGAATCCCAGGGATGGCGGAGCCTGGTGGGCTGCCATCTATGGGGTCACAGAGAGTCAGACACGACTGAAGCAACTTAGCGACTTAGAAGGAAAGGTCGGTCTAGTCAAGGCTATGGTTTTTCCAGTGGTCATGTATGGATGTGAGAGTCGGACTGTGAAGAAAGCTGAGTGCTGAAGAATTGATGCTTTTGAACTGTGGTGTTGGAGAAGATTCTTGAGAGTCCCTTGGACTGCAAGGAGATCCAACCAGTCCATTCTGAAGGAGATCAGCCCTGGGATTTCTTTGGAAGGAATGATGCTAAAGCTGAAACTCCAGTACTTTGGCCACCTCATGTGAAGAGTTGACTCATTGGAAAAGACTCTGATGCTGGGAGGGATTGGGCGCAGGAGGAGAAGGGGACCACAGAGGATGTGATGGCCGGCATCACTGACTCGATGGACATGAGTCTGAGTGAATTCCAGGAGTTGGTGATGGACAGGGAGGCCTGGCGTGCTGCGATTCATGGGGTCGCAAAGAGTCGGACATGACTGAGCCACTGAACTGAACTGAACTGAGGAAGAGAAAGAATGACTGCTTCTGGATTGTGCTGGAATTGAGACATTTTTTAGCTTAATGTACCTCTGGAGAAGTGCAAACTGGAAAGTGCTAACTCCGCTAGGGAGTCAGAGAAAAGGAGCCTCACCTTACTGTTTCCCTGTTGATGAAGAACTCAGGATGGTCCTTGAAAGGTGTGCTTGAACACATGTGTTTTCTGAACTTCCAACTGAACTCAATGAAATCTTCACAACCACTATGCAAATTCCTCAAATCTCTTCCCTCTCACTCCACCCAAAAAGGAGCCAATGTTGTGTGGCATGTAAAAAGAGAAACAACACCTACGAAACACTTCCATTCTGATCCACTCCACCTCTACTCTCTGGGGATACTAATCTATATAAGAACAAGAATTCTTCATAGGAATAAACATTAACACTGGGAAAAAACCTGCTAATATGAATAACCATCTTCACCATTCACCTCACTATCTAGCTTTCAAAAAAAAAGAAGATCATGTCAGCACACAAAAAACTGGAAAGATATTTCTTACTGCTTGAAAGATGGGACTTTAATACAAATACTCTGGAAAACTCCAAGTAAAAATGCCCAGGATACATTTAGCTGAGGTCAGGGCACTCAGTTATACCCCAGTAGGATCCAAGATTGCTCTTCTTCCCTAAGATTTTTCATTATCACCATTTTTGTTTATTTCTTTATCACCGGTTTTGATACAATCACTTTTTTCTCCAGCACCACCAACATTCAAATGGCCTGGTGCTGGGTGCTATAGAAGCTACTGAGTCTCCACCACCATGGACCCAGACAGCTAACAGAACTTTTTGTTTTGTGTGACAGTCTGGACAGACCACAGAATTAATGTTCATAGACCAGGCTTGGGAGGGTGAGAACAATGTCCGTTATTTGGGCCCTACTTCCTGAGAACCCGGGACTGTGTCCTCTAGTCCATGCTCGGCGCATGCCTGGCAACCAATTAATCTCTCTGCAATTTGAAGTTTCCCTCTGGGGAGAGGGCACAGTAAGCACCCGGATCAGATTTGTCAGTCCCTTCAACTGCTTCAACCATTCATGGAGAATCGTGACCTTGGCATATCGCACAGGGACATGTCTTCCCAAATCATCTGTCTTGCATGGGCTTTCAAAAGTTCTAGCCCTAGTGCACCACCATCATCTCACAATGAATTTCAAAAATGAATTTTTATTTTCTTTCAGTGAAGAGTATGGGGGAAGATATGTGGAGTTTGGAGTTTGGGGTTGGTTTGTTTTCTGTTTGCTTCAACGAGGGCTCTTTCTTCTCCAAAAGGAGGATGAAGAAAAATATACACTTTACCCACTCCCTCTCCTCCCCCCAGTAATCCTACTTCTAGAGATACCGTTTATGTACACACTGACTCCAAGAAGAAATAAGAGGTAGAGGCAGAAACACACAGATCAGGAATTACAGTGTAGCAAGCACCAAGGCTGAAGTTGTCCCCAAATCCAGGATTGTTTGTTCTATTTCAGTCGGGTCTCCTTTGTGAAGCAGAGTTACCATTTCTAGGTATTGGCAAGGGGCTTAGCACGTTCAGGGAAGATGCTGTCCCGGAATCCCTAATGGTCTGAGGTTTCAGTAACACAGAGGCAGAATGTGGGGCAGGGAATGTTCCTCCAAAAAATAACCCTTGTCTGGCGGTCCCATCTCACCTAGATGAGAGGAACTCTCAAAAACTCATCCAGGCCACCTCATCGACCAGAGATATTTGTCTTGCTTGCTCCAGGCTCCCCTCTGCAGTGAGCAGTCAGCTGTAGGAGAAGACATCTTTGTGTGCCCTTATAGTGGACATCCTCGATCTCTGAGTGAGAGCCATACGTGTGTGTGTTGGTGAACGTTTACAGCTTGTGTGCTAACATGGTAAGAGACAATCCTTTTGACCAGTCACAGAGTTCAGTGGAATTAAGCTGACAAGACACCAGAACACTGGCTTCTCTGCTCTCAATGACATGGCTTTGGGCAAGCCCTTAACATTGGTGAGCCTCACTCTTCTCATCCACAAAATGGAAGGCTTGAGATCTATTCCACTGAGGATCAGATGAAACAATGCATATGAAAGCCCCGCATCACGCATAAAGCAGCGCTTGACTGTGAGGAGTCATTATTTATGATGAATAACCAGGAAAGAATCCAGATGCCAATTATTTTGCTGTCTTCTCACTAGGCTAGGTAACCTAGCCAGAGGGTGAGTGGGTAAGATTTTCCCCACTTGCGTTCACAGCCAATATGTAAATCTGCAACACACAGGTGTCTGAGTTCTATTATTTATAAACCTGTTTTAATATGCTATATTGTCTCTAGTTCTCGTCTGGATCTCGAGGCAATAGAAAACACCAAAGTGAGAAAAGTTCTTTGCAAATTAACTGAGCCAGAAGGAATTTTTATCACTCATTTGTAGACCTAACTTATTTGTGTCACTAATTTCTAAGGAACGGGGCGCTATCACAATGACAATAGAGTGTCTGATGTGGAACTCTTTCCTCCTATCATCTTTTCCCCTTATAAAATCTGCCCCAAATTTCCTGGTGTGAGTAATAAAGAAGTTTTATGTTTGTTTGTTTGTCTGCATTAAGATATATTTGCTGAAGCTTTGGGAACCTAAAATTAGAATATTTAATAAACAACTATTGATATTCATCACCTTCTTTGGGATTTACCACTAACCCAGTGACATTATCTTTCTTGAGCTAAATTAAAAGACAAACTCAAATCCTGCATAGTAGCCACCAAAAGCATATATTTGAAAAACAGAATTCAGTGTGCCATATTATGCATTATTTAATGGTATGCAAATTGTAAGTCAGACAGTTAGGAAAACTACACTTCAGCATTAATAAACAGCAACACTACTACTACATTAATTATGATATTGCTATGATTTATTCCCAAGTTTTGCATTTTGATTCTCCTTGAAAATTTATGCCATCTGATAAGCAGTAACCTATTTTCCCTCCTGCACCTCCTACCCATCCCTCAAATCTGTCCCTCCTTCTCACCCGATAGGTGTCTGCAGGACATGGGTTCAGAAACACAGTTCTAAAGCAGCTGCATTGTCTTATAAGCATTCATAATTAAAGAACAAACAAACACCACCTAAAGCTCCAACATTTATTGTGTCAATGTTAAGCACACTTCTTAAAAGACAACATAGAATGTATAGAAACAAGGGGTTTGGGGAACTCATGCTCATTTCCACAAGACAGGGAATTGGGTTGGCTGGTCTCAGAGGGGCCGGGACGGCTCTCAGAGCAGCGGTGGTCCACAGACCCTCTCTAGGGGACTGATTCACTGTTCCAATGTGGGTCTGTTTTTTTGTTTTTACTTTTTATTAAAAAATATAAATAAAATGACACTGCAGGCCCAGGCAGGAAGGACACTGCAGGACTCTGTCTTCGCACAACGGCTTCTTGGAGGCTACTGTCAGAAAACATCACAAACTAGCAGGATGACAGACCACGCAGATGTCGGCTGGGCGGCTCGCGTCCACCCCACCCCTGGGGGTTCAAATTTTCTCAGAACTTAAGGGTTCTCGAGCTTCCATCCGAAAACTGCCACACATCTTGAGCTCTCTGGGCACTACGCCGAATGGGGGTGTGTGAAGAACCTAGAAAGAGGTTGGAGACAGAGGAGGGAGGAAAAAAAAAAAATACAGGTGTGACTTGGCCCAGTGATTTTCTGTTCTCTAACTAGCTTTTTAAAAATTACAACTTAAACACAGGTTGAGCCACCGGCATCTTAAGCATGATTTAAACCTGAACCTCCCCACCTCCCCCAGATCTCTGACCTCTGAGTTCTTTCCCACACCTCTCTCCCCTTCTCCCCCAAAGGACCCAGACCCCCTCCCCATCCCAGGATAGTCCTAATAAGCTGGGGACACACCTGGAAGGAACACTTGCCCTTATGACTGAGCAAACTGAGTAGGAAACAGTCCTTTGGTTGAGGAGAACAGGGGAGGGGGGAGGGAGGGGGACATTTCCTTAAAATAATAATAAAATTATAAAGAAACAAAAAAATAAAAATTGATGTAAAAGCAGCACAACGAAAACATGAAATGTTATCAAGTTCAACGTCAAAGCAGCCAACGATTTACAAGAGGCGAACAAATCTCTGACGAGGAAACCAGAACTCAAAACAGTTGTTCCCAAATGGCACCAAAAACTGCCTGTAGTTTCTTTCAAACATGCAGTTTTCTTTTCTTTTTTTTCTTTTTGTGAGGGGGCAAGGCAGTGATGGAGGGAAGAAGGGAGTGGTTATTTTCCTTCGGGGCTCCTCCCTTGCTGTGTACATTGACTTGAAGCAGCAGAACTGGGAGTCCGGATGTGGGATGTGCCGAGGAAGAGGGCTACCACTGTGGCATTCCAGGCTTCGTTGCCATGGCGACCCGAAGCAGGGGCCTGGGGCCTCCTCTCCCCTGACTTGGCGCCGCAGGAGGCCCCAGGGTCTGGAGCTCGGCTGCTTTCCGAAAACCCACCCCTGAGCGTGGAGACCTGAGCTGAGGGGCCTGCTGTATCCAGGTGGGCTCTGGGGAATCCCCATTCCGGGCCCAGCCCTAAGTCACTGTCGTTGAAGCTCCTTTGGCTGATACCCTCTTCAAGCCACTTTGTCAGCCTGTTACCGATATTTAAAATCCTAACAGACAAAGTATATAGCTAGCATGGGCATGCACCACGTCCACCATTATTTAAAAACACAGCCCCCACCATGGGTTTGGGGGCCCTGCTTTAGAGGACAGACCTTGGGGAAATGGCTTAATTTGCCTTTTCTGCCATCTTGTAAAGACCTGATAAATGCTCCCTTTATCACTTTACAGAAAGGAAAAACAGTATTTGGATCAACCATTGAGTTGCGTTCGGCCAAGTTTAGGTTCTTGACTACAATAACCCATGTGAACTGTATTGGTCTCCTTTCCCACGTGAAAGGGAGGAATTGATCGCCTCCCATGATCATGAATGACACTGGGAAATAGAGAGAGAGAGAGAAACAGGCCCATCCCCCTAAAGGCTGATTCATTGGCCATGTGTTTTACTAAATGAAACAGTGGCCTAATGGGATAACAAGATGACAGCAAGCAAAAGTGCAGACCCAACAACCCATGTCTACCATTTGTAGCTAAAGCAGCCCTGGAGTAAATGTACATCATCCCAATTCCATCTATGTGTTCTGATGTTCATGTCCCTAAAAAGGGGTTCATTTATTTTTATTGGGAAAGTGGCAGGGCCTCAGAAGACAGGAAAATTTGCTAAGTGGCTAACGCCTTTTGAAAGCTAACAATCGTTAAAAATCTAACAATCTTTTAAAAAACATTTTTTTCCAAGCAGGTTTAAAGAGCACTGCCAATCCCATCCTTATACCAGCAAAAGTCCCACAATTTTTTTTTCTTTTTAAATGGGAAGTCTGGGGGGTGGGGAGAGAAAAAAAAAAAGAGTATAGGATGTGAACATTCTTGAAAACACCAGGCCCAGGGACAATGGAGGAACAAATCATAATGAAGAACACACGATTACAAAACATTCATAGGAAATCATGGAGCAGGGGAGTGGTTTAAAAAATGAAAATTCTGAATTTCCTCCCTCACTCTCTGAGAGTAAAGTGTTTGAAGCAGGACAAGGTGGGGCCTGAGGCTTCTCAACTCCTTTTCAGGAAGGCCTGACATATCCCAGTACCTTTTAACAAACTTTTAGTGTCTGTGAACAAACCATCTCATTTCCTTATTTCCCCAAATGAAATGGTATCTAACCCCCACCACCACTTCCTTTTAAGTTCTCACTTCCAGCATTATGAATATATACAGGATGAACTTATTGCATATACAGAAATGGTATTTAAATAAACATTTCTATCACAGAATGCCCTGGGAAAAAACTCGGCTACTTCACACTTCCTGCCAGTGCTGGTACAAATGAAGAACCAATCTTACTTCTTAGCAACCTTTAAAATACGTCCATCTCACTCTTTCTGTAAGTCCTAAACAGAGAGAGGACTGTATGTGGTTTGCGGATAAAGGTACTACATGTAAGGCAGAGTGTCTCGGTTAAAATCTGTGAGACATAGTTATTTACTGTATTCCTGTTTATTGTTTTCAAAATGAAGATAAAAGAGAACATTTTAAGCACCAGGCATTCAAGTATGTAGAGAACATTGCATTCAACACATCAGGGGTGTCACATAAATGTAACTTGAGAATCCTGAAATGTGTTCATCCTTATTATTTCTTTGTTTTAAAAAACTTTATCATGAATTCATCTACTGTTGGAAATGTTTTTTATTATTTAAATTAAGCTTTTTAATTTTAGTGTTCCGGATGCAAGATGTCATTTATAAGCTATCTTCTTGTTGCCTAGGTTTTCAGGCTTCTATTATTCACACAGCTTCAGGAATAATATTTTATAGGAGGGTTTCAATAACTCAGGAGATTGAGAACCCTGAAGAACCTGTCTCCCAATAAATTTATTTAACTTTGGGATTATGTAAATCAAACATAATTTGTGATTTATCACCAAATGTTTGCACCCCTCCCCAGTCCCCGTTTGATTTAAGGAATTTGAGCATACAAGCATAGAGTATCCACCATTAATTCTGTCTGTCAGGATGCAAAACCTCATTACACTAAGAGCATCATATACGGAGAAATTAAAATGAATACTGTATATAAAACCTTCGCAGCTGTACTCACAGCTCCTAATAAAGCAGTGATAGGAACACACAGCAGTTTTATGGACATTTAATATGGTGAAGCAGAAGTCACCATATCTGAAGCTGGCATGGCACTGAAGACTATTTCTCTATGTCTTGAACAGCATTCTGGTTGCGTTGGTGAAGTAAACTTGTCTAAAACACATATATCTCCCCTCACTTCACTGCCAACTATCACCTTCTGCAAGTACCCCCTCATGCCACCCCAGCTCCTCTACTATACTCTCCCAAATCATCTCTTACCGGATTCTTCTCTGCCTCTCTGCTTTCCACCCAATCTGACTTTTAAAAGAGTACACCTACTTTCTCTGTATTTTAGAAGGATAAAACTATTCTTGCCTCAGACAAAAGGCATTCCGTGAAAAGGCCACCTCACAAGGCACCAGGGCATAAGAACTGAGCAACAGAAATGCTACCACAAGACAACAGAATGGCTTTTGTTTTGGTTTTTACAAAAATAAGAACAATGTCGTATCCATTCATCTACACTGGGAACAGGGAGACAGTATCACAGAGGTACGTGTGTAGATGCTGCAACATGCAGTATTTGTAAAAATGACAACACAGATTTCTAAGGAGGGGCTTTTAAGACAGACCTAACTTGCTTTTCAAAGATGTTGTTTCATTTTATGTCTGTTGGTAGGCCAAAAGATAACTAAAGGGTATCCCCACTCTCATTTGCTATCAGTCAAAAAGACTCTGTAAAAACAGCTAAAACATCTGTCCCATCTAGGGTTCCTTAGGCTCTTAGAATCACAGAGCAAACCCTCATGTATCTCAGGAAATCAGTGGCTGATTCCACACATTTGGCTAAAACTGGCTAAACTCCTAAACTCCTAGCTACTGCTTTCTTTTTCTCTCTCTCTTTTTTTACCTGATGCTTTCATTTCTGGATTTTTAGATTTGAGGGGTGGGGTTATTTTGGGTATGAGGAAAGACTCTTACTCAGAAAGAAAAGAGCTGATTAAAAAAACAAAAAACAAAAAAACACCTTTTTTACATTATGTTCTACCATAGGGCAGGTTGGGAGAATAGAAAAGAACTTTCAGACAAGAACAGCAAAAAAAATCCAGAGGGAATAAAAGTTTAAGATGCTATTACCAGAAAGTTTTTCATTTATATCTGAATGGATTACTGCTAAGAGATGGAGGGAAAGTTTTTAACATCAGACTGAAAACACTTTCCATTTCTTGAAAATTATTCTAGAACTATAAAGTCTAAAAACTATTTCCATGGCTTGAGATATGTCTATTTTAATATAGTAAGTACTTTATGTTCCTTTAGGGTATAATACACGCATCAAAATGCCCATAGAAATAATCCTGAAAAAGACTGACTGGCCTTCTCTTAAAACCTGTTATTTTCTTGAAAGTAATTTACAGAGTGTGTCAAATGAGGACACAAGAAGCTTACATTGTGTACTTTAATTTTTTTATTTTTTTCAATAAAGGGACAAAATGGGTGTATGAACAGGTTAATGCAGACAACTGCCAAAAAAACACAGACAGTGGTTTTTCCAATAGAACTTAACAAAGACCAGAAACAAATACAATAAAAAGCCAGGTTGTAATGACCTTTGGTCATCCAAATAAAAAAAAAATAAAAACAAAGAAAAATAAAAGATCAAATTAAGTGCCTCTGTTTTGAACAGGGCACATAAGCAATAATAAATAGTGACTCCCATAGTAAAAGATAAAATTTCAAGTTACGACAAACAGCTTTCATTACAGGAATAGAAAAGGCCAATAACAAAATATTCTGCATTGCCATTTACAAAAAAGTATTGACTAAAGCGGGCTTTCTCTTTAATATGCTTTGCATATGAAATTCTTTCCAATCTAAATATAAAGCACCATTTAGTTTTTGGCAATGAAAAAAACTGCAAAACATTGGTTTTTTTTTTTTTTTTCCTTTTTTTTTTCTTTCTTTCTTTTACTGCATATGAAGGTAAGATGCTGGAATGTAGGGTGAGAGAAGGAAAGGGACAAAAAGCACACTACATAACAAACCAACGTTATTAGCTTGCAGTACTGCATACAGTATGGCCGCAGGAAAAAGGAACAAAAAGGATATGTACAACCCCTATGACAGCCATCCGTGTGACATTCTAGCAGGCTCCCCCAAACCGCCATTATATGGCTTTTCATCTGTACAATGTCACACTTTTTTGTTTCTCTCTCTTTTTTTTTTGAAGCATACAAATAATTTGCACTATATTATCCTGCCAAATTAAAAAAATATACTGTGGCAGCCTGTCTTTTTTTTTTTTTCCACTACCAAAAAAGGTACATTGATACCTTTTAAGAGAACAAGCAACAGTTAAAAATACAAGCTTCAATATAAATACTATAGTGCCTAACACTAGATGAACATTTAATTCAAATACCATTCTAGAAATACAGAAAAAAGACCATAAATGTGTTTTAGCATAGGAATCAACATGAGTGTGCATTTTCCTATATTTAAGTACTATATAATCTTAAACCTTTCCCCAATGTATGTTTTTTTTTTTTTACAACCTGAAGAGCGGTGTGTATCCAAGGCATAGAATTTCCACTACCATTTTTAAATGGATAACAAGTCTTGTAACACCACCAAGACAATGGAACCCTAAAATGCAGTTCCCCCCTAAACATAATGAAGTGTTTTTTTAAAAAATTTTTTTCTTAACATTTATATTTAAAAAAGTTTTGTACAAAAAAATCCTTGCACTGTAGAAGCGAAAGCAATCATTCATCTCTATGGTAAGTGTATTCTGTTTTCCATTCACAGCGCTTGCAATGTTGAGTCCGAGTAAGTAAGCTCATTAGTCAAGTAAATGGCTGGCAAAGTTTTTTTTAGTTTTTTTTAAAAAAATGCTCATCAATGAGATTGTGTTCAAATTATTTTTTTCAGCATTCTTGCAACTTTTCCCTTAAGCATAGACCTGTAAACTGGGAAAATTGTACAGTGCACTTAATTGTCCTATCTGAGCAGGTTTATTTTATACTCAACCTCTGTATCTCTGATTAGAGAAAAGATACAGATATTACAGGCAGAGTCAAGTGCTATTTGAACACCAACTCGGGCAGATGCTAGCTTAATAAAAAGAAAGGAAAAGAAAAGAAAAAATTAAAAAAATAAAATAAAAACAATGAATCCTCTTCCATGTTAACACAAATAGCACACAGTGTATGGAAAAGAAATGAAGTACAACTTTTAGGGAGCACAGACATATATCCTGCTACTCTTAAAATTCTTTTTCTTCTTTTTTAAGAATGTCACATTTAAACACAAGTCTTAAGAATTCATAGTTAATCATCATTGTATCAATATTAGCTTATACACCTGTTCTAGTTTAAAATGGCAAAGAGTACCATGTTGTGCTAATAAATCACATATTTTTCCCCCTCTGTTACCCTCTGTCAAACCTTATTGTCAGTCTCTTCTTTTTAACATGCTATTCGAGGTCCTAACGTTTATTGTTCGATTGTCCATTTGACAACCAAGTAGGTCTGGATCTATTTCTTCTGGTGCCAGAACTTTTCTTCAAAAGACATTATTTAAAACAAGTTATCTTCATAAAATGAATTCCTTACTAATGTATTTAATCATGTTTCAGGGCCTTTGCACGTTGCACATTCAATTTAATCATCAGTTAAAAAAAATAAAACTTTGGGCAAAAGAGCCCACTTCTTTTAAGCTCTCACCAGGAGCAAAATAGCTTTTATACTGGTATAATCAGTTTTGCTTACAAGATTAAACGAAAGGGAAAATGATGATTAACTAGGACAACGGGTCATATTTTTAGGTAGCCATTGTTGTGAGAAATACAATATAGAATTATACTCTAGGTCCTAAGGTTTATTACCTCACCCAATGCTGATTTAAGCTACAAGTTTATAACAAGTAGAAAGAACCATCAACGTGGTTGTAATAGATCCAAGGCACTCATATTTTAAAACCAAATGATAGAATAAACTTTTTTCTGTTAGTTTGTCAATTCAAGGCCTTTTCTTCCTCTCCAATTGATAATATTTAACCCTTTAGAGACAGACGTTTACTGTGTAGATTTTCTTTCAGTGCCATCTATTCTGTCTATAGAGGGTTAATCCAAAGACTGTTTTTCCTCCTCACGTTATAAAAGAAAACTGTACATGATATGTATTACAGAATGTATGCAGCATGGTCTTTTTCTCTCTCTCTCTCTTTTTCTCTCAGAACGGAACTGGAAACAGCAACGGTGTTTTCTCAGCAACGAATCGGGGACAATTTAAAATAGCCGTAACATACCATACATGCTGTCTAAGTTTAAAAAAGAAAAAAAAAAAAAAAAAAAAACATACACAACATGTAAATTATTGCACAAGAGAAAGGCTCAAAGTTTGCGTAAAATGCAATAGTATTGCCCCATACAGATCATGCATTCAAACGGTGAGAACATAAAGGAAAAAAAGAAAAAGAAAAAAAGAAAAAAAAAAAAAAAACAGGTGTGCTGGTGACAAGCACTCTCATTTTCTTAGCTTCCGTTACTTCTGTTTGTTTGTTTGTTTAAATCACATGGGACTAGAAAAAAATCCTACAGGTTGTGGGGCTGGAGGGCGATGGGGAAGGGGGGCGGGGAATGGTGAAAAAAGGAGGTGGCAGGTGGGAGTGAGGGAGGGGGTATTCATATACCTCTATTCAGTTTTTATATCATTATTCAACACTCGATCACTGTGCCATTTTTTCATGTGTTTCTCCAGAGTACTGTACACGCTAAAAGGCATCTTACAAATTTCACATTTGTAAACGTCCTTCCCCACCTGGCCATGCGTTTTCATGTGCCTGGTGAGCTTGCTACTCTGGGCACAGGCATAGTTGCACAGCTCGCATTTATAAGGCCTTTCGCCCGTGTGGCTTCTCCTGTGGACAGTGAGATTGCTACAGTTCTTGAAGACTTTCCCACAGTACTCACAAGTGTCGCTGCGTCTGCCCTCTTTTGAGCTGGGCCTGCCCGGGCCCGGACCACTAATATGGGGCGTGCTCCCTCCACTTCCCGTGCCGCTGCGCCCCGAGATCCCTCCGTCCAGCTCCCCGGGCGGCGTGGAGAAGCGCAAGCTCCCGTTCTCCGAGGAGTGCTCCGACGAGGAGGCGAAAGGCGATTGTCTGGAGTCTCCGAAGCTCAGGAAGGGATCTTTGAGCTGCCTGGAGGCTGCGTAGCCGGCTAGCCACTGCGAGTACACGTTCTCCGTGTTGGGCATCGCGGCGGGAGGCAGGTCGAACTCCTTCTCGAGCTTGATGCGCTTGGAGAAGGGGCTCAGCGAGCTGGGGCTGCCCAGCAGCAGCTTTTTGGACAGACCCCCCGAGGCCGACTCACCCGGGGAGCAGCCGCGGCCGTTAACAGTGCCATCGTCTATGCGGTCCGACTCGCCGGCCACCGAGTCTTCGTCGCAAGTGTCCCTGTGGCCCTCGGCCTCGGCCAGGTGGCCGCGCTTATGCTTCTCGCCCAGGACCTGGTGGAAGGCCTCGCTGAAGTGCTGCATGGAGCTGAGCACCATGCCCTGCATGACGTCCGGCAGGGGGCGGCCCTCGTCGCCCACGCCCACCACCGCGCCCCGCGAGCTGTTCTCGTGGTGGCGCGCTGCCTCCAGGCTCAGCCCGAAGCCGTAGTCCACCCTCTCGCTCTCCGTCAGCTCCTCCTCCTCCTCTTCCTCCTCTTCCTCCTCTTCCTCGTCGTCCTCCTCGTCCTCCTCGTCCCCGTTCTCCGGGATCAGGTTGGGGTCGTTCTCGCTCTTGAACTTGGCCACCACGGACTTGAGCGCGCTGCTGGCGCTGCCCACCAGGTCGCTGGTGCCCGGTTCCGGGGAGCTGGCGGTGGAGAGGCCGTCGTCCGACTTGACCGTCATGGGGGACGACTTGTGCATGTGCGTCTTCATGTGGCGCTTCAGCTTGCTGGCCTGCGTGCACGCGTGGTCGCACAGGTTGCACTTGTAGGGCTTCTCGCCCGTGTGGCTGCGCCGGTGCACCACCAGGTTGCTCTGAAATTTGAACGTCTTGCCGCAGAACTCACACGACTTGGACTTGACCGGGGGCTGGGAGGGAGGAGGGGCGGATTGCAGAGGAGGGAGGGGGGGCGTCGCCAGGAAGGGCGGCTTGCTACCTGGCTGGAATGGTTGCAGTAACCTTTGCATAGGGCTGGGCCGGCCGGGGGACAGCGGTGGGCTAGACGTGTTCCCTGCCAGCTCTCTAAGTCTCCTAGAGAAATCCATGGCGGGAGGCTCCATAGCCATTGGATTCAACCGCAGCACCCTGTCAAAGGCACTCGGGTGATGGGTGGCCAGGGCCATCTCTTCCGCCCCCAGGCGCTCTATGCGGTGGGGGTCCAAGTGATGTCTCGGTGGTGGACTAAACAGGGGGGGAGTGGGTGGAAAGCGCCCTTCTGCCAGGCCGGAAGCCTCTCTGGATACTGATCCTGGTATTCTTAGCAGGTTAAAGGGGTTATTGTCTGCAATATGAATCCCATGGAGAGGTGGCTGGGAAGGACATTCTGCACCTAGTCCTGAAGGGATACCAACCCGCGGGGTCAGGGGACTTCCGTGTTCGCTTTCTAAGTAGATTCTTAATCCATGAGTGTTCTGTGCGTGTTGCAAGAGAAACCATGCACTGGTGAATGGCTGTTTGCAAGTTGTACATGTGTAGCTGCTGGGCTCATCTTTACCTGCAAAATAATACAACACCAACATCAATGTTTAATCACCGAGGAGGGCATCAGCAATTGCTTATTTATGTTCCACCTCCAGCCTTCCCTTCCCCCAGCTGTCAACCCCAAGGCCTAAGCCCTCGCTGATCCTATCCCCTGTGCCTAGAATGAGCTGGTACACCTGGGGATTGGTGCCCAACAAATGTCTGTCAAAGCAGTCTTCCTGCCATTTGACTCAGTGCTAAGCATTTTAAATCCAGTCTTTAAAGCAGAAAAATCTAGACCAATCCAAGCTCAAGGATGAGGATCCCTACATTCTAGGAAGTTCAACAACTATCTTACAAATTTTCCAATCTTCACCAGCTGTGTTTTTTGAGACAAGCCATTTCATCTGTGTCTCTGTTTCCTCCTCCATGAAGTGAGGGACTTGGACAAGGTGACCTAAAGGAAAGTCTCCTGCTTCCTAAAACCCCCTGGGTGGCAGGTAAACTTTCTAAATAGGCGATCATTTCATGGAGATATCAAAAAAGAGGTTAACTCATTACAATTCTGTATGGCCCTAGAAATGCTTTTAATCTTCACCTGAAACACACTAGTTGTTGATATTGTTAAACATGAGAAAGTCCTTGTGAAATAATTACATGGAAGAGAGACTAGTAAAATCTCACATCCCAGCCTGTGTGAGGGGCAGTGAGTCCTAATTCTGGTTCCATAACACCCCGTGGGGATTCCCATGTTTATCTCAAGGGATGCTGCAAAAAAATCTCAAAAGAGAAATTTAATTCAGACTTAACCAATGGGCCGTATCAAATCTTCAGGAGTTGTCCCCCCAAGTCAAACAAATGCAAGTCTAGAGAAGTTAGGAGGAGTGTCTGGTGCCAACTTAAGCAGACACGGCATCCGAATTGAAGAACAGTTAAAGCAGCCAGCACCATGACGGGCAGCAGGCTGAGAAATGCTACACTGGCCTCCTCCTCATTATTTTGAGAGGCTAACAACGTGAACCAAATTATACAACATCCTGCGCCCTCGGCTGAGCCTCAGCTCCAGTTGAGAAAGAAACAGAAAGATACAGTTCAGCTAGTCAACTCTCTGGCCAGTCGCCAAGCCGTCTGGAGAGGGGCCCTGCTTAAGTCACATTATTTCTTTCTCGCTGAAAAGAACCCGAGAGTGGGAAATGCCGCCGTGGCAAAGAAGGGGCCAGCTTGACTTCCCAATCATTCTTTTTTGGAGCTAGCTAAATTAAAAAAAAAAAAACATATAAATCAAGGGAGTCACTAACAGTTTACCAGCCATCTCAGCGTTTGAAAGGGCACAGAAGGGCACAGATGCTGGTGGCCAGAGGACTAGGATGAGAAACATCAGTAACTCCCCAGGAATTTCAAGAAAAGACACTTAAAACACAAGCAGGAAATATTCTTAGGTCCCCCCTTTTAAGGGTTGGGAAGATCCCCTGGAGGAGGGCACGGTGACCCACTGCAGTATTCATCCCTGGAGAATCCCATGAACAGAGGAGCTTGGCGGCTACAGTCCATAGGGTCACAAAGAGTCGGACAAGACTGAAGAGACTTAGCACACATGCCCTTTTTGAGAGGCATTCCTTAAGGCCACAGATACTATTTGTCAGTAACTTTTGAAAAAGGGAAAAATTCACCACGGAGTTAAAAGAGTGGGAATGAGGAATGAATCAATTATGATTCCTCCATTTAGCCAATCAGAAAGAGAAGCTGGCAGCATCTTCTCAGGAGCCCCAAACACTCGTATTCCAAAACAAGCCAGCCTCACTCAAGCGCTTGTCTGAATAGTGGACTCCTGGCCCTGACCTGGTAATTTACTTTACAATGCATTTATAATCTCACTCAATATATCCCACTCCTGGGTAAATCTCTTTAACAAGATTAGATGATAAGATACCAAAATTAGGTTTCAAACATTTGCCTGCCTAATGTGGAAGGGGAAAAAAAAAAAGGCAGAAAGATTTTGAAAGAAAATGCTGACATTAGTATCACATTATCTGTCTATTTTTGTTTGCCTCCTCGCTTCAAAAAGAAATAAAAAGCATCATTGAGAGTATTTTCATAAATTTTTTGTTGTTGTTGAACAATGACTTGGGTCCTAAATAGGCAGGAAAAAAACTATCTGGTTCCAACTACCGTGACCCTCAGTGGCTTTCTCCTTTGACTCTCTAGGACTCTGTGTTATTATCATACATTTAGCCTGACAATCTGAATTGGGTAAGTAAAAAGGAGATTTGTCAGCTGAAGAAAGTCCTTAACACTTTCATCACTACCAATGCCTTTAAATAGTATTTTACCTTATAATATTCTATTGAAACCCAGGACTGGACCTATAATTAGCAGTGCTGGTTTTGCAGGCACTATGAATAAATTCCAAAATCTATAGCACTCCATTAAGGATCTCATCTAGGTCCTTTTGAAAAGGCTTAAATGAGGAAAGTCCATTTTATTTTGCTGCCCTGAGCTTTCTCAAATTTTGTTTTTCAGAGCCAGTTATGTGATCATGCTACAGTATGTTAACACTGGGCTTTTACCCTCCCCTCTCTCTCATACATCAGGTCAGAGAAAATGGCATTTTCTCTTATAATGAGCACACAACATACAGTTTTCACTACCTCATTTTAGTATTCCCATCAACTAGATATTCTAGATCATGAGGGCAGCTAGTGTAATCGTAATGTCAATGAGAAGGGCTGTTACGATTGAGACTAAAGATTACATGGAAAGAGCTGCTTTGAAACTAGTAATTATTACCAGTCCACTAATAGCGAATGATGCATCACAGTCTCACCATATAATCTGTATTTCACTCGGCTCATGCCAGTGCACCATATTATATTACAGTGCTCACAGACTCTAAATTCCTAAACTGCAGTCATCAATAAATGTGTTACTTGCCATAATTTGTGAAATTACTTTGTTCATAACATCTTTGATGGTTTAGAAAGACCAGAATTGATTTCCTGCGTGGCAAAATTAGGGCTACATTGATTTATTGACGTGTAAAATATAATAATATTCTTCATTTACCCTGATGAAAATCAACTTCTCAATTTGAGAGCCTCATTGGGCATTCAGGGGGATTGTTTTGATTTAGAGCAATAACCGGAGATCTGGCCTCGAGCAGAGGAACTCTGAGGCATCAAAACGGTTAAAATCAGCTATTAGCTCACCTACAGCTTTTACTTTATTTCATTTTATTGTATAGGAAGGAATGACCCCATTTGCAGTTTGTCACCAATGCTCAGGAGTTATAATTTAGAAGAGCAAATTCTGAGGAGCGACTCTGGCTCTACGACTTACTGGCTGATGGCTCTAGGATAATCATTTAATTTCTTCAAGTCTTAGGTTTCCTATCTGTAGTGTTAGTTGCTCAGTTGTGTCTGACTCTTTATAACCATGGACTGTAGCCCGCCAGGCTCCTCTGTCCATGGGATTTCCCAGGCAAGAATACTGGAGTGGGTTGGCATTCCCTTCTCCAGGGAATCTTGCCAACCCAGGGATGGAACCTGTGTCTCCTGCATTACAGGCAGAGTCTTTTACCCTCTGATCACCAGGGAAGCCCTTGTCTGTAAAATGAGTGTAAAAACAGTACCTTAAAGAATTGTGAGGCTCGAGTGACAAATGTATACAAAAGCTCTCTGTAAACTATCATGTCCAACATTAATGTGAGTCTTCTTTATTCCTAGGCTTGACTAGTTACCTAACATGATGACTAACCGCACATTACACACCCACAAGGGCTTTTGTAGACAAGACTGGAATCCAGGATCCGGGCCTTCTCAGGCCAAGGGGAGACCCTGGTTAGAGGAAAGCAAGAGCAGGTGATTTTAAGGCCCTGGACCATGGTCCACACAGCCAGGAGGCCACAGCATAAGTGCTAAATGCTCTGAGAGCCTAGGGCAGAAGGTTAAGGAAGCCAGTGGGGTGCAAATCAGTTCTGCCCAAGGACTTCCTGGATCCCTACGACCCATTTCCACATACCTCATTCTGGTCACTCCTAAACTGGCCCTGCCAGCATGGGCCCCAGCAAACTAGAAGATTCCTAGTTTCCCACCCCCTCAGATCAAACTCCCTGCCCTCAGGAGGATGAAGCTGTAGAGAAGGCGCCTGTTTCCCAGGCAGCAGCCCTTGGGCCCCCACTCCATCCTCCCCTCTATGCCCCATTCTTTTCTCCTCCCTTCCTTCCAAAGGCTCTGTTCACACAGCCAAGGACAGGCCCCAGGCAGGCACCCCCAGCAAAACGAGGAGAGCTCTCCCCACCCAGTCAGCATGTAGGCACTTGACACCTTGAGTCCAACCCCCTGAGCTCTCTGCAATCAGTGACCTAACCCAGTCTTCAGCCCAGCTAGGTTGGGGCGGTGAGGGGGTAAGGAGGTGCTTTTAACCCCTGCACCACCCAGCCCTCAGGACCTCAGGGCTTGTGAAATTTCATACAATAACTCTTTGTTAGCTAGAATTACCTAGGAGTTAATAAAAATAAACAACCAGCTTCCAGTTTGATCTCAGGCTGTAGGCCCTGCCCTGCAGATACCATTCTGACAAGAAGACTGGGTCTAGTTGACCTCCCATCTGAAAACCAGCCACCTTGAAGGCCCCAACTCCTGGCTCTTCATTTTTTTCATTTACTTTCAAAATAAAAACGGTTTCCTTAAATACAAATTAGACATCACATTTCTTTTCTTCTTGAGCCCACTTTTTTGTGTTTGGGGTAGAATCAAGCCCCAGGCCCTCACCCCCTCCCCCTCAGACTTTTTAGCCATGTGTGACTCATACCATGGATTCCAACAGACAGAGGCAAACTGTATTACCTTTTAAAACAACATCTTTCAGAAACATTTTTATAAACATACAAATCTAAATTTCATAAGAAGGTCCCCACTATAAAAGTTGGCTTGAACCAATAACTAGACAGTGATAGTGATGGTGGGGGTGGGGGGTGGTATCTTTGAATTTTAGCAACAATGCTGTGCATTTTTCTCTGAATCTAGGAGAAAAACAAGTAGAAATTATATATGTAATGTACAATGCATATATAAAAATATACCATGTTTAAAAGTACATGCATATATAATATGCATGAGGATACCTCTACAGTAACTCTGAACTGAGTCCTTTCTGGTTCTGGTCTCTGCTAAAGACACATGTCATGGAGTAAATTCAAAGTCCTCTAAATGAGGCCATGAGGGTGAATGCCCAGCAATAAAATGGGCCCTGAACAGACCTATGCAGTCACCAGTCATGGAGCCACACAAGACCCTGGGGAGGAGACCAACAGGGAGGAGCTGCTGTCAGCCTCATGCCCTCAGTAAGGAGAAAAAGAAAGGGGGGAAGGAAAAAAGTCACTGGGGCTGAATGACCTGGGGGAGCCAGGTGCCAAATGAGTAATGGGATACACATATGCAGATGCCAAGGTATTTTGGAAGTAACTCCTTTCAGTACTTAAAACGTAAGGGTAATTTCCAGCAACTCTCATCTCTACACACATGGACATTTGTAGAAGAAAATAATGCTCAACTTACAAATACCCTGCGGGGCATATTCTGCACTCATCCCAGGCGTGGGGATTAGAGCTCCGTGTGCAGAACGAGGGGAGGAGAGGCCCCTCCAGTGCAGAAGTTTATCTGTGAAAGAAACCCAAAAATCAAGCATGAAAGCTATAAACAATGTGCATTGTAAACCACAGGATATCACATTTCAGTTCCATTAAAATAGATTAACATCATTACAACAGCCTTGCAGATAGTGAACAGGCCCAAGGCCTGTATCAAATGAACAGTGGTGACTTCTTTCCCACAGTTCTGTTCTTAATTTGGGGGTTTTTTTTTTGACAAAAGGGAAGGGAGTTGATGTTTTAGGTATGGGGTAGGAGGGGGAGTGTTCTTTGGTTCATTTGTTAGTCTGATTATTGTTTTATAATAAGAGATGTGTGAATAGCAAAAGGAAATTGCCAGTATGATCGGCAGGCTGGTAACGTGGCGAGGTTATCTGCAAGGCTGGCTTACGTGCATACATTTACTTTACTTATAGACAAGCTCAAGCAAAAAACAATATGGTAACAGAAAATGAGTGCGTTTGTGACTCTCTCCTTCTGGAACAGAGTTCCACTCTGCCTTCCCTGTCCTACACTTCCCCTGCTGTATTTAGCACCTTCAATGATAGGGAAACCATGGACATCTCAGGACTTGGAATTCTATCCATGGAGTACCCCATATAGACATGTCTTCTTATAGCACAAAGCAACGTAAAGACTAGACTTCGAAGGTTAAGGTAATTTGGCCAAATCCTCACCTTTAGGATAAGGAATCCTGCCACTCAGTGACTAGGAGACAACCAGCACTCCAAAAACAGCAGCACCCAGAAAGAGTGGCCCACCTTCTCTATTCCACTGCACTGGGCTGCATCCTGGTGAGGAAAAATGACTGCTCACACTAATAAACATAAATCTAGCCATAAATCAAGCATTTCTAGCACTGAGATTTTTGTGAAAAAGGAAATATTGGGTTTGCGCAACCTGGGGATTATATGGTTTATATGGTGAGTTCCTAGCTTTTGCAAGGCCACCTTGAGCTAACCAAGCATGGATAAGTCAATCTTGAGACACAGAAGAGAGGGACGGAGCAGGGACGCTCCGTGCGCTCTAGCGGCTTGGAGTTTGAGATGACTGGGGGAGGCAGCAGAGAAGAAAAACAGACTTTGATGGTGAGTAAACAGAGTATGTTTTCCATTAGCTTAATATTAAGAGCACTTAGAAGAGTTGTTGTTATACTCTAGGATAGCAGGTCTCAAGTGTAAAATACGTCCTGTTCTCCTTCTATAGATCACACTGCCAAGAACAGCCAGGGCGACCAGCACAAGGTTCCCTTTCATAAGGAGCCTGGTGGCTAACAATGGCGTGGCGCTCGTGGAAGCTCTTAAGTCTGTTGTTACCGGGCCTGCCCAGGGAGGCTGCCTAGGACCATCTACAGAGGCAAGTCCTCCTCCCTGACCATCCCCAACCCCCCAAAAAAACAAATACCACACAATGAACCAGCAAAAGCTGAAGACTGGACTTGGAAAACAAGCATGCCTTCAACCAACTGCTTACACTCCATGAATTGAGAGGTGAGGGTGAAATTAACTACAGATTTAGTCATAGCGTTTTTCAATGAGAAATCTGAGAATGCATTTTTGCACTTGTTCTTGCCTCAGCTATTGAATAAATTTGTTTGTCACCAAGACTGAAATCCATTTCTTAGGAGACCCACACAACAGGGTACTATGACCCCAACATGAGAGCAACAAGGTACTTAGATGTTCAGATGCGGGTAGTCTCGTTTCATATTCCCCACCCCTGACTCTGGGAAGCAACCCTTTGGTGCCTTGACTAGACCTCCAGCAAGAAACTGGAGAACTGTTAACCTTGTCCAGGCCTAACCAATTGCATGCATCTCTTGTTGGCAAACTCCTCAACTAACCCACTGGCCTAGAGCAAACCAAGCTTCTGGGGGTAGCAGCCTAACCCCGTTTCCCATAGCACTAGGCCACAGGGCAAAGTGAGGCCTCACCAAGGAAAGTCTCTGAGTACCTAGCACCAAGATTTGGTTTTGGTTTCTGAACTGTAAAAAACCTTAGAGATCATCAAGTCCAATGCCTTCATTTTGTAGATGGGGAAACTGCTGCTGCTAAGCTGCTAAGTCACTTCAGTCATGTCCGACTCTGTGTGACCCCACAGACGGCAGCCCACCAGGCTCCCCCGTCCCTGGGATTCTGTAGGCAAGAACACTGGAGTGGGTTGCCATTTTCTTCTCCAATGCATGAAAGTGAAAAGTGAAAGTAAAGTCGCTCAGTCATGTCTTAGCGACCCCATGGACTGCAGCCTACCAGGCTCTTCCATCCATGGGATTTTCCAGGCAAGAGTACTGGAGTGGGGTGCCACTGCCTTCTCCGTGGGGAAACTGAGGCCTTGAGAAATGAAGTGACTGGCTCATAGCTAGACGGATGGTTAACCACAAAGTGAAGATCAGAATCAGTCTCCTGACTGTCCATCCAGTGCTCTTTTCTGGGATATCCATCTCTCTCCTTCCCTCTTGTGGTTCCCACCATGTTCTGCACTGCCCAAGAAGTACCAGTGAGGAGGGATCTCTTTCTCTTGAACCACTGGGAGGAATAACCGCTCTTGGAGGAGAATCCAGCCCAGAGGTGTTGAGTGGGCCTTTCAAACAGTCTGAATGAACTGACTTGGTTTCAAAATTAGAAAACACCACCTGATCTGCTTCCTGCGCCTCCTGGCTCACCTCCACTGTTGTCATCCTCTACCTCTGCTTCCCCTCTGAGAGTCAGCAGAAGAGAAACAAAACCATTCCTATGAGCCAAACAAGCTCCTGACACTGTCTCTGTGAGTGAGACTCATACTTGCATTTCTCTTCCCCCACGAACCAAAGGCAATGGGCAGCCCCAGCTGATTCTGCAGCCTCTCCCACCAAACATATCTCTAAACACATTCTCCTTGGTAAGCAGAATCAACATCCCCACAGGAACTGGAAATGCTAAACTGTTAATAGCCTCCCTAGGGCTTAACTTTTTGCTATGATGCTTTCAATTATTTCATCACGGTTTAGACAGAGTCGAGTCTCACAATTAATGCTTCTAAGCATCACCTTCAACCAGCAGCTCTGCCCACCCCCCAGGCTGCCCCTGACTGAGGGCCTCTTCTCCTCCCACCCACATTTTCATTCTCCCCAGGGGGAGGTGGGCTCGGCTGGCTGGCAGGGAAGTAGGCAGTTGACCTATGCTCCCTTTATTTCTTTGGTAGTCCTCTCAGGGCAGTGGTTCTCAAAGTGCAGACCCAAGCCCAACATCAGCATCACCTGGGAGCTTGTTTGGAAATGCGAAGTGCCCCCACCCCACCCCCAAAAAAGGAAATGCAAAGTCCCAGGCCCTTCCTTAGACTTACTAAATCAAAAACTGGGTTGATGGGGAGGGGCGGAGTGGAGTACAAAAACCTCTGTCTAGCAAGCACTCCCAGGGATTTGTATGCACAATCCAGTTTCATAAGCACTGTCTTAGGGTAAGAGGAGGCATGGAAGCTGGAAGCTTTGATGTTCTCCTGGCAGAGATCCACTGGCTATGAGGTTGTCTGGAACTCACCTCCTTTAGGACCAGAGCAAGCTTGGGAAATTCCTAAGGATCCCTCCATGTGGAGTCCAAGGTTCCACCCTTCCTCTTTAACCAGGAACAGCCCCAGACTCAAAGAGGGAACGCTCTTTGCATAACTTCCCAAGCAGCTTTTGCCAGGCAGATGATGTCCTCACTGCTTCCACAAAAGTGGAAGTGTTTGTGAATGCAGCTGTGGCACGCCGCATGGTGTAATGTAGCCAGTACTGGACTCCTGTTTCCCCTTCTGGACTTGCAAATATGTGGCCCTCTTCTGAATCAATCTTTTCATATGCCTTGTACTCCTCCGGTGAAAAGCACTTTAACCTGTTCTGTTGCATAAAAGTCTCTCCAGACCCAGCATTTCCATTTAGGGCCTCAGAAATGCCTTATGCATTTGTTGTTGTTGTTTACTTACTAAGTCATATCTGACTCATTGGGACTCCATGGAATGGAGCCTGCTGGGCTCCTCTCTCCGTGGGATTTCCCAGGCAAGAATACTGGAGTGGGTTGATGTTTCCTTCCCCAGGGACCTTGTGCATTATTAGGTTACAATGGTTCCTTATGGCTGAATAATAAATAATGAATTTTATTTTTCTCAAGTCTCATTAAAAATCTTTACTGAATTGGGAATGGTTTTGACTGAATGTTGTGCACAGGTCACTTTACATTTCTATGTGCATCAGGACCAACTTTTGACAGAGAGCGCTATAAGCCAGGTGGCACGTCCCTGGAATTGAAGATCATTAAATCAAGTTCTAGGTTTCCTCAAGAACATCTCAAAGACTCCTTAACTATTGACCTGCTATTTGTTTCCAAAACGAATCCCTGGGTATGTCATATAGCCACATCACTGTCTACCAATCAACAAGTAATCCTGCTGATGTACAAATGGGCGGAAACAGCCGAGCACAAGGCAACATTTTCAAAGCACTGCATGACTGCTCCAGGTGCCGACTTTTATCAAGATTTGAAAACCCAGGCCTCTCTAGAGAAGTACATACATGTATGGATGTTTGCTGTTCGCTAAAGTGTATGTGTGCATCTATGTATTTCTTTTCTTAAACACACATTTCTAGATAATTTCCCTGTTTTCCTAACAAGATGAAGCACGGGAGTAGAGCTCTTCCCAAGAGGAAGGGTCACCCTGTGAAATGTGACCTCCCACTCACCTTGGGTCTCCTTGAAAAGAATGGATGACAGTCCACTATAATGGGGAAGAATCTCTCTATTGGTGACAGGCCAAAATAAAGGACCCTGGTTCCAAATAGGAAAAGGAGTTCGTCAAGGCTGTATATTGTCACCCTGTTTATTTAACTTATATGCAGAGTACATCATGAGAAACGCTGGACTGGAAGAAACACAAGCTGGAATCAAGATTGCCAGGAGAAATATCAATAACCTCAGATATGCAGATGACACCACCCTTATGGCAGAAAGTGAAGAGGAACTCAAAAGCCTCTTGATGAAAGTGAAAGTGGAGAGTGAAAAAGTTGGCTTAAAGCTCAACATTCACAAAATGAAGATCATGGCATCCGGTCCCACCACTTCATGGGAAATAGATGGGGAAACAGTGGAAACAGTGTTAGACTTTATTTTTCTGGGCTCCAAAATCACTGCAGATGGTGACTGCAGCCATGAAATTAAAAGACGCTTACTCCTTGGAAGGAAAGTTATGACCAAACTAGATAGCATATTCAAAAGCAGAGACATTACCTTGCCAACAAAGGTTCATCTAGTCAAGGTTATGGTTTTTCCTATGGTCATGTATGGATGTGAGAGTTGGACTGTGAAGAAGGCTGAGCACCAAAGAATTGATGCTTTTGAACTATGGTGTTGGAGAAGACTCTTGAGAGTCCCTTGGACTGCAAGGAGATCCGACCAGTCCATTCTAAAGGAGATCAGCCCTGGGGTTTCTTCGGAAGGAATGATGCTAAAGCTGAAACTCCAGTTCTTTGGCCACCTCATGCGAAGAGTTGACTCATTGGAAAAGACTCTGATGCTGGGAGGGATTGGGGGCAGGAGAAGGGGACGACAGAGGATGAGATGGCTGGATGGCATCACTGACTCAATGGACGTGAGTCTGAGTGAACGCCGAGAGTTGGTGATGGACAGGGAGGCCTGGCGTGCTGCGATTCACGGGGTCGCAAAGAGTTGGACACGACTGAGTGACTAATCTGATTTGATCTGATCTGAACTGTCCCTTCCAGCTCCAGCATTCTCAAGTCTCTTCTCTACACCCTGCCAATAGCCAAATTACAGAGTACACTTAAAATGTGTCCTGAAAGTTTGTAAAGTTCCATGAATGAATTCATTCTAGTTGTAGTAATATTACTGCATCTAAATCACAAAAATAACGACAGTGCAGCTAGTCTAGGATAGAGGCTTCTTTATCTAACTGAAAGCAAATCCACTGAATGTCCTTCTATCTCCTGACCCTCTGTTTAGGACAGATGCCAGCCTTCATCTCTCAGATCCTGTGACTTACTAGAGTATGTATATTATAGTTTGACTAATACAATATTATAGAGCCAACATTAGCAATACCTGTGTCTTGAGTTGTGTCAGTCTGACTGAAAATGTGCCAGCTTTATCACTGCTCACAGACTTCTTAATTAACCTTCTGATATTGTCAAAATTGCATTCCCTTTTGTTCTAGAAACGAGCATTTATGTGAGCACATCTCCCAGCACTATGCTTTTTCACTAGCTAAGATTTTACCAACTTGTGATGTTCTGTACAATCAAAAGCAAACAAGAATTCTACAGACATCACTTGATAGAATTTCTTTGCTGAAACTTGTTCATGGTCCTTGTATTCCTAGATACTTCACCAGTGACTTTAATCTCATCAATCACTCACTTAAAAACTCTGCCCCCCTCCTTTTTTAAACCAATTTTATCATCTCAGAGCCTTGATTATCTAAACAACATGTTACTAATTTCACCTGTTAAAAGAGTTCTCACCCTAGGCATCCACTCTATCAGTGGGGAGAAGAGATGACATCTTTCATGCCCCTTTATCTATAAAAATGAAAAAATGCAAGCCACCAATCTGTCAGGCCTAAACAGAATTTTCTGCAATCTGTGCCTTTAACATAAGCAAAGCATATAATTCAAAAAAAAAAAAAAAAAAGGGAGCCTGCTTTTCAGAAGAATAAGTAAGCCAAAGACATTATTGTGTTGTTCCATCTTTGTGTTGAAATGCAGATTTCCCACTAAAAGGCAAATCCTTCATTTCAAAAGGTTGAATAGGATGGTACTTAAAAAAAGAATTCCAGCTGGTTAAATTTAGGGTGTTGAAAAAAGTTCATTCCAATAATATTCTTTGGCTCTAGGCCCAAAGTATTTTCACTTGATCGTGAATTAGATAAATTTTTATTACATTTTAAGCTCTTCCCTTAGAATGGTGGAACTTGAGGAGACTGGAAGGGCAGCTGCATAAAAAGACAAATCATCTTATACGACAGTTTTTTTTTTTTTCCCTTGGTTTAACTGTGTACCTCACTATGCAAAATTTGTGTACCCAGTATAAATTCCATTCATTCATTCTTTGACACATTCATTCAACAACTATTTACTGAGTGCCTATAATGCCCAAAGCAATGGGCTACCTCTGTGGGCAAAACAAAGAAAACTCAGACACAGACTTCCCTACAGGAAACTCCATCTAGTAGAGAAGATAGACCTGGAAAGGAATCGCTATGCTCCAAAGTAGAAAGTGTGTCACAAGACAAGTACAGATAAACTGCAATGGAATTCAAAGGAATTTTGGAAGATAGGACAGTGGCTCTGAGGAAGAGGTAATTTAGGGACTAGACCTGGAGAGTCAAGAGGAAGGCCTTTCTAGGTAAAAGAAAAGGCAAGTGTGGATGCCCAGAGAGAAGCAAAGCTCCAGGTATACTCAGAGCAAACGGGCTCAACAGGTAGTATATTTAAATCAAAACATCATGGACAAATCCACTCAGTTGACAAGAGAGGATATAGTCATCTAAATAAATAAACCCTCAGGACTTTTGTGAAGGATTCAGCTTTCACAGCTTCTTATTTTCGAACATCACATTTTCTTACAATAATGGTTGCAGCCATGTGGATGCTGGTGAAACTATGAAAGTTCATCTGTCCTGTTTTGTTTCTGCCCCGTCCCCCACCACCTTGACTGTTTTTCCCCCTGATGAATGGTGGGTGGTCTGCCAAGGCAGAATTCACTGTGTTTTATTCCTCTGAGTCAGCCAAACAAGTGCTGATAGCCATGTTCTTCCTCGCAATACCACCTCCCCGGCTTAAATAATCTATTTCAGATGTATCATTGCTAGTTTCAGATGGCCTTGTACTTGCTGACACATTTTCAACAAACGACTGTGCAAGAAATGTGGAGATTTTCCTATACTGCTGTGTCTCTTCAATCATCAGCTTGACCTTCCCTCCAAATTTCCCTGCTTTCTTCTCTTCAAAGCCCTGGGGAGGGCGGGGGTAACCCTACTCCGGCTCTGAGTCCTTATATGGAGGAATCTGTTTGTGTGTGGTGGGGTGTGAGGGAGAGTGTGTGTGAGTGAGTGTGTGTGTGTGTGTGTGTGTGTGTGTGTGCGCGTGCGCTTGCATGCATGTGTGTGTGTGCACTTGCCTCTACCCAAGATTATTTTTCAGGTTATTTAGTGGAATTGGGAAACAAGTTTTAAAGGGGCCTTGCCCAATGGGTTCCTTCCTTCATGGGTCCCCTGAATCTCTTTCCAGATTCCCTTCTTCCTGTAGGATGTTAGGGGCTCATTCCTCTATAGAAAGTGAAGTTGCTCAGTCGTGTCTGACTCTTTGCGACCCCATGGACTGTAGCCTACCAGGCTTCTCTCTCCATGGGCTTCTCCAGGCAAGAGTACTGGAGTGGGTTGCCATTTCCTTCTCCAGGGGATCTTCCCAACGCAGGGATCGAACCCTGGTTTCCTGCATTCCAGGCAGACGCTTTAACCTCTGAGCCACCAGGGAAGCCCCATTCCTCTATAGAGACTGCTAAAACAAAATCAGGAATTTAAGTTCTTCAATCCCAACTCTGCCATTCACCAGCTATGTGACTTTGAGTAAAGCACTTCCCCTTACTGGCCCTAAGTTTTCTCATCTTTAGAAAAAGAAGACTGGAGTAGATGAATGAGTTCTTTCTCCCAAGCGAGTCTTGAGTCTCCTTGGGACCAGATCAAGGGCACAAGTAAGACACCTACTACGGCCCATCCTAGAAGGTGGCCAGGATGGAACTATACCCTGTTACGACCTGGCAGGATGAGGCCAGTGTGGGCTGGTCCCCAGGCTAATTCTTAAGACTCAGAATGTAGGCCTGGTGCTGGTTTCCAATCTCCTGGGGCACAGTCTCGCAAAGCTTACCTGTCTTGAGTTTCAACAGGAAACCTAGGTGAGTCCTGAGCCAAAGAGACTGAAGGTCAGAGAGAACCAGGAAGGAATTTCCCACAAACTCAGGCTAAATGTCAAGGGGAAAGGTCTCTGCTGTCCGTGCCAGAAGGCCAGTGGCAAAGATTGGCCTCATGCCAGAGCCTGGCACCCCCTGTACATGAGGGCACACACAGGACTCTGAGAGAAGCCAGAGTGCTCTCCCAGCCACCCCAACCAGAGAAGCCAGGCCCCAGCGCCCTGTGGTCCCTGCCTCGGCCAACTTGCAGTGTTCCTGGAAAGCCGAGTGTAAACTGAATTTCTGTAAACTGAATCACATTTGCTAACGGACATAATTTCAGGGATGTTTCATCACCCTTCCAGGCTCATCGAAAATTGGCAGGGCTTCTAACACTTTTACCTTTTAAGTGCTTCTTCCTCCACCCCCTCCCCAACCTCTCTGTCAAGTAGTTAATGATCTGTAAACAAACACTTTAAATTCAGTGGGGGAGCTCACTATTTAAAGGAACCCTGTGGCGAAACCTTTTGAAAAGTTAACAATCTTTCTGTAATGTGAAAAATCACCCTCTAATTTATCGGTTTCCATTGATGAGATTTGGTGTGTATTGGACTTTCTTAAAGTGGGACTCAACCGCAGTACCTTTGTGGTTAGAAGAAGGGGTGATTAATGAAGAAACTGAAGTCCCAGACATGTTTCTTTTGCCCTAATTGTCCAGCCTCACGCACATGTATTCACAGACCCCACTCACCCCACAGAGAAAAGAAAAGGCCGGAAAATCATAGCCCCAGTACCTGGAAAGCTACACCTGCATCTCTCCAGGATCTGATGCCTGGAGGAACATGCATTTTCACATGACGTGCTGTGCTAAGTTACTTCAGTCGTGTCCGACTCTTTGCAACCCTATGGACTGTAGCCTGCCAGGCTCCTCTGTCCATGGGATTCTCCAGGCAAAAATACTGGAGTGGGTTGCCATGCCCTCCTCCAGGGGATCTTCCCAACCCAGGGGTTGAACCAGAGTCTCTAACGTCTCCTGCATTGGCAGGCGGGTTCTTTACCACTAGCGCCACCTGGGAAGCCCTTGAGGGAAGGAAGGCATTCGGGCTGTAAACGTGGATCCAATGAGACTGACCATTTCCTCAGCAAACGTTTAATTCTGATAACACCAGCCAGGGCAGAGAAGGACTTCTCTATCAAAGCAAGCAGAACACGCAACTCCCAAATTCCTCTGAAGGGGCCACCCTGAGCCTTTTTTATCTATGTCAACTCGCAACAAACAGAATTTATGCCTCCACATAACCATTTTATCAATCTCAAGAAAATGCCAGAATAAGCTAAAGAAAACCAAGCTTGGCACTTATAGGAATGCCCCTGATATTTTCAGGTGTTCTCAGGCCTTGTGGAGGAGGATGTTGGTGAGATGTGGGCAGCGATGCTGCTGGAGGAAAGAAGCATGGTAGATGGATATGAGCAGGCCCAGAGAGCTGGGAGATTTTCTGGTTTCATCTTCCAGGACTGGTGTGTGCAACCTTCAAAGAAAAAGGGCACAGAAGCACAGGTGGCCCCAGGAAGGCCTGGTCAAGCCTCCAAGCCTTGTCCTTCTTAATAAAGTATGTCATGGGACTTCCGTGGTAGTCCAGGGGTTCAGACTCCATGCGTCCACAGAGGAGGTGTGGGTTTGATCCCTTGTTGGAGAAGTTCTGCCTGTCGTAAGGTGTGGCTAAAATAAAAAAGGAAGTATGTTGCGGCCTCTGTGCAGGGCTTTATCTTTTCCCCAAAGCCTTCTTCCTCACATTCTGACCCCACAGGATTCCTGTGGGGTGAGGGAAGGTGTTAGCTTCACCTCCCTGGGTGATGGAAGATCTCTCAGGCATCCTGCTTCAGGTAGTGAGGGCAGGGCTGGAACTCAAAGTCCTGCCCTCCAACCTGGGGACCAAGCTGTGCTCCCCGTTCACCATTCACCTCAGAGCCCTCCAGGCCGTCTGAGTGTCTTGGTGCTCGTCCTAAAGACATTTGCAGGCAGTGTGTTGCCTTCCTGGGATGGTAAAATGGGGTGTGAGCATCCAGGGAAGTAGGGGAAAGGCACACTCTAAGGGCCTAATGCTCTGTGACAACCTTGGCCAAGAGATCCTTAGCACCAGAATTAGCCATTCTCCAGAATTAAAACTTATTATGTCCGATGGTTAATACAGAACTGCTTGGAAATTATGAGAACTAATTTAAGGCTTCAAAGCTCTACAAACTTAAAAAAAAAAAAAAAATGGTCTAGCAGGTCAGGCTCTGACATTTCTTCAGGAACAAAACTAGGCTGCCCTCTCGCCTGAGGTGAGATTGACTCAAGGAGGGTTCTGGGGCTTCGAGGCCAGGCCTCGTCCCACGGCAGCAAGTCCTTGTTTCAGAAACAGGCCTCTGCCCGCCCACAGGCTCCTCCGACTTCTGCTCCCATGGGCTCAGTCGCTCAGCACCTTCCTCCTCCAAGCCCTGGCCTCAGTCCTAACCTCTCTGACAGCCCCACAGAACAAAGGAGAGGCAGCCACAGCCTATCGACTGGAGGCCTGTTTTCTTGGCCTCAGAGTTCATTTTCCTGGCTTTTTACCCAATTTCAAATCCTGCATTTATCCCACTGACCAACCTGGAAAGAATTTCTTGAATAAAAAAAGATGCCCACGTGTATGATTTGCAGTCACTCGGGAGGTACCACCGGCTGTTCTCGGGCTTGCTAACTCTGATGATTCAATGAGGGAACACACAAAGCTATCAGACTCCTCCAAGCTCCCCAAGCCAAGAACACACCATCCTCTCCACCCACTGGACAGGTCCGCTTGAGAACTCAGCTTGTGACACCTGGCCTCTCCGGGCACTGGAGCCACAACCTCCTTTCCTGTTTCTACAGACATCAAGGGGGTCCCACATGAGAAGGGAGTCCCCAGGATCATTTCTTGTTTTGAATCTAAGACTGCCTGGCAAATGAGGCCCCAGTTACACTCCTTTCTATGCAGCGCCAGACGTGAGACCGACCCGGAGCCACCCACGTCAAGGTCTCCCAGGTGCACTAGGAATGGAGTCGCTTCCCTCTCCCTAACAAGCCCCTCAGGCTAAAAGCCCCCTCTGTCACCGGCCCACAGATCTCCGCCACCATCACACTCCAGCCCTGTCAGGCGGCGGAGTGTGGACAGCAGGGCTGATGGGGTTTCAAAGAGGCCGACCAGGCAAGAACCATCCTGTACTCCTGCCCCGGCTCTAACGCAATAAAATGTCTTTTATCAGTGTAATTCAAGGCAAAGAGTCAAGGGTCTGTCACCATTTTAAAGAGGCTTATTACATGGCCACAAAAATTTGCCTCGGGCTCAAACCTGGCATGTAAGGTATCAGCGTGGGACAGGTTCTTTTGATTTGATTTTACTTTCTTACAAAATCTGAAAATGAAACGCTTCTGTCCCTCCCTTCCACCAACCGTTTTTTGATTTATGGGGGAGGAGGAAAGAAATCTGAAGTTGACAGGTTGAGACAACTCCACTCAGCTTTCTCACTCAAAAGCTGCTTTTGTTAAACCATACTTTGCATTTATGGCCTGCGGCTCTTGGCTGACAAGGCTGCTCCTCCAGTGTGGAGCGAGCTGCGGACTTCCCCAGGAGGAGGCCCCACGGAGATTACACCCCCATCCCGCACCCGACCCCGCACCTAGGGCCGGGGCACTGCAGCTCAGGGGGCGGGGGGCACCAAGGCCCCTGGTCAGACAAAGGCAGGGCCGGCAAACGACCTCCCACCTTACACTATGGGTCCAGGGCTTCATCTGATCCTCATGTGTCCACCACTTCTGGTCCCAACTAAAGTCCAGCCTTCTGAGACCCAATCGCGCACTGTCCACCTCTCCTCACCCAGCACCATCCCTTCAATCAATACTCTTAAATCACATGCTGTTCAGGGTACTTTTCTTCCTGAAGGGTGATTCTAAATGACCTGGGCTGAAAGGAGCTGCCAAGGACCCAGCAGTGAGCAGGGGGACCTTGCCTTCCTGGAGTCGCTGAGGTCTCTCCTGTAAATGATTCACTAACCCCGGAGCCTCCAGGTCAGCCTTGACCCAGGAGATGATTACAACCAGTTGAAAGTGGCTGCTGGCCCATCAGTTCACTGTATGATGTTGACAACCTGTGACTGTATATTTACTCAACGGTCATTATAGACAATCAAGTTAATAATTCACTTTCCAAATGCTGCGTAATTATACAGTTAGAAGAGTTACAATAGATGTCAAATTTCCTTAAGCCTTCTGATGAATTGGTCCCAATTACCTAGTCCGGCTGCCTTTCCTCTCCTTCATCATCTCATTTTTTTTTTTTTTTTTCAGTAATCTCCTACACTTTCCTCTATTCTCATCCCCTACCTACAGCCCCATCTTTCTGCCCTGAGAAAGGGAACAGTGCAAAGTCCTTCAGTTCAAGGAATCCTCTTTAGATCACATGGTTTTGCTCCACTAAAAGGGTAAATAAGGCTAGCTCTGGAAGGTGCGTGGAAGGCTGTGTGGATGACCTCATCTGCCTCCCCGCCTCATATGCAGGAGGCTGCCTGCAGCAGCCCACGCCTCATCCCCCGACTGTCCTCGATTCTGGCACCACCCTGTGGAGGGCAGGGAAGAGGGTGCAAAGCCCTGGAGTGCTCAGCGGGGCCAGGGCTTCCCAGCCAAATGACTGGCATGTCCCTGCCCAGCCCGAGCCCCAGGCCCAAGCCCAGCCCCTGCCTATGGGATGTGCCGGAGAACAAGAGAGAAACACGTACACCCTGAGAACAAAAATGAGGCAGGGATCCCAGGAAAAGCAAAACCATTCAGACCCCCAGGCCCCCTCTACATCTCCTAAGAGCTAAACTCGGCCCTTGGCACCCTTGCTTTGTGGTCTTCACATATCCACCTCACCCACCCACCACAAGCATATAACCTGCTTTCCAGGCTCAAAGCAAGTTCTACCTCCCCTGGTAGGGCAGCGTGGTCAGCTGATCCCAATCACCCCAAGCTGCAAGGCCTGGCAGGGAAACCCAGGCAAGATGAAGATGACAGGAGGTGATGGCAGCAGAGACAATATCTTTTCTCCATTTCAATGAAATGTGATGTTTTTTAAGTCATTTTTCTAGATTCTCCACTCCCTACCTCTTTCTCTCTCCCACATGCTCCAGCACACACAACCCAGGGCTCCTGTGTTCTGAAAGGTCTCTCCCCATCCCCACTCCCACCTCACAGACGAGATGAATTTTCTAGCAGATTCCTCACCCCAAAATTTTATAATATGGTGGGAAAAGCCTTTTGACCACCATGGGGTTCTGGAATCATAAGAGCTCGGCATGCTCTCTGGGACATGAACTAGGAAAAGTCCTGCAAAAATTCTCAAATTCATGAAACCCACCGAGATACAGAAAACATCTCCGGAACCTACACTTGGTTTTAATAATGGGGATGGACTAACATTTCCTGGCTGACGGCGTGGAAAACACTCTCGGATCTAGAATCTCATTCTTCAGGGGCACTCTTGATGCCCAGAGAGGGGGCAGGCCTGGTGAAGGGGTGATTTCAACACATTTAGAACATTTGTGATCGTTCTATGTAGACAGTTTGGTGGGAGTATTTTTGTTATTTGTTCAGGTTGTGGTTTCTTTGCCTCCATTTAAAAAAAAAAATTGGAGCTGTATTTGTTTCCTGTTGGTGGTGTGGACAGAAGGCGGGTGTGTGGTGGAGGAGGTGTGTGGGGAGATGGCTGATGGATGGAGCAGGGCCGAGAATATCCGGAATTGGAGAAAAGTGAGAAATGGAGCTTTTTCTTGGCTTCCAAACAGTTGTAATTTCTACTGCCACCGCTTAGATCCTGGGCACCAGGCAGAGAGAGAGTGGGAAAAGGGACATGTGACAACTTTGCCACAAATCAGGATTTGGCATTTAAATCCACAGGAAGCAAGAAGAATAGAGGGACTTCTTATTTATAGATTCGCAGATGAATTGAATGAGATAACCCAAAATGCACTTCTTGTGTATCTGAAGGAGCAATTCCATTTTCAGACTTGGAAAGTTTCCCATAATTGAGTATCACCCGACCCCAGCAGCACGCTGCATCCCAAGGTTAAGATCGGCTTCCTGAAAACCGGGCAGAAGGCTGCTGCCGTCGGTGGTAGCTCAAGAATTCCACTTTGAAGGACAGGTTGGTACCACACTACATTTAACTGGATTCAGTTCATCTGATTATACAGTGCCTTGCTTTCTGGAATATGTAATCATCTCTTTCTGATGACATTTTAAATATCCAACTAGACAAATAATTGCAACAATAATTGATAGCAGAGTCAAGCTGGAAGATCACTGATTGGCAGAGTCCCCACCGGAACAAATCTTCTTTCTTTCAAACATTACAGGAACGATGCTTAAATCTAACTTTTGCTGATAAATGCTCAAAATCTGATTTACTGATCAACACACGGCAAGAAAACCTGCACTTCAGCCTGTGATTATTCTGTGAGGCACTGGAAAAGAATCAGGCAGTGTGATTTATATTATTTTATTTCCAATGAATAACTGCAAGGATAGTGTGGGGAGTTTGGGGAGAATCAACAGGAATAAGAGAAGTGCGGCTCTTAATACTGTGCTTCCTGAACCTTGTTGGCCAACCCTCAAGGTTTACAGCCCTTTCCCCCTCTGATGTGTATCCCATGTGGAGAAACGGTTTTGACAGGGGGAACACCCAGAAAGGAAGGTCCACAAATGATCGGCTCCACTCGGGCCTTTGAAAGCTGGTTAAAATCGCCTCAAACCAGGACTTAAATTCCACTGCCCTGAGCACTGAGCTCTGGACAGGGTCAGGAGGTCTGGGCTCAGACAGACCCCAAGGGATCTCAGGCAAGTCCCTGGGGACAGATGAGGTCCATCCAAGATACAGCCCCAAATCAACCACTGTCTACATCACGTGTTTCAATTGTAATATTCAAGTTGTTATGGTTTGGGTCACTGCTTTCAACAATTCAGACCCTGTGGAATGCTGCAATGGTCAGAAATAACTCACAGAGGAGGCTTGTCTCCGGGAAACATCAAATGAACGAGCTGGCATATTCACAGAAATAGATTACAGTAAGGAAAATCTAAAACAGAAGATGTATCTGATTGCTCCAGCCAGCGACAAAAGCAAGAACCAGGCGTAGAGTCTAAGCACTCGCATGAGAGTCTCTTTTCATTTTTTTTTCCTCCTGGTTTTCCTATTTTTTACCCCCTATTTTCTTTTCCCCTTCTTGTTCTTTCTTTATTCCCTTCCTTCTTTCTTTCTTCTTTTTCAGGCCAGGGTGGTTCCCCACCTCCCCCCACCGCACCTTGAAACAGAACCATTATAAACAAGTTCACCTCATAGCTTCTGTTAAAAATCAGGAGCTTGTTAGATGTAATGATTATCTGCACTGTGACACTTAGCTCATGCGAGGGGGCTTGTCGAACAGCTTTCCTCTAATTTGGATCTCCTCCGGTAATTAGAAAGCCCTTAGAGTTTCCGCAAATGCAGGTCACTATCGACAGCGTGTGCTTTCGAGGCTTCAAGCGCCCGTGACAGCGGTGGCGCTCCCCTCCCAGGAGCTGGCAGGGTTGTCCAAACTCTGACAGTGTCAGAAAATTCAGTCACCACGGCCACTTCGCAGGAAGTTCCAGGCAAGGTGACTGTCCACACAGTCTGTTTCCACACAGCCCAAGAGCCTGATGAAATCTGTATTCAAGTCCAGCTAAAAATAGCCCAAATGTCAGTCCTGTCTTTCTCACTCCCTCTTTTCTCTTCTCCTTTTTCTTCTCCTTTCCACCTGTCTCTCCTTTCCATCACCTTTCCATACCTCCCTTCTCTCACCTCCCCTCCCTTTACTCTCTTGGCAGAGGAGTTCAAAACAGTCACAACTCACCAGAAAGGGAAGTAGGTTTTATAGATAAACCAGGTTGCTTTTCATTGAAATAGCGGTGATTGTGGAACAGAAACTACCCCCTCCCCTTTCAAAAAACTATTTCCTTTTTTGTGTGTGTGTGCTGGTCAGTAAATGCACCTGGTGAGGTGGAGGGCAAGTCTACACTCCCAGCATGCCTCACATTTTTTTCTTAAGAAAAGGAAGACCTTGAACGGGGAAAAAAAGAAGGAGGAAGGAAGGAAAGGTTAACAACTCAAGCCAAAAGGCATATGGGGCTGAGGTCTTCTGCCCTTATCACCATGCAAAGCAAGACCTCAAAATTTAGGAAGCCTTATTTAGGAGTAATCCATTATGTGCTGGTCAGGGGCTGGAGAAGTGGGGGTGCTGGTGATGTGAAGACCATGTGTGTGTAAATTTGCATTCATTTCATCAAGTTCATCTAAATTTCATCAAGTTCAAGCAAAAAAAAAACAAAAAACAAAAAAACCCTCTGTGGCATTTGCCCAAGACTTGGCCAAAAATAGAGACCAGCATTTTAAATCAAAATAGGAAACAGAAAAATTATTTGCTCATCTTCACCCCCCACCAAACAAGGGACAGCCCTGGAGGAACAACTATCCTTTGCCACCACAGTTCCCAAGTGGACTGGTCTCAAGGCCAAAGCCCAATTCCCTAAGCAGATCTCACACGAATGCAGGAAGCTGAAGGGAATGGAACCCTGGCCTCGGAATTGCCTTAAGAACTGCAGCAGGATCCAGTGGGGTAGGGGATGCCAGAGGCTGGACTGATGAACTCACACAAACCCAGGATGAGCTCAAGTCACAGCAACCAAGAAGGGTAGAGCAAGATAACCCCAGCAAGAATCCCAAAGCTAGGATCCTCAACAGCCACGGTGGGCAGCTGACCCCAGTGGGCACCCAGGCCTCTACAGACATCCTGTGGCTTCAGCTTGGTCATTGGCCTCCAGACACCAGTCCTAGGAAAGCCTTGAGCCTTGGTGCCTTTGAGTTAACTGGGAAAAAAATCAGGATCATTTAAGATTCTGCCTGTGAGGAAAATATAAGAAAAAACCTAGACCTGGGAAATAATGTGGAAAGTAGTGAAACCCAATCGAATCATTTACAAAGAAAAACCCTGCATCCAACGTCATAAAGCTGCTGAATATTAGGTTCCTAGGAAACTGTCCCAGCAACCTAGATATGAGAAACAAAGCTTGCTATTCTGAGGTGAGAGGACTGTCTTTCACTTGGGATAGTCAAACGTAGTCTGTAAATATCAGCATTGCTCTTTGTGAACACTGGGCTGAGCTCAACCCAGAGAAGTCAAGTATTTCCCTAAGGTCACACAGCAATTCCACATCTCCCCAGAAAAACCCTTTTGCCCAAGAGATGGCTTTGTCTTCTCTCAGAAATATATATTGCTTACCAGATCCCCATTTTCAAAAGGAGGGCTGGGGAATGAGACTGCACATTTTAGTGTTTCTTTCCCAACTTTCTTTCTCCAACCCTCTGCTCTGGCTCTCTCCTTTCACATACCCACATAGGTGCACACATATGCACAAGCACACACACACACACACACACACACACAAAATCTGTTTAGTATATATAGGGATCTATTTCTATATCTACCCAAAGATATACATCTATACAGATTTACATCTATATCTAACACCACTGCTTTGGTCAAAAATAGAGGGACAGCAGCAAGCTCTTCTCCATTCTGAAATGGATTTGACTGAAAGGCTGCTGAAGGGTCAAGACCTCCTGGGGAGGTTGGTCCTCAAACTTTCACCATCACCGCACTGATGGTACAGTGGACCATGGCTCATGGACCATGGTGGACCATGGCTCATTCGCAGAGAACGCCTTGTGACTCATTCTCTCCCCCACACATCAGATGGAGACACCAACCACAGTTCTACCAGCCTACCTTGCCCCACCTCCAACTGGGCACTCATGCCTTCTTCCCAAACAATGAGACAACACAGTGGCCAAATGCTCAGAGTCCACTTTATGGACATATGTATAGTTAAGTACTGAAGTGAGAAATTCAAGAAAGCTATGCTTAGACTGCACATGCACACTCATATGCATGTTCACACAAACACGTTTTGCACAGAAGTGGGAGGTATGATGGATTAGCTGGTAGACTATTATAAGACCCACAGGAGCTCCAACTCCATATGAGGACTGGATCTGGAATGTCTTCCAGGAAGACCTTTATGCATTAGACGGTTGACCAAGGCAGCGTTAAAGCATTAGGTGATACACCAACACATCCTGGTATGACAGAGAAGCAGCCCATAGTCTCAAAATGACCACACCTCTTCATGGAGCGGCATTTCTGCCCAACACCCTGTGAAGCCACTTGTCTCTCAAGCCTGGCCACTGCTCTCGCCCTGCATTCCCCTTTCATGTTTTCACCTCTTTCCCTGCTAAATGAAATAGAATCAGGACAAATTAAACTTTCATTTTAAGACTGCTATTCTATCAGAATGAAAAGGACTCAGGAAATTCAAAACTAAAGCAAAACATCCCTCCTATGAATCTAACTTGACTATTCAGACATCTCAGAGTCCTACAAACAGGGTATCTGCCTGCCTTTGATATGTTACTCGCCACGGGCCTCTGCCACAGGCAGGAAGGGGAATGCCAGGGTACCCCTCTAAGTCTGTGAAGCTCTAACCTTTTATCCATGTAATAATCTACTTAATATAGTGTTTTGTCTTTAATCGGAGAAAGAATAAGATAATTTGATATCCCATAAAACCCCCTAACCTATATTTTCCAAGTCCATTAGGCAGTCCTTTTGCGTTAGCGTCAGCACATCACACATTGCACCTCCCATCAGGCTTTCGGGTGCAGCCCATAGCACCCCACACCAAGATCGGGAGAAGAAAACTCAACCATGGGCAGGGGGTGGGTGGCGTGCAGTGGGCAGTGACTTTTTCGTCATCTGTATGGAAATGGGAAATCATCTTCTCAAATGGAGATTACCTTCCCTTGGGATCCTTCTGGAGGGCTATAAATAATAGAACATACTAAACAACACTATATATTTAAAAAATGAACACAGAATCAGATTAAGGAAAAACTAAATTATACCGTTATAAAATGCAAAGTGAAAAAAAAAAAAGCATGAAAAAGGTGTCCGCCCATCCCCTTTGGTTAGCCCTACTCTCTGGCAGCCAAACCTGCCTTAATAAGGGTGTTCAGGGATACTATTTCTCACTCCCTTATTTATAAGCAATGGAATGCAAAAAGTGAGAGGCTTAATTTCAATGCAGTCATTTCACCATCAGCTATTCTAACTAAGGAAGCTGCAGAAAAGTGAAGACTGGAAATTTATGAACACTTTGTAAGAAACCTGGATTAGAATTTAGTCTAAATATGTGAGAAGAACCTGGGCATATGGCATAAATGTAAGATACAAATGATCTGGGAACCTCTACCTCTAGGCATCTTATGACTCAGTTTTCCCGTCTCTAAAATGGAATCCCCTAACCAAATCTGAGGAAACATTATTAAAAAACAATTGGATTTTGATGCTTGGTAGAAACCAACACAATACTGTGAAGCAATTATCTTTCAATTAAAAATAAATTTTAAAAAAACTATTGGATGTTAAACTCTCACAAATAACCCTCTCTTTGTCATTAGTTTTGAGCTGGTTTTTGAAAAACACAAGAATAATACATATAATGCATTCTCATTCTGTAGATTCACGAACGTTATCCTGGAAGAGTCTGCCTCATTGGCTGTTGAAAGAGACTGTTTCTTTCTTTCCTTCTAGAAACACAAGGAGTGAAGTTGGCTATTTCATCAAAGCCTGTAGGACACCTGAGTCATCGTTTTAACTGAACAATTTCTCCAAGAATTCAACCACGAGACAGGGAAGAAGCCCATCTCTGCAGTGTGTTGGGAAATGCCATTGACTTTTCCCTGATTCCTCTCCTCTGTCCTTGGCAATCCAGTTACGATCTGACAGCATTTAAAGATGACAGTACTTGAGGTAATAGGACAATGCCATAACAGGATTACAGCAAATGTGAAAGAAAGGACACACGTAGGTATTGTCATTTAGGTAATGTCATCTATGATCAGTTTTCGTTTCATTTTTTGCTGACACAGAAGTCAGTATCACTTATACAATTCAGTGTAAACCCTGTTATGGCTAGAGATAGTTGGCTTTCCCAATGAAAGGAAACACATTTCAGGGGATTCAGGGAAACTTTTCTAGTTTTGGTTAATGCAAAAAAAAAATAACAATAAAAATTTTAAATCAGTGACCAAAGAATAAAAATTAGCCCGAAGTCACTACCACCCCAAATTATCTTCAAAGAAAGGAAGAAAACATTGCTGTTGGTCATAAACAATAGGAAACCAAGAGGTTCCTGAAGAATGTCTTTAACGCCAGTGGAACAGTTGCTTTAGAGAGTTTGGGGAAGACAAAGTGGAAACACCTAACTACCTTCACTCTGGGGAGCTGGTCAACAGCAGTCCACCTGCCGACAGGTCCCTGTTAGTCATTTACACCCTTTCTCATCCCATTTCCTTTTTGTCGTGTGGCCCATAGCACATCCACATAATACCAGCTCTTGGAAGTCAGTTCTACTCTACTACCTAATTAACTTCTGCCACTGTGAGATTTTCCCCAAAGCTGCCAAGTCTCCTAGAAGCTTACATTCCTTTTGCAGTGAACACACAACTACCCTGCCTTCTGCTAAAATGCCCTCCTCATTGTCCAGGACCAGAAGCCATGCTGTACACCAAGTGATCAACCACAGACAAAAAAAGCTTGTTTGACCAACATCTGTCTCAAAAGAAAACTCTGGCCAGGAGGAGGAAGTACCATGACGGAAGCTACAAAGATGTTCTGACCACTTCAAATCCTAATAGAAGCTAGTCCTCCTCTAGAACATTCTGGGTTCACTAGGGTCTCTGCTTTCCTTTTGACTCTCCATGCATCCCTGGCTAATCTCCTGGGCCCCAAAAACCTCCCTTCCCCTCTCAAATGTCTATTTAATACTCCTATATAAACTTTTCTCTTACATCATCCAGAAAAGTGCATTTGGGTTCAGGTTAGTTTAAAATTCTTTCAGGCTTTTCTTCCTCCTCTCTGATTTCCTGTTCATATCCAAGGCCAAGCTAAAAGTCTGCTGGTCACCTTGGCATAAAGAATCACTCTCTGCCTTTCCTGACCTTAAGGAGCACACATTCCCTGCACCACCCTGGACACATAACCAGTCCTTCCATCGCTCATTACCTCTCAATGCCCCTCCTTAATTCTACACCTTCCCAATGTGCTCCTGAACTGCAAGGACTCTGTCTTCCATTTATTTTTATTTCATTTCAAAGGACCCAGCACAGCATGTGATATATGATATACATATATCTTAGAAACTCAACAAATAGTGGTTAAATGACTGATTTGCCTTCCTAAAAGGAAAGTTATTTTTCCAAGTATCATTTCTGTTCATAATGACAATTTTAACCATCTCTGTAGCCACAAACAGTTCCCTTCTGATATCTGCTTGTATTTCCAGATAAAAAAAAGGCAAGTGGCAGTAACCTGTTATGCTACACAAAGATTAGCAGTAATATCCACCCTCTTTAAACAGCCATTCCACACCCTAGAGAAGAGCAGAAGTGAAGCCCAGGCACCAACCAGAGCATGTGCCAGGTTGATTGAGTCTGGCTGTCAGTTACCAAAAACTAACATCTTTACAGGAAACTCATCTTTAAGTCTGCACAGCCCTCTAGCTCAATTTCAACCTTGGTCAGCTGCAAAGACGTTAGGTTTGGCTGAAGCACACAATGAAGGCAAAACGCTAAGCTCTAAAAACATACTTTTAATATTCTCTTGAATCTAGCATCATCAAAAAGGACTTCACTCTGAGGCCAGAGAGAAGGAAACATGGCCACTTTATCTATCCTAGTTTGTAAAGGGAACTCCCTAGAAAAATGAGGGCAACAACTAATTTAACTATTATTTGTAATGTCGCCCTCAAGGCACAGGCTGGGCTGAATGTTCATATCAAGGCATCCAGGGCATCCCTTTTCCATCTTGACAGCCAAGTCCCGGAGTCAGGCCTTGTGCCCAGTGCAACCCAACGCCACACACACGGAGGTTTTCCGTGTAAGGATTCAAATCTACATGGCCTTAGCATAAGCTAGGCTCAGAAAAGGCAGTCCCCTCAAGTCTACCAAATGAATGAGGAAAGTCTAGATGTCACATGTACGCTGACAACCTTAAGTTTTGCATGAGAGATGATTTGCAGAGGAAGATGGATGTTAAAAACACAAAAATTCTCACTTTACAGGAATTCACCAGACAGTCACACGGTTGGGATCACCCTCCACCCAAAGAGAAGATATATCAGTGAGTAAGACTGACTCAGGCATATTCTCCCCTTTTATATTTTAAAGCCCTCTGGTTTATGAAATAAATCCCCTCCCCTTACTGTTCCTCACCTCACACACTCACAAGTGCTCATGAATTTCTCACATGTGCTCTGCTCATGGTGGAAAGCATCATCTCAGTCTGCTTCTGCCTCTCTCCAGGCATTACCGACTTCCATGAAATCTCCAAAGCCAAATCTCTAAATCTGCCCAGAGATGGCTAGAGTCTTGAGATGATGCAAACAGTTAAAAGCTAGAGACAGACAGACAGCCTTCCATGATGGTCCAATTCAAGTGTTGGTTTTTATTTTTTAGCCTTATTGGGGCATAATTTACATACAACAGTCACTTACTTTAAGTGTACAGTTTGATGAATTCTGCTAATTGTATACAGTTGTAGAACTTCCACCAAAATCAGACAGAGGACATTTCCATCGCTTTAAAAAGTCTTCTCATGCCCCTTTGCAGTCAATCCCTTCTCCTAATCCCCTGACCCCTTTTAAACACTGATCTACTTCTCATCATTTTAGTTTTGATTTTTCTAAAATCTCATGTAAATGGAATCAAACTGCATTAAACCTTTTAACTTCTTCCACTGAGCAGAATGATTTTGAGATTCATCCATGTTGTTAGATGTATTACCATTTCATTCTTAAATTGAATATTCCACTGTATGGCAGTACTGCAATTTGTTTATCCATTCACCTATCGACTGGCATTTGAGTTGTTACCATTTTTTGACTATTAGGAACAATGTTCCAATGAACATTTGCATATATGTATTTGTATGAATGCATGTCTTTATTTCTCTTAGATAAATAATATCTAGAGGAACTCAAGTTTTGAGAACACAAAAAAGTTTTTGAGTTTGAGAGTCCAGGGAACCCCCATTTTGTCACCTTACAGCCTGTCCCATCCCCATCCTCCTAGTCCTCAAGGAATTCAACTCCAAAGCCTGTATCGCAGCCTGGCTCAATTAGCAAATGTCACCTTATTCCAAGCAGAGACCTTTCTGATACTCTAGTGGAATGATGGGAAATGACCCCAAAACATTTTTATAATAGCCATTCTTTAGGACTGAGACCCCCTTCTGAGTCAGGAGTAACTATTAAATGTGGTGCTGAGAGTCCTGAGAGCCTCCCCCTCTCCAGGTCAGAAAGGGGGGTGACTGACCTCCCCCACTAGCTGTGTAATTGAACAGCAGCCAAGGGTCCTGAAGATAACTTCTACCTTGCCAAAAGGCCTTGGGAAGGAAGACAACATCAAGGCCTCCCTCGGAAGGGCCCCCAGCTGCTGCCCAGAGCTGTGGACACAGAGAATCCCCAGATGATGTGAGGATTCCCCCTCCCCTCTCCCCTCCCTCACTGGCTGTGACAGGGCAGGGCTAGGAGACAACAGGTGACCACGAAGCAGAAAGCTCCTTGAGGGAGCTGGAGCCTTGAGACTGGAGCTGCAGTGGCCCCCAGCAGCGGCAGAGGCAGGCCAAGAGAAGATACAGGAAGTGGAGGGAGGGCGGACAAAAGAGGGGCAGCCACCTTAAATAGAAAAACAACTCAAGGGGAAGTGAAGGGAAGTCGCTCAGTCATGTCCAACTCTTTGCAACCCCATGGACTATACAGTCCATGGAATTCTCCAGGCCAGAATACTGGAGTAGGTAGCCTTTCCCTTCTCCAACCCAGGAGAAGGTTTCCCTTCCCAAACCAGGGTCTCCTGATTTGCAGGTGGATTCTTTACCAACTGAGCTATCAGGGAAGCCCAAACAAATTGAGAATGAGCCAAGTGAGGCTCAACACAACTTACTGAGTTATAACACTATTTCCAAATGTAAGACTTTGCTTGTCCCAGATATGCAATTACATGGCTTCTCCATCCATGGGATTTTCCAGGCAAGAATACTGGAGTGGGTTGCCATTTTCTTCTCCAGGGGATCTTCCCAACCCAGGGATTGAACCCGGGTCTCCCATGTGAGGGCAGACTCTTAACCGTCAGAGCCACTGGGGAAGTCCCAAGAAAACAAAACAGAGACTGCTACGGGCAATAAACTGAGAAAGGGAAAGTGAAGCCCTGTGAGTGAGGTGCACCTGCATTACTTAGGAGACCTACGCAAATCCTCATTTATGGGGCAACACATCTCTTACCTATATAGACTGAGGAAGCATGAGGCAGTGGGGAAGATGGTGCTGGCAGTGGTTCGGGACTGAGAAGATGGGAGGCTGGGAGATAGGAGGCAGGGAGCCCTGGCTTCTCATCCGTGCACTGACACCATCTGGTCTGGTGACCATGTCGGGTCTCGTCGCTTCTGCGGAGTTCAGTTGCCCCACGGTAAACAAGGAAGTTGGAGTAAATGATCTCTAATTCTCTAATGTCTTAAAAATCTTGTGTCATTTTTGCAGAGATGGGAGTACAGGGAGAGGAGGGTAGAAATGGCCCAGAGCTGGGTGGGATAAAATATTGAAGGAAGAAGAGTGTATACATTCCAACTACCTAATCTCCAACTGGCAGAGCCAGACCGGGGGAGATACAGACTGGTCCTGGCTCACTCCTAATGTTTCACCACCAAACTCTATTTTTTCAGCTGGAATTTAAAAATTGACTCATATGTAAAATGGGAATAATAATAGTATCTGCTTAATAGGAGTTGTTATGAAAGTAAAATGAGTTAATATTTGTAAAGTACTTAGAAATGAGAAAGTACATACACTTTATTGTGAAATAAAACACATGCCTCCTGGTATTTGTTACACCTCAGCAAAAATGAGGTCATCAGTTCCTTTCCCAAGAGGAAGTTGGGATCAGGGGAAAAGGGAAGAGGGGGAGCATAGATCAAGAAATTCAAGGTTGGAGGGAGGGGGCAGTTGGGAATGCAGTTTCCAAGCTACTGTGCTTATAGGCATCCATATATGACCAGTGGATGGAGAGATGGACAGATGAAAACAGACAGACAGTGATGAGGTGGGGAGAGTGCGTTCAAGGGAGCCTTCACCTCCTTTACAATTTGGGGAGGGATGACCTAGTCTACCTGCCACGGCATACAAATAATTTTATTCCTCTTGAGTAACAAAATCCAATTCTCCACCAACAAAAGAACCTTTTGAAAGAAGCCACCTGAGCGCAGTCACAGACCCAGAGATCGGCCACTCCTCTTCCACCCCACCCTCGTGCCCACCCCAATCAGAGGCCAAGCCCTTCCATGGGGCCTTTGATAAAAGCAACTGTTGGCCTGCTCCAGACCAACACAGTTGTGTTGACCCTGGTGGGTTTTGGCTAAGAGTAGATGCCACAGCTCCTTCCTGGCCAGCTTGGGACTCTGTACTAGAATCAGCAAGCTGTTCATATTTGTGCACACCTGGACACTGACCAGCTGTATCTCTTCAGCTGTATCTCTCTGGATAGCTCCCAAGTCCTGCCTATCTTCCTTTCTTATCACAGGGATGGCAGGCAGGGTTCATCAGTAAATCAGGGTGGAACCCCTTAGAAATGAGTCCAGTCTGGCCAGTGGAGGCAGTCAGTTTGTATCCCAAGTTGGGGTGCAGAAATTATTATGGTCCCTGTGCTTTGAGAGTTTGGAGTACATATTCATAAAAGACGTTTGGCAAACTCCCTTCCTGCTCAGAAACAGACACCTCATTGCTCCTCCCCAACCCAATCCCCTGCACTGTGGGAGCCTGGGGCAGAGATAACTTGGGGCAAACAGCAACTCCAGATTCTAAATGGCATTGTTGTTTCTGTGAGTCTAAAATTTCAAGGATATTTTCAATCTTCTTAGAATGTTTTTTAAAACACCTAAGACATAATCTATAAATCCTGGAAAGACTGCCAGGAAAGGGGAACACAAACTAAACAAAAGGGGACCAGGGCCACTCTCATGTGAAAGCTCAACGTATGATGAAGGCTTTTAGGATAACAAAGAGGGGGGATGAAAGAAAGCTATGCGTATGCATATACAGAGGAAATGGGTTAGGAGAACATGGATTTGCTCATGAAATCCCAGAATTCTAGCACCAGGAAGGGTCCCTGGAAACTGGGAAAACAAACTAGGACCCATAAAATGGAAGTTGAAAAAAAAAAAAACACCATTTACAGAATGCCTTCCCTCGTGAGGTGGGGCAGGCTGCCACCAACTGGGAAAGGGGAGAGCTGACTATCCCAAAGATGTCACTAAAGGGGCAAGTGCTGAGCCCTCTGAGGCAGAACTGGAAACTTTTTGAAACCATTTCCCAGCAGAGACAGACCTGGTGCTGACCATCTGATGACAAGTCATCCTTGTCCTCTGGTCAGTTCCGACACACAGCCTAAGTGGGCTCAGAGCAGCAGTCGGCAGGCGCAAAGGGCAAGAGAAAAAGTGACGTCATCTTCCACTTGGCCACTAGTTGGAGACAAGGATTCGAGACATGGACGATGAGTCCCTCTCTCCCTTTTGTACTGCCCTCTTGCCTAACAGATGTCTCTGTCCCAGCATCTCTTAGGGGCCTGGGCCATTTCCGGGAGGCAAACTCTGATCACATAGAATTTAGTTCTAGGACAGCCAGCCCTCTGCATTCCATTATAAGCTCTCTCTGTGTTCCCAAGAGGAGTCTTAGCCAACTCCTTCCTTCCTCTGACCTCCCTCACTGTGCACCACTGCAGTATTCCTGAAAAGCAGTACATAAACTGAATTTCGGTAAAGCAAAGCCCATTCATTCTTCCATCAATAAATCGTAAGAGATGACTGAACACAACTTAGCACCTAATTTCTGTCTTCACTATACTGTCTCCCCAATTATTTCATGAGAAGTCTTGTTTCCAAAGAGACTACCAGTTCTCCAAGGAAGGAAGCATGCTCCCTACTTCTTTCCCAGGGTTGGATACACAGAGTGCTGGGCACATACCTGTCGGTCAAGGAGTCTGATTCTCTTTAACTAGCACCCTCTAAACTAGAGCTATGAGTCTATTTGCTTGCAGGCTTCCTTTTCTACCGAGGTCCTTCACCAGAGTAGTTAATGACCTGTAAACACTTTCTGAGGTAGACAAACATTCCATCAAAGAGAAATACCACTGAGGATCCTTTGGTAAAGTGAAAAAAAAAAATCTTTTGTAAAATGACGCATCACCTTTTTACTGCTCTATTTGATAAATTCAGATTTTTCACAATATGGACAATTCAAGGATGTATAAGCTATCTTCAAGTCAACACCTAGAAACCAGTCAGCAAACTATCGGAGAGCTATGAAGTCTAGACTCAAACCTCAGCTCCTGAACTGAATTGGAATGTTCCAGGTAGACACATCTGTGGCCTCTAAAATCAGGAAATCAGCTGAAAATTCAATCAGCACTTACAGTTAGCACCTACCTCATGACCATATCCTCTCATGGTGATGATAATGGCCATGATGGTAATAATAACAATAGCTGCCACTGAAGAGCACTATACAGCTGACAGAGCAATTTAACAACCTGTCCTTTCTTGGAAGGTCTTCTAGACCAGTCTCATACTCCCCCTTTCTCTGTGTTACCACCTTATCTTCAGCACACATTTCCCCCAGAGGGCTCTGCAACCTCTTTTGTCCCATTTCTCTCTTTGCCAGTGAGAAGATAACACTCTAGTAGAGAAATGCTCCAAAGGGTGCTGTGCTTGGTTCTAAATGAAACCATATCAGCCAAGGGCCACCACAAGAACCCACAAGGTTCAAGCACTGCTGAGATGGCAGGGATCCCCAGGGCAGCCCCTAGAGAGGCAGATCTGGTCCTCTGGGGAAGGACATTGCTTCAAGCAAGGCTGGGGTGAGTTCAAAGTCCCTGGAAGGTGTCGGGGTGGGGGGAGCTGGATTGGGTCAGACTCTAAGCAAGAAGGGCCTCTGGGAGATGGGTGTGGGGTTCTTCAAGGGGACACCACAGCCCTGGGCACAGAGGTGGTGAGTGGAGATAATGCCCACAGTGATAACCAGCAGGGCTCTCCTGGACACTGCAGGCTGGGCAAGGCCTCAGAGACAGCTCACGGGACATGTGGCAGTGTGCTCCGAGGAGAACTCCTCCCCACCGGTGACCCCTATCAGTGCCGACCAAGCACGCAAGATGTACACCCAGGCTGGGCTGGACACAGGGGTGTCCGCAAGGTTGCCGGGCATGCACTTGGGAGGTGGGAGGTGACAGTGCATTGTGCATGTACCAGGGAGGCACCCTGAAGCACTGGGCTGCCCCATACCCACTTTCCTTCCTAGAAGTGGTCTGGGGCATTCATAACATAGCCACCTCTGGCACATGGGCACATTTTCCAAATGATAATGCATGCTAAGTTGCTTCAATCCTGCCTGACTCTTTGCAAACCTATGAACCATAGCCCCCCAGGCTACTCTCTATCCATGGGATTTTCCAAGCAAGGATACTGGAGTGGGTTGCCATTTCTTCCTCCAGGAGATCTTCCCAACCCAGGGATCAAACCCACGTCTCTTATATCTCCCACACTGGCAGGCAACTTCTTTACCGCTAGCACCACCTGGGCTTGTTTTCCAACTTTTAATGGCAAATGGGTTTAGTGTGCTGGAGAAACGTGAGCAGGGGTGAGCTGACCCATCCATCTACTCACCAACACATATCATCAGGAAAGAGGGAAGCAGGCTGATGAGGGAAGAGGGAAAAGGAAGCCAGAAGCCAGCGGGGCTGCTGAGGTCACCTGCAGGTCCAAGGTCAGCCCAGATTCGCCCCATCATTTGCCAGGCTGCTGATTTTCTGAGAAGCATGGAGACTTGGCTGCTAAAGGAAATCGCTCGGGTTTGTGTCGTAAGCCATATGTACCCTGCACACACGTTTGAATCACCCGTAAACTTGATCAACCTCAGATGACTGGCCAACTCCTGAAGTAACCGCATTTCTCTAACAGAACAGGAAGCAAGCAGGGTGCGGGATGTGCAGCAGGGGCAGCAGCTCCTCCCATTTTCCCTTCCCCCAACTCTCTCTGCACACCGCACGGAAAGGGAAGGATGCCACAGGGGCGACTCACATGGAAGGCTACCCCAGGCAGGTCCCCTGGAACTCAGGTTCCCAGAGCTGCGGTCACCTTCTCCCATCTTTGGGCCCATGCCAAGCTAGAGGACAATGTCTGCCCACAGAGCCGGGCGAGGCTGGCAGGGCTCGGGCCAGCCACACATGCTGGGCAAGGTCAGCAGACAGCATCCATCGGTAGGCCGTGCCGCACTTTCAGCCCATAGAGCTGACAAGTCAAAAGACCACCATGCCTGTGCTTCCAGAGCCATGCCTCTGTGATAAAACACACATCCTGCAACACCTCTGAGTGACCTAGAGTCAAGCGGAACATTTCCTCCCAGTGGACAGGAAAGGTAATTCACTCCATTTTACAGGTGAGGAGCCTGAGGCTCAATGGGGTTGGTTGGCTTGTTTCAGGCCACCCGAGGCCAATGGCTGAAGGAACTCAGATGTACCTGGCTTTATGGAGGGGCTGACTTCTCAAGACAATGTCTGCCAATCTCCCTACACCTACCCATCTACCCCAGGGACCATGCAGGACCAAAGTGTGGACCATAGTGAAAAAACTCACTCAGCCTTGAGGGAAGAGGCTGCCGTGAAACAGGTCTGGAGGTCAACACCTAGACTACAGTGTGCGCTGGAGAGAGGGGTGCAGAGGCCGGTGCTGTCTGATACTCCGTCTTCTCATTTCTCCCTCCTCTCGGCCTCCCAGCTCATAACCTTCAAGACTCCGAGACCCTGTGTTTACTGCCCCACACCCAGCTCCAGCAGCTGGCTGGCCTCCAGCAGGACTGAGACTCTGAGGGAGAAGGCGCCAGCCTTACTCCTCCCCGCAGGCCAGGCCGGGCCTCCACGGGTGTGCCCACCCCACCGCCCGGCAGCCTGCTCTCGAGCTGTCTTTTGTCTCTCATCTGGTCTGCTGCAGCTCTCCCAGCTCCTTCTCCTCCTTTCAGTCCTCTGCCCAGGCCTGCCTAAGGCTGCTTGCCAGAACGATTGCATGTCAGGGCTCTGCCCAGGGCACTGAGGGTTGGGACTCCCACAGTCCTGTTTCTCTGGCCAGGGTGGATCACCCAGAGGCCTGGAAAGGTCTGGAGGGAGCCCCTGGGGCCACAGAGGGGCTATGTTTAGAGAGGCAATCCTGACGGTGCCACTCTGGGGAGGAGAGAAGGGACAGGTGAGATTCCCAGGGCCAGTTTCCTCAGGCTGAGCCACCTCTGACTTCTCCATCCCCAAACCACACCCCTGCTGGCTGACAGACATGCCTCCAGATTATGGGACAACGGGAGCAGCAGTAGCCTGGCCAGGGCATTAATCCCCGGCAGGAACGCACGCTGGAGCAGGCAGATAGTGACACCGGTAAGGAAGGAAGGGGAGGCCCTGAGAAAGACAGGGGAAGAGTGGAAAGGACAAGGGGTACTATCAGCGCTCCACTTCTCCCAACCCCCAGGGACCAAGTCCAGGGCCAGGCTGCAGGCTGCCACCCCTCGAGACAGCACCTGCCAGCAGGCCAGGTATCAGGTTGGTGGGCCTGGAACTGCAAACCCAGACCTGAGTGGGCCACGTGAGCTCAAGCCCAGCTGTGTCAGCAGAGGGGGCACTCAGGCTCCCTGAATTAGATTCTGGAATCTTCATCTGCAGGACTTCCTGGCTGTGTGATCCAACGCAGTTCTTTCTCTGAACCTCAGTTTGTTCATCAGTAAAATGTACATGACAATGGTGTATTGCCAGTCTGCTGGGGTTGCTGTGGAAACTGATTAAAATAGTGTCTGCGAAACAGTCAGCCCAGAGCAGGAACTCAGGACCTGCTAGAACTCAGTCACCTCGCCCTGTGGGCTCACAGCACTCCTGAATCTCCGAGTCCTCATCTGTAACATGGGAGAAGACTTAACTGTTGGTCCCAATCATGGTCAAGTAAATCAGCCACAGAGGCCTCCAACACCACATGCTCAGCTCTCAGCTCTCATGCTCAGAGACCTGTTCCTGGGAAAGTGTTAGCGAATATCCAATTTTACACTTATTTACATCCTCATTCCAGAAATGCTACCTTCATTCCACTTGATATATAATGGCACCCAATTCCATTCATTTGTTCCAAACATGAACTGTTAATGGTGGGGAGAATAAAATGAAATGAGCCTCATTGCTTGGCTTCAAGGAGCTCACAGTCTAGCAGCTCTAACCCTTATTGATCTGTTAACAGACATGGAAGTGTCTCAGGAAGCTGTGGGTCCTTCAGGGAAATGAAGGACACCTTCGTAACAGGATTACTTGCTTCCAAATGGTTTATAAGTTCTTTTTCAGGTGCTCACCTAAGTGGCAAGAGATGAAGACCTTTCCGAAGTATTGAATTGCTTCCTTAATCACAGCAGTGTGCTCATCTCATGTGAGTACTTGAGGAGGGGGGTCAGAAGAAGCTACACTGAGAAGTTGTACCAGCCTCCCTGCATTCCAGAATGGCCTCTTCTAGTTATTTTACTAGTGAATGACGGCACGGGCTAATATTATGTTTCTTTCTCCACAATTTGCATTGCATTACGTGCAATCGCAGGCTAACAAGGTTTCAGGGAAGAGCAGATCAAAAATAAGCCTCACTCCATGGAGAAGCTTTGCCACCAGAAGTCCTGGAAACCTGACAGCTTTGCATGTTGCAACAATGCAACTCAAGACTATCAGCAACATATAAATATTTGTACAGACACTTATCAAGGCAACAATCAGCTATCAGGTCCCTCAGAAGTGAGCTGATGTGCTTTACAGTTTATGGTCTTGATTTGTAAAAGTCGGCAAAACAAAGCCACACACAGCAGATTTGCTAAGTTCCAAAGTCAGAGAGTAGGTAAATAGTGCAAACGTGTTGGCTTCCCTCCCTGGCTCACTTCTATGGGGTGTGAGCAAACGGAAAAATAAACCATCGGAAAAAGTCTCAGCCTAATAAAATTACACAGACAGAATGACTTCTTCGTGAAACCCAGAAGGGTAGCGCGGTCGGTCCTTGTTAGCACATATCTGTGCTCTGTCGTGATCCCAACTCCTGGCTCCCAGGTATTGCCCCAGAATGGTCCCAGTGGCTTCCTCTCTTCATCTTCCTCCTACATCAAAAAGTATTATTCACGCCCAATTCCATGCTTTCGAATAGTAAAATGTGCATTTAAACAATACCAAAGAGAATAAATTTGTCTCTGATTGTGGTAATATAGTTGAGTCAGAAAAAGCACTTGACTGGTAATCAATAGACATAAATTCTATAGATTCCCCTGGTGGTCCAGTGGTTAAGACTCTGGGCTGCCAGTGCAGGGGTCATGGGTTTGATCCCTGGTCAGGGAACTAAGATCCCACATGCTGCACAGTATGGGTCAAATGGTAAAAATATATATATATATACATATAAAGATTAACTTTTTAAAAAAGACATAAATTCTAATTCTGTCACTAAGAAGCTGTGTGACCAGGAGGAGGCACTTCATCTCTAAGAGAACAAAGTTTCTCATGGGTAAAATGAGATGGGGGAGGAGTGAGTGAGACGGAGAGAACACCCATCCATCCGGGGCTTGTCCCTTACTCTCTTCCAAACATCACCTGCTTGGGGCCCACAGCCCATCTAGGGTGGATAGCTACTTGCTTGGAGCAAAATCAATGTGTCTGTCATCTTAATATGCATGGAATGTGTTTAAATAAGGATCAAAGCCAGTCAGGAAGGTATCTGTGGGGAAGGGAGCAGATCCAGACCAACTCACTGCATCTGCCTTAGGGGTGGGAGTAGGGGAGGAAGCCACCTCCTGCAAACTGGGTCCCCCCCAATGCCAGAAGGGAGGAGCCCCATTCTGAGGCCCCTGCTGTCTCCAAGCAAGTGAAGGACAGACTGAGGTCCAACCGGGAGACCCAAGGGAGAAAAGAGGGGTAACTGCAAAGGAACCTCATTTCTCAAGGTTCTTAATAACACCCTCATCCATGCCACCCACTACCGACTGGGCAGATGTTCCAGGATGCAGACTTCGCCCTGCGAGACAGAAGCTCTTGCTCCCTTTGCACAACACCACAATTTCCTCTCCACCGTCTCTCCTCCACTACTCCAGCACAAGGCATGAGCCTCCTATGTACTCCCTAGACTTCTCAGCACTTACGACCCAAGATTCCAGGAAGGAATCTGCAGCGCTCAGGCCTGAACGCTGTCCAGACTCCAACACCAGGGCCTGTCCCACATCCACGCCGTGGTTTCCACACCCAGCAGTTCTCACCCAGCCCTGGAGGGCCTTCAGCAAATACCCAGATGGCCCCGACAGGAGAGTGTGGCCTCCCGTGAGGGCTAATTTAACCCACACCAAAGAGCTGAGAGACAAGATATAAACCCAGTGCCCACTGAGAGGGACAGTATTCTGGCTCCTTTGTCAGAATTCAATTCTTTTTTGTAAACTTTTAAAAATTAGACAGTAATTTGCATGTATCTAAACCTTCTGAAAATTGACTTTTATCAATTTTTTTAAAAAGGAAAAAAAAAAAAAAAACAGAAGGAAAGGAGCAAGGGAATGAAAGACATTGAATGTTAAGGCTCAACCAAACCAAAACAGGAAGGAAGGAAGAGAAAAGGGGGCAGGGAGGAAGGAAATGAAAGACAGTGAGCATCAAGGCCCTACCAGACGAAAACTTCACATTTTCCCTGCCTGTCAAAAGCATTCTCCACTTCGGGAGGCATATTCTGAGAACTCTGAAAGTATCACTGGGCCTTCACCACCTCTGTGCCACAGCGTCCTGGTCTCTTTTTTGACTCATACTTGCCTGGCAGGACTCCCCCGAACAAGAGAGGGGCCCACTGAGCCTGCGCACAAAGAGAACCAGGGCCCAGGGCTCACATGGATGGCACGGCTCCCGCCTGGCCATCCATGCGCAGCTGCGGGAGCAATGATGAAGCTGCATGGTCTTCCCAAAGGTCTGTCGGGTCCACCCTTCCCTTTCTAAGCCTCCCCGGGGCTCACCCAGCCCAGCCACCCACTGCAAAGGTAAAGAAGGCCACCAACCTGAATGCCAGCTTATTACACATGTCTGAACCTTCCACCCTGCCTGCGCACTCTCCCAGAGAGGGAAGTAGGACAGAACAAAGAAGTCACCCTCGACCCCTGGGGTTTCACACTTACACTAATGCTCTTTTTGGAATGGCAGCTCAGCATCCTGGAACCCAGGAAAAGTAGAAGCAAAAGGCGAATCAAAAGTCAAGGGGGTTCCCCGCCTGTCTCCCCCACCCCCACCCTCCTCCTTAGAGCCTTGGCTCAGCATTGCAGCAGGTCGAGGATAAGCCCCAGAATCAGGTGCCACTGCTCCCCAGGAAAACAACCTAAAGTATTTACTGAGAAGCTCCTCCAGGTTAACATTGCCCCTGGTGCTTTCGGACCGTGGAAATAAATTCTTGAAATTATACAGAAAAGCAGAATGTCAGGTACATTTCGGTCCCTGCAAACTCTCCGAGAGCAGACTAACCCCTGTCACCTGTCTCCCCACAGCTTCCCTGCCCCAAAGCGCTCCAGGTCCCTCTGTCTGCCCTGTGGGCGGACTGAGCACGGGAGCAGGGACTGTGGAGGCCTCAGTCCAGATCCTAAGTTGACCCTGAAGCTGTGTGAGACCAGACGAACCCTTTACCCTCTCAGGCTTAGACACCACCTTCCCTGCCTCTTTACAAGGTTACTCATGAGGGAAGACTCACATATGCTGCTGCTCACCCAAGGGCTTATTCCAGAACCGTAAATACACACCATGATTTTACATCTAGTCCCATTATTAAGAGCACAGTGGATATTTGAAAGGGGTGGGCCCAATTTCTCATAAACCCAGAAAGCTGGAGGGTTGGCAAGAAAGGGAGGAACAAGACACTGGGAGATTGCTTCAAGGTCATCCTATGCAGCCCCATCCTTTCAGATTCTTCCAAATGCCTGCTGCAGCAACAGCAGCCCCACAAGAACACCCTGCTTTGTCAGGACTTGTAGTGAAATGTGTTGGAGCAGCTGTCAACTTGGGGGAAATCACTCATCAGGTAGTCAGCCGAGTAGGGCAGCTTTCAGCTGGACAAACACTGCATCCACCACGGGAATGAGAGCCTTCCTGTCCTGCCCATGGGGGCCGAACCCACCCGCCTTTTCCTTCTTGTCTCAACCAGCACGAAGACACACCTCTCACCCTTCCTTCCAGCTCCCTCAGCTCTTCTTCAAGGGACGAAGACCTCAGGGCCACCGAGGCAAGAATGTGGTGAAATCAGGACCTCTCCGCCTGCCCCACCTACAAAAGGTAGCTGCTTTGTGATGAGGATGGTAATCCTCCATTGGGGCCTTTCATTTCAGACCAACTCATTCGTGGTTGACTCCCAACCAGGAACAAGGCAATTACAAATATGCCCAGGAATAAATCTACCTGAGAGAGGGCGACAGTGTCCCTACATCAACAATGGGCAGAAGAATGTGCATCCAGAAAACCAACAGCCAGGAGTCCCAGGGACACTTGGTGAATAACCCAGGTAGGGTGTTACAGGCTACGTACGGGACACCACACCAGGCTCCATAGGCCGGGTGAAGCCAGATGGTGTCAGAAGGCAGAAGAGCGATTGTCAGCACACCTGAAAGTCCCCTTTCGCTAGCACTCATTGACATCCACCACACTCCATCAGGCCTCCCAGCTGTCTCAGGGAGTAAAGAATCCGCCTGCAGTGTCAAGACCCAGGTTTGATCCCTGGGTGGGCAAGATTCCCTGGAGAATGGCATGGCAATCCACTCCAGTATTCTTGCCTGGAGAATCCATGGACAGAGGAGCCTGGCAGGCTATAGTCCATAGAGTCGCAAAGAGTCAGACACAACTGGAGCAACTGAGCACGCGCACACACTCCATCACAGGGAGGTGGGAAAAAGCACCTGGGCTCCAAGAGCCTGTCGTGTTAGCCAAATGCCAGCACTCCCATTTTGTCCAACGGCATGGAGGGAAGGTGGCTGGCCAGAGGCTGGTGCTCTGGGCCCTCATTTAAGTCCCTGTACGGCAGAGAAAGTCACCTTCACTGGCAAAAGCTGTGGGCAAACCTGCCTCATCTCATGCCCCAGGGCTCTGGCAGCAGCTTCTGTCCTAGGCTGTAAAATCCTTTGGAACCCCGAGGCAGCCCTCCTTGGATTCTGGACAGAGCTGGCTTGGAGCGCCAAGGAAAGAGACCCAAGCGTGCCAAGCCTCAGCCATCCAAGGTGACAAAGACCTCACGAGAGTGTGTCTTGCCTTTTCAGGCTCAGAGAGTGGGCCTTGGCTGGCCAGCTGCCTCCCAGGAAAGCCCTGGCTGTACAAAATGACCCAAGTGCCTTTGTGTGTCTCTGCTCAGAGGACTCACAATGAACAGCTCATGAAGGACACAGCCAGGCCCGGCAGTGTCCTGAATTGCGGAAGCAGTGTCTACCACTCAGGAGAAGGCCCCCTCAGGTTTCCTTCTAAGCTTCTGGTATATATCCATTTTCCTATCAGCCACTTCAAACAATGTCTATAACGCTGCGATTTATACATGTGTACTTAAATGTTATTTCATTCTAGCTTCTGCAAAACTATCTTTCCACCTAAACACTTGATTAATGTAATTAAATTACTACCTGATGGCATTATCTAACTTAACTTAGGATCCACACTATTGAAAAGCATGTGCCTTTTAACACCCTGACTGGTAAGGCCTGTGATGAACAGAGCTATAAACATGTTGGCATAACTGAGCTGTTTAAAAATAAATTAGCAAACTATAAAAATAAACAGTTACATACATATGTACTCAATTATGAACTAACTCTAATTTTTATTCTGAAATACTGTCTTTGACCTTAGTCATAAACAAGCACTATTAAAAAAACATAATATCTCAACAGACAGGAGGCCAAGGATTAAACAGTCTTCCAGCTTCAGCAGAAAGCCAAACAAGGAAAAAGAAGAAAGGAAGGAAGGAAAGAAAAAAAGAAGGAAGAAAGAAAGAAAGAAAATGAGGAGAGAGAGAGGCAGGGAAAATAAAAAAGAAAGAATAAAATTGAAAAGCTGGGAAAATGTGTACAAAACGTACAAAGACTGCTGTGCTCATGTTGATCTGAAGCTACTTCTGTTCAAGCCAGAAAAGTTAAAACCTGGTGAATTGCTTTTGCATTTTCAGATGTTTTGGAGTCTCAAGAAAAGAGGGCAGGCGAGGGGGAAGCACTATTTCCAAACGCAGCTGTTTCAACAGCTCGCTGTCTGCATAATTGTCTCTGTTACACAGGGCCGCCTCCCCACCTGAACTAAGCTCTCTGTCCTAAGTCTGCTACTGCCTGTAAGTCCCAAGCTTTTCTAAGACATATGGCAGAAATGTGGAAACTGTCTTCCAAATAGCACAAGACAGAAACGGGGCGGGGGGTGTAGGAAGAAGCAAAATCAAGCTGTTGAAACTGTATACAGGACACGTTTTCACACTAATCCGGTGCTCCTGTAACAAAGGACAGCATACTACGGGATAATTACTATGGATTATTATTACAGTTTCTAAAGCAAAAGAACAAAAAAAAATTCACAAAAGACATATTACACACGCAGATTTCTAAAGCTTTAAAATCATATGGTCTTCGGTGTTGGTTCCTAGGGGGTTACAGGGTAATGCCCTAACGGAACCGGACAGATGCAAACACAAAAAAGAAATCACAATAAACCTGAAATTCTCTCCTGTCATGGTGCTTACTGCCCTTTATTTCACAAACAAAAGTAGTTGAGCAACAGCTAAGTAGTTATTCATCTCAAAGAGCCAAACTACCAGGCTGACTGCCCCAGGGTTCTCTATCTTCTCCCCGATACAACTACAAAAAAAATTACATAAATAAAGAATAGGAGGAAATGCAAACTCGGCCACACTTGCCTGAGAGCGTGGCAGAGAGGGCTTGATGTGAAAGAGAAAAGCTTGCTGGAGACACAGAATTCTGCCCAGGCCACTCTCCCTGCAATGGTGAAAGGGGCCACACGCAGCCCAGGTACTGGGCATGATGTTTACAAAAACAAGGAGGCTGTCAGCTGCTGGGAGACAAACGTCTCAAGACATATTTCTAAAGGAATGCAGTGATAAGGTATGGAACAGCCTGTGTGTCACCGTGTTGGCCTCTTCCCTTTCTGAAGTGGACTTCGCTTTCCCCCAGGATGGAAAGGATAGGATTGATGGGCAAGGACAGAAACAGTCTCAGGAACTTCCACTTGGGCGCCTGACCCAAGAGGGGCATGGCTATGGGGAGGTTCAGGACAAGGCTCCTCTATCTGGGACCACGGGAGTGGCTGGAGGCCCAGGATGTCTCTGAGAATCTCTTCGATGGCGGAGCTTTAAGCTGGCAGCCTGGACTCTTCTATGAGCTCTCCCTTGGGTCACCTATAATTCCAGAATAATTTGTTCTGCATATGGCAAAGCCAACACCATAAGGGAGATGGAAAACTAAGGTCTGGCTTGCAGGGTGTTAAACTCAGGCTCTGGGCATGTGTGCTAAGTCGCTTCAGTCATGTCTGACTCTTTGCAACCCTGTGGACTGTAGCCCACCAGGCTCATCTATCCATGGAATTTTCCAGGTAAGAATACTGGAGTGGGTTGCCATCCCCTCCTCCAGGGAATCTTCCCAACCCAGGGATCGAACTCGCGTCTCTTATGTCACCTTCACTGGGAGGCGGATTCTTTACCACTAGTGCCACCTGAAAAGCCCAAACTCAGGCTCTACATGCTGTCATTTAAGATCTTTAATGAGATTTCAGAGCAAGGAGCTCCTCCTAAGATAAGTAACCTGTTGCTGACAAAAGTTGCTCACCCGTGAGCCTTAAAACCTCAAAGATGCCCTCAAAATAAAGGTGACTCAGACAGAAATGCTGGCTCTCATTTCTCATCAGACAACTAAAATCACCAGTTCTGGACTAAAGATTCAAGTGGAGGCCAGGGTAAGAAAACAATTTGTTTGATTCAGGTCTTCGCAAATTACCCCCCAATAATTTACTTTGTCTCAGCTTTGGCCAGCTTGGGTGTTACAAGGAGTCCAAGAATTATTTTAGTTTTCCATTAGAGGGCTCTCCACTCTCCTTTCAAGGAAAAATACTCTATCTGCCAGCCAACTTCTTTCCAGGAATGGGGGAAAGGGAGGAGGAGGAGGACCAGGGGAAAGGAGGACAGGGGTGTCCATAAGAAATTCCAAACCCCGGGCTGACCAGCAGATCTGAGCACAGTGGAGCCACACAGACATCTTCGGAAAAGCACTCTTTGGAGATACAGGACCCGGCAGTGGATTCCTAAAAAACCTCAGGCATCTGGAAAGGGTGATATCCGGGGCCAGAGCTTATATACCCATTTCCAAACCTCATGGTTCTTTAGCAGCCCTGAATGGTTTACCTGAACTCTGAGCAAACAAGCTCAGGGAAAGAAATGCGAGAAACGAAGCGCACATTTCTGAGTCAGAAGTCGTCTCTGGTCGCTAAAGAAAAATAGAGAAGGAAACTGGGGAGTAGAACGTTCAGAAAAACACCTTCCCTAAAAAACTACAGTTAAGAGTTTGATGTGAGTGTTCTTGGCTGCAAGCAGTCTGCCCGAGCTCTCCTAACCACTCCATGAAGGCCCTCTCCCTTTCCTCCTAAGCCTTCCTAAGCAGGGGAAGTCAGACCCCCACCCACCGCCCTGAGCTAGTGGAGGACAAGGGAGAAGAGGAGGAATGGAGGGGAAGGAAGAGGAAGAGGGGGAGGAGGGGCCGCCCACAGCTTGGACTGAGCATCCTCCCAAGCACCCCCAGCGCGTTCCCCAGCCCAGAAAACATCCACCAAACCAAACCTTTCAGGGTCCACCTTAACTCCTCTCATCCACGTCCAGTTTGTCAGCAAATCTCATTGATTTTACCCTCAAAATATGTCCAGAATCCTATTCCTTCTCATATCTCCAGCACCCTTATCCCAGCTGCCATCATCTTGCCTGGATTTTGGTGACAGTCTCCTGACTGATTAAGCCTCACCTCCCCTGGTGGCTCAGACAGTAAAGAATCTGCCTGCAATGTGAGAGATCAGGGTTCGATCCCTGGGTTGGGAAGATCCCCTGGAGAAGGGAACAGCAACCCACTCCAGTATTCTTGCCTGGAGAATCCCATGGACAGAAGAGTCTGATGGGCTATGGTCCATGGGGTCACAAAGAGTTATACATGACTGAGTGACTAAAACTTCCGCTTTCCCCACAATGAAATCTTAAAAAGCAGCCAAAGTGACCTTGTGGAAACTAAACCACATGATGCTATCTTCCAGTGGCTTCCATCTTCCGTGGGGTCAAAACAACGGCCCACAGACAGGGGCTGGTCTCCCCCGCTCAGGCTCCAACTCCCACCCACCTCCTTGTCTCCTTTGACTCTGGCCACCGGGCCCCTCCTCCTCCACAGTCAGACAGACTATGCACAGGTCTTCACGTCTGCCACTCACTCAGCTTGGAGCCCTCTTCCCCCAGAAACCCACATGGTGATTGCCTCACTTGCTGGGAGCTTTTGCTTCTCAGAGCAATCCCTAACCAACCTGCTAAAAGCATGCCCACCACGCAGTCCCTATCTTCTCTCCAAAGTAGTTTGGGCCACCTTCTGACATGTTCTGTGTGCTGTGCTCAGGAAAGTCCAACTCTCTGTGACCCAATGGGTTGTAGCCTGCCAAGCTCCTCTGTCCATGGAATTTTCCAGGCAAGAATACTGGAGTGGGTTGCCATTTCCCATTCCAGGGGATCTTCCCGACTCAGGGATCAAACCCATGTCTCTTGTGTCCCCTGCATGGGCAGGCAAATTCTTTACTGCCAAGCCACCTGGGAAGTCCGACAAGTTCTATAACTCGCCTATATTCATTTATCTTGAGTATCCCTGACAAGAATGCAAGTCACAAGAGCCAGAGTATTTGAATGCTTTGATCATCACTATATGCCCAACACCAAGAACAGATCCTGGTACATGGCAAGTGTTTAAAAAATTACTGAAAATTGAATGAGTGAAATTCCAGAATTCCAACCCGCCAAGAGGCCATTCAGCCCTGGATCTATAAAACCACCAGGCAGCCTATAACGAGGCTAACATGGGCTTTGGAATTTGAGTTTGAGCCAAATGCTATTCTTCACCCGCTCCAAAGGCCCTAAAGGCCAGGAGGAACAGCAACTTGCCTTAGAATGTAAATAGAGGGGGTCAGCTAGCTTGGGGAAAAGAGGAATGGGGAGGGCAGCTCTCAAGCGAGCAGGTCAAGACCAAATTAGTCTTTTCCCTAAGGCTTATGAGGGCCCACTAGAAGAAGAGGCTATGAGCCTGGGGAGGTGCCACCCTAGAAGGAGCTCCCCACTTCTTGGTGGTCCCTACACACTTCCTGCAGCCAGCCACCCATCTAGGCACACTGAGACACAGGCATGCCCACCAGTGCTGGGCAGGGGCCCTGGGTCAGGCGCAAAGCCCAGAGGAGCCAGCTTCCCGCACAGCGTTACTGGTTCTCCATCTGTGCTTTCAGGCGCTCTCTCCTCTTGGTGGGGAGGGAGCAGAGGGGGCCACAGTGAAGGGCCAAATTCCTCACACCTGAGAGCCTGGGATCAGCCAGAAAAGCTAAAGTACCTTTTCCCACCCCAGCGCACATTTTGACAGGTGAATAAATGCTCCCCAGTAGGCAATAACAAGAAGTCTGAATTTAAAGAACTTGCCAATTTGAAAAGTAATGCCATTCTCTGTGACTCCACTCTATTCTGTTACCAATAAAACACTTAAAGATGCTATTCATGCAGACATAAAGTGCTAATGGCCACTTGTTAACATGTTTCATAATGCTAATATTTCCCTCTGATTTCCAACAGTTCTTTTTTTTTCTTTCTTTCTTCTTTTTGGGGGCTATTTTAAGTTAACAGAGTGCTAATCTGATTTGAAACTGAAGGCTTAAAGACCTAGACTCTACATAACTGCACTATTAATGACAACCATTGCTTTACATGTTGCACCGTTTCATGAAAACAGTCATCACTCAGTCAAGGGATTTTCCAAGCCATAGAAAAGCTATAATAAGTTGAAAATGCACTAGGCATAGAAGAAGCTTGTAATGTAAGACATGGGGCTGGGGGAGCAGCGCTAATTCTCCTCTAAGCTTTGTATACTCTGTCTCCAAGAAGAAAACGGATGGTAAAGCAAGTGGGAATTTATTTTTTCTTTCCGAACAAATAAACGAGAATGTGAGGTGCTTCATCTGCTACACCCAAATCACCAAGTTGTCCTTCCAGTAACGGAATAAGTGTTCAAAGGCATAAGAACCGTACTTAGTGCTAATGGGGCCAAAGATACAGGAACTCTTCCCAAGAAACACAGTATCTCAGCGACTCCAAAAGGACTAAGTGTGCAGCCATCTGGGCTGGCAACCTGATCCAAAACAACTTGGAAGGATAAGAAGCACTGGCTTTGGGAGTTGCAAAAGGAGCTTTGTGGGCAGCTTCCCTGAAGAGCTGTCAGAAGAGGAAGTCTGCTCACCTGGGACGCTTTAAAGGGGGGCAATTTAGAATTCATAGACCCCGCATTATAACTTCCGTTGAGGTGCTTAAGGCAGTGGCCTGACATGTTAGGAAAAGCATGAGTTTGAGTCTCAGAAAAACCTATTTGGATGAGGTTAAGGCTAGGTAGCTGCGTTGGGTGGCCTGGGCAAATCGCTTCAGCTCTCTTGGCCTGGGTGCTTTACATTTTCTGGCTGCATGTCTGGCTCTCAGGTACAAAGGATTTGCCCCCACCCCCCACACACACATACACACACCCATCCCCTAAATAAGAAAGCAGGAGCAGGTACTTGCCTAGCCTCGCTCACCTCTGCATCTCTAGCATCCAATACAGTGCAGGGCATTAAAGTAAGTGCTCAATAAACACATGCTGAATTTTAAAAAATGAGATTAGACGGCATCTGCTTCTCCTCTCAATTCTAACTCTTTGATCCTGCAGAAATCAAAGCCTCCAATAACTTCACGTTGCTCATCTCATTGAGGAGACTGCAACGGGATAGACACCGGAGCATCCCTAGGTTACTTAAAATTGGTTAGGAGCCTGGAGACGCTCACTGTCTGGTGAAGTCAGTTTATTTTCTTTCAGTTTCTCAACTATGAGTCACCTTTAATGAGGGGTAGGAGAACAGGCAGGTTTTTACTGCAATGTACATCCACAGCGAAGGGATATACTTGACTACGCTGCCCACCCACATGGCAGCCACTCAGTGACACAAGGAGAAAGGAGTTTCACTCATGAGCCCTCGCAGAGATGAATCTCACCCCAAAACCAACACCCAGTGAGGGCAATGGTCAGATCTGACCACACCACCATCCCTGGCTACCCCTGAGAGAGGCAGAGAAGGGATGGCCCACAGAACAGCGACACCTGAGGGAGAGTTTTGAGGACTAACCCAGCCCCCCCACCAAAATCCATGCAGAGTCTCTGAAGGGCGCTGAATGACTCTCTTTCTCATCCAGCACTATTCTCTAAAAGGCCCGTGTCTGGGAGGAGAATCAGAGAAAGGGGCTCATGCGCTAAGTAGGTTTGAGGCACACCCCGATCCTGCCCCAGTGTCCAATCCATGCAGGTGACCCCACTCCAAGGCGGGGGAATGTGGGAGAAGAAGGGGACCAGGAATTTGGTCCTAGCAGGGGCACTAGGTAGAATCCCTGCCCCTGGAGGTCCACTCCTTAGGGGTGGTCACTGCCAGATGGTGAGAGAGATGCTTCCATGCCTCCCCACCCCTGAGGCTTCTCCACAGCCCAAGCCACTGCCCAAGGCCCCGAAGCTAACATCCCTGGGAGCAGCTCCGGCAGGCCTGTGGGCTGGGTCAACCTCTAGCAAGAACTCCTACTTCTTCCCTCTTGTTGGAGCACATTTTTAAATGCTGCCAGAAGCTTCCCTGTCCTGCCCTTTCTCTCTGAATTCCCTCACCCTCCAAGGACTGGCTGCCCATTCTCGCCCACAGTAGAATCAACCCATCCCTGGCCAGGAGGGGAAGAAGTCGCCCACCACAACCAACACCCCCATCACTCCAGTGTCGTGAAACAGTATCAAGACCCAGCTCTGGAGCAGAGCACAGCTGAGCCAACACCTGCAATGGGGTCCTGTGCCACTAATACCCTTCCAGCCAGCAGTGCTCTGATGGCTCTCCAGGAGGAAGATGCTAGGCCACCTCCAGGGGTGCAGGTGGGCGCAGGTCCCACCAAGAGGTAACCTGAGAGAGATCACAGCTCAACTAGAAGGCTGTGGGTCACCCTGGCCCCTGGCAGGACAACAGTCCTGCCTGGTCCTTCCTGCTGAGCAGCCACTTCTGGACAGTCCTGGGACCTGGAGAACAAGCCACCTGCATGCACAATTCAATTGAGCTTCCTTTTCCTTATGAAAGAAATCAGAGCTGTGCACATAAATCCAGCTGGGCTAGATGACTCTTCCCAACACACTGAACAGGGTGACATGAAGGGAGGATTTCCCTACTCAAACATCGAAGTTCTTGCATACACACACACCAAAAACAACAACAAAAAGACAGGATCACCCTCAAAGCCGACTCTGCATGAGCCAGCACTGCAAGAAGGAAGAGCAGGACTCAGGCCCTCTGAACACAGCCCTGCTCCTGGCATGCTCCTGTTTGCAGGATACGGTTGCCAGCTGCCCATACCCTCAGAGACCCCCTAGCTGCCCTCTCCGCATTTGCCCAGCCCCAAGGAGCCTCCCTGTACCCACTGTCGTGTGACAAGGGGCAGGAACTATAAGCAGAGACCTCATTGCTTGGCCAAGAGAAAAGGCGAGCGTAGAGTGAAGATGCCGCCCTCTAGCCCAACCCCAGGCTTTCCCATCTTCTCCCCAGGCAACACAGGGCAGATAAAATTGCCCAGCCTCGCTCAACACCTTTCCACTTCTGGAAGCCGAAGCATGGATTCAAAGCCTGGCCTTTCCATTTCCCATCAGTCAGAGTACGAATTTAATACCATAATGATGTGGGGCTTGAAAACACAGAAAATAAAGAATGACCCGTGCTCTCAAAAAGCTTATATTGTAGTTTGAGGAGAAGAAGACACCAACCCCTCGCACAAAGTCACGTGGATACATGGACACCTGCTCCCTGATCCCAGAGCCACACTCTCTCCAAGGACAGCACCCCCCAGGGCAGTGCCAGATCTACACTCAGACACTCTTAGTTACCTGCAGAAAGGGCCTCGGAGATGCAGCCCAAGGGAAGGCAATCCAGAAGCCAGCCTTCAGTGCATAGATGTAGCAGGTAGGCTACATTCTTCTGCCGTGAAATGTCGCCGAGTGCTTTCAGGCAGGGAGACTGTGGCAGTGCACAGAGGGGTCTGGAGTGGACACAGGGCTTTCCACCTGACTCCTGATCACCCAACTTCCCAGCTGCCCCATTTCTGCTCCTGACTTGAGTCTGGACGCATAAGTTCCCAGGCCACTTAGCCCACTGTGAGGTTACCCCGTGGGGATTACCGAGCCACCTCTGGGCTGGGCTGAACGGGAAGTGAGCAAGTCAGTCTGAGAAAGATCCCAGCAGGGGATGTTCTCTAGGCTCTGCTGGGCCCATGCCCACGCAGGGGTCCTGGGCTACAAACACCTTGGAGTCTGAAGAGCGGGCGGCCCCTCTTCTTACCACTTAATTTCTGTCTTAACTGACTGAACTGGAGTACAAAAAGGGGAGGCAGGGGCTGAAAAGGCAGTCTTGTGGGCTCTATGCCTGTGATTACTCATGCCACATCTGGGTGCTCTGAAATGCTTTCCCATGTCTGTAATGCTCTTCGTATCATCCTACACACTCAGGGAGGGTCACCTCTGCTCACCCCGGCACAAAGAAGAGATGTGCTTGTGACATGCACTTGGGCTTTGCTTCACTGTTAAACACAATGACCAACTCCTATTATAACACGGGTTGTGCTGGAAACTCAAAAAAAGACTTGGCTCCGCTGGCTTGCGGGAGTCTGGGCTCTGCTCCTCCAAAACCTACGTTCTCCAGATGTCAGCGGAAAGTTATGAACAGCCCTCTCCCAGGCAGTAAGTGAGGCGAGAAAGGCCACTCACTGTGTTTCTCAGCCTCCATGAACTTGTCACTAGGAGAGAAGCCAAGAGGGAGGAGGCACCTTCAGAGGCAGGATCGTAACTCTCCGTCACCTGGTGAAGCAGAGAGGTAGCCAGGAAACTTGGGACAGGAAGGGAGAACTAAGTTCAGGGTGGACAAGGACAGAGAAGAAGGTCTGGGAAGAGAGAGGTGTGGCATCAGTATAGTTAGGAGTGAAAGATTAACTGCACTCAAAGATAGCTGGGCTTCCCTGGTGGCTCAGATGATAAAGTGTCTGCCTGCAACGTGGGAGACCCAGGTTCAATCCCTGGGTTGGGAAGATACTCTGGAGAAGGAAATGGCAACCCACTCCAGTACTCTTGCCTGGAAAATTCCATGGACAGAGGAGCCTGGTCCATGGGGTTGCAAAGAGTCGGACACGACTGGGCGACTTCACTGAAAGATGGCTCAAGGTCTAGGGTTCCTAGTGGACATCAAGCTGAGTGTGAGTCATCAGTGAAGCACTGCTTTCTTTAAAAAAAAAAAAAACAAGCAAAGATACCCAAGTGCAGATGTAGCAGTAAGTAATGTGGAAAACACTAAGGTATCTTGTCATTGTACTCAGCAGTAATTAGACTAATGTTTGAGTAAAAGAGCTGGGAAATCAGGAAGTTCTTAACAGAGGTACAAAAATCAGAAATGGGTTAAAAAAGAATAGATCTATGAGTTCAAGTTTAGGTATTAGAGATAACACAGGAAAAAGCCATGGCAGGGAACAGAGCAGAGAATTCTAAGATATCAGGGGTTTCAGCCCAGAGCTGGCAATAAGACACTCTGTCTTCTCTGGAATGAAGAATGCTGCTGCTAAGTTGCTTCAGTCGTGTCCGACTCTGTGCGACCCCATAGACGGCAGGCAGCCCACTAGGTTCCTCTGTCCCTGGGATTCTCCAGGCAAGAATACTGGAGTGGGTTGCCATTTCCTTCTCCAATGCATGAAAGTGAAAAGTGAAAGTGAAGTCGCTCAGTCATGCCTGACTCTTCGCGACGCCATGGACTGCAGCCTTCCAGGCTCCTCCGTCCATGGGATTTTCCAGGCAAGAGTACTGGAGTGGGGTGCCATTGCCTTCTCGGGAATGAAGAATAAAGGGCTTTAAACTGAAGCATAAAGGATTTAAGATAGACAAAAGTTACCTCCAGCTAATGGGAGATGCCTTTAAAAACAGAACCCCGGAGGAGGAAGAGGTTGGGCGAACCAATCCTCAAGATCCATCTGCACTGTAAGGGGCACTGCCACCCCATCTCCATCCACCCCATCTGTCCAGTGATCTGCATAAAAACACCAGGCTGTTCCACATGCTCATGGTGCAAACTTCAGAACTATTCACAGCGAGGAAATCCTATCAGGAGACAAAACAGGGCAGAGGACGTGGGAAGGAACGACGCAAAGCAACATGACCACCCTCTGTAATGGCCTGGACGGTTGGGGGTTTGCTGTTTGGTGCCACTGTGGGATCCATAGGTTAGCGTCACCCAGAGAGCTCCAGGATCCTCCTCGGCAAAGCTCCAGTTCTGAAAACCACTGCACTCATCACACACAAGGTATTAGGAGTAGCACAGGTCCGTGAGAAGAAGCCAGGAGGGCCACGCTGAGTCCTTCTGGGCCAGGAGACTTGGGACAGAGGGTCAGAGATGGAGCCAGGCATGGAAGTGTGAGGCCCTGGGCTCTGTCAGTCCTGTCACTGCCTGGTGAGTAGCCTGAGGAACATGGCTTCCCTCCCAGCCTCAACCTGCCTCATCTGTAAAATGATACAGGAAACAACAGGACTTCATAATTCAACATCTACACGGAAGATGCTCAGTAAATATTTACCTCCCCCTTGCACAGAGGAAAATGTCCAGGCCCAAAGACTTGCACTGTGACTCTTCAGATATTCTGGTCAGAGAGGAACAAGAGCCTTGCCCTAAAAAGTCAATTTGAGGGAAAGAGAAAAATCTTTAAAAATTACTGAGATCTAGCTATCTTAATTTAAAAAGACAAAATCAGGCCCAGGTTTTCTTTACAGACTCTCTCCAACAAGGCTGGGCTTGACTTCACCTTGTCTGGTTCCCTCCACCAGCACCTACTCCCCCACTGCATAAGGCACTGGAAGTGAAGATGGCATGGACCTGACTTTCAGTTCCGCATGGCTATGCCATAGCCCATAGTGAAGTGAGTCCAAAGAATAGCTACCACAAGACTGAGCGACTTCACTTTCACTTTTCACTTTCTTGCACTGGAGAAGGAAATGGCAACCCACTCCAGTGTTCATGCCTAGAGAATCCTGGAGACGGGGGAGCCTGGTGGGTTGCCGTCTATGGGGTCGCACAGAGTCAGACACGACTGAAGCAACTTAGCAGCAGCAGCAGCAGTTCTAGTAAGAGCTTCCCTGGTAGCTCAGTTGGTAAAGAATCCCCCTGAAATGCAGGAGACCCTGGTTCAATTCTTGGGTTGGGAAGATCCCCAGGAGAAGGTATAGGCTACAAACTCCAGTATGCTTGGACTTTCCTAGTGGCTCAAACAGTAAAGAAATGCGGGATTCAATCCCTGGTTTGGGAAGATGCCCTGGAGGAAGGCATGGCAACCCCTCCAGTATTCTTGCCTGGAGAATCCCCATGGACAAAGGAGCCTGGCGGGCTACAGTCCATGGGGTCGAAAAGAGTCGAACATGATTGAGCAACTAAGCACAGCACACGGTGCTAATAAAATTCATTTACTTTGTAAGTGTCTGCATTAGCATCAACTCAAGATTATGTCTGTAAAATGACATTCCAACTCACCTGAATTTCAATACACTTGCTCAAGTGGGGACCAGCCTGGGAGGGCATCACATGTGAGAATGTCAGTTTCTCACACACATGGACCTGGGGGACAAGGTGAAAAGCATCGCACACCATCTGAGCATCACCACACACCAGAGCAGGGAGAGACAACACTAAGCCCATCCGAGAATACCAAGGAAATAGTAAGAGGCTGCTCATCATTATGGAGTTCCTTTAAAAGTCCATCTAGTACGTATATGTATGGCTGATTCAGGGCTTCCCAGGTGACTCAGTGGTAAAGAATCCTGCTACCAAGTAGGAGACAAAGATTCGATGCCTGGGTTGGGGAAGATCCCCTGCAGGAGGAAATGACAACCCACTCCAGAATTCTTGCCTGGGAAATCTTATGGACAGAGGAGCCTGGCGGGCTACAGGCCATGGGGTCACAAAGAGTCAGAGACAACTCAACAACTAAACAACAACGACAACAGAGCTGATTCACTTTGCTGTACAGTAGAAACTAACACAACATAGTAAAGCAACTATACTCCAAAAAAAAATTTTAATAAAGACCATAGATATTTATGCAAAAAAAAAAAAAGTCCATCCACATACAGACTTAAGAAAGAGTACCACAGGGCATCCTGGGGACCCAGCAATTACTATTCAGGCTCCAGTCAAACTAAACAGACTCCAACAACCTCCTTCTTAGCAAAAATCAAGGCACAGTCCCTGAAGGCCACAGTTCACAGGGCTGCTTCTTGCCGACCTTCTGTGGTTCAATTTGAGACCTGAAGCCACAGCACCCAGTACGTGTGTCTCCCCACAATCCACAGCAAAATGAGAGTTATGGTAGACATCTCCCAACCCGAGAAAGAAGCTGAAGAGCAGTGGGATTTCCCAGATTTGACACTCTGGGAGGTCATGCCAAGCCAAGAAGCTTCTTGTCTCCCAAGTACACCAAGGACCCTTCTAAATACACGTTACCAAAAAAAGCAGGTGTGTAAGTGGGGCAAGAAAGGCCCAGGCATGTTCAGAATACGGGTATCAACATCTTTAAGGCATTTTTCAGCCTTTTTGATGCTATAACCTCCATATTAAGAGACATAAACCACAAAACATTACACCTGTCAGCTGCTGTGCCCTGAACTATCTCCAGGCAGCTGAAAGCCAGTACATCAGACTCTTAATGATGTGAAAGTTAAAGATTAAAAACATGTTGGAACACTTAACTTTACACAGTGCCAGAAACGTGCCTATAACCTGTTAGGAGGGATGGGTGTGGAGCATCGTCCAAGAAGGAGGACAGCACTCACACACAAAAAGAAAACAAGGTCCCCCTGTGCTTTCTTCCCTTCCTGCCTTCCTTCCTTCTCCGGGAAATTCCTCCCAAAACCTGACATGCTTCGAAGCAGCAGTCAGTGAACCGCTCCAGAGAGTGAGGTTGCAACCACTGGAATCCTGAGCAGAAGTCTGAGGCCAATTCTGTCCCAACACGTGAGGTCAAAGCCACTGGTTTAGACATTCACGTGGACATGGGAACGTGCTTATTCAGACAACGGCTCCAGGTCACATCCTGTGTTCTCCTGAATGACTCCAATGACAATAAAAAAAAAACCCTGGACGCTAAAAGACACTTTTTTATTTAAAGAATTTTTTTTTAATGGACCATTTTTAAAGTCTTTATTGAATTTGTTACAATACTGCTTCTGTTTTATGTTTTGGATTTTTAGCCCCGAGGCATGTGGGATCTGAGCTCTCCAACCAGGGATCGAACCTGCACCTCTTGCATGGGAAGGTGGAGTCTTAACTACTGCACTGCCAGGGAAGTCCCTAAAAGACACTTTCAAAGGGTACTGCCATTTGCCAACATATAACTTAAGACTTTGCGGCCACGCTTATGTAACTCTTCTTGACACAGAGCATAAAAGTTTGCATCTACTTACTCTCCCCTCTCTGGTAGAAAATTCATGTCACTGATAAGCAATTATTGTACCTCTGTCAAATAACTCAGCTTGAATTTTCACTTATGGCTGAAGTATTTACTCACCAATGTGTATCTGATATGGGCTTCTGTGGTGGCTCAGCTGGTAAAGAATCTGCTGCAACGTGAGAGACCTGGGTTTGATCCCTGGGTTGGGAAGATCCCCTGGAGAAGGGACGGGCTACCCATTCCAGTATTCTGGCCTGGAGAATTCTATGGACTGTATAGTCCATGGGGTTGCAAAGAGTCGGACATGACTGAGTGACTTTCAGTGTTATGGCTTCTTTTTTCCAAAAATTGAAAAATTCAGAAAGCCAAAGATAACATCTCTACCTTGAATGGTATGGCCTATGGGCAAAAGCCAAAAGGAAAAAAACTTGTAAAATTATTGATGCAAGTGTATGAAATTTTTCCTCAAAAGTTCCCAAGCAAATGGGTGCCTCTTTAATTTTCACCCTCACAATAAACTCTTCTGCAGGTTTTGTTTATTTTGAGGAAACATTTCACTTTTTTTTTTCCAAGACATGAGGTGTGAATGATGCAAAACAGTATTTGGATATGTAAACTGAATTATTTGCATAATGTATCACTAATCAGTGAGTATAAATTCTGGAGTCTGAGGAACTGAAATCAAGTGCCACAGAATTTTTAAAATCTAGAGGATAAAAGTAAAGAACATTGCCCTTCCGCAGAACAATGTACACATTTGCAATCTGCTTATATGAAAGAGAAATTATCCCCACAGAGTTTTCAGAAGCATTTTTAAAAGTGATGTTGATGTGCACTGCTTTGCTCTGATTCAACAATACAAGGCACAGATTCACTGGCACAAGCACACCAGGCACAGCACCAAGAGAAGATATCTGAGTCTAAGGAGAGCAAAAACCTTCCTCCCACCCTCCTGTGGGTCTGCCTGCTGGATCTACAGGAATCCGAGATACAAAGCAGGACAGGGGGCAACCAGATATTCTGCCCACAACACCCATCAGATCAACTTGGTCCCCATGCTGCAGTAAGCCAGAAATCATCCATACCCTTCTTCTGCTTATTTCCACTAGTGTCTTCATGCAAGTATAGCCCCTTCTTTTGCAAGAAAACACTGACATGGATGTGCAAACAGTAGAAAGATTATTCCAGCTTCGTGTACTTCCTTTGCCAACCAAGCACAACCAAATCAAGTTGGAGAAACTATTTGTCTGAACACATTTTGAAGAAGGAATGAAATGGGGGCGGGAAGGAGGTGTAGCCCCGCAGTCAGGCCCCCAAACAACGGTACCTTCTCCATTGGCTCAACACTGGCCTAGGAGGTCCCTCTTCACCCAAGAGTCACCTGCACACTCAGAACTCCCAAAGGTGCGCCTCTGAGCATGCACACAGTGAACACATGCATGCACACGCATGCACACACACCCGGTCTTGGAGGGTGCCAGGTTACACTTCTACAACAACTGCTCCTGTCGTCTACTACCAGTGAAGCCAAACCAGCCTAAAATTTAATTCAATCTGCTGTAAACCCAAGTGTCAGGCACTTAGATGGCAGCTAAAAGCACCACTCTCAAGATAACTGAGTGACACTTGCTAATAATAGCTTCCGCAAGAAGCAAGCAGGAGCAGACATTTTGTAAAACCAGAGGGACCCATGCCTAAGAATGGCTCAGAGGGGCTAGGCTCAGCTTCTAGGCGGCAGAGAAGGCCAGGAGTGGGCCCACCCTGGCTCCCATGTGATGGGCTGTGCCTAAACCACCAGTGACCTCGCTTTCAAGGTGAGAGCCCCAGCTGTAGCTAAACAAGAGAATGCAATGCCCCTTTACGATGGTGCAATCATGGCACTCCACCTGCCACCTGTCAGGGGCTGGGTCCCAGTCTTCCCTCAACTGCATTTTGTCCCCTTCTTCCTTACAGTGTGGTCAGCCGCTTCTCAGAGGGACCATCTTTCTCTCCATGCCAGGGCTCCAGTGGCCACAAGAAGGCCCAAGAGCCTTGTCTTCCTCAACGTAACCAGGGAAGCAGGCGCCACCCACCTGCTTCTTCCTAACACCCTCCAGGATGAAAAGAGGCCCCCATGCTGAAACTCAGGCGAGCTCCACCTCCAACTCTTTATTGCGCACCAAAAAAATCATGGGCTCTTTTTTGTTCCAGAAGGATGCAGCATGGTGCACACTGCAGACACTAAGATGACCCCCGTAACAGTGAACTTCCAAGACTTGGGCTCACAGGTCATTTCTTCGCCACAGGGCATCTGCCTCTTCACTGCCTCTGAGCCAAACCCTTGGCGAAGAAACAATACCCACAGAATAAGGCCATTTTGCTCTCAAGCAGCACCTTTATTTTCAGGAAAGTTGCAATTTACACCAAAGTAGCTGATGCTACTGCTGCTAAGTTGCTTCAGTCGTGTCCGACTCTGTGCGATCCCATAGACAGCAGCCCACCAGGCTCCCCCGTCCCCGGGATTCTCCAGGCAAGAACACTGGAGTGGGTTGCCATTTCCTTCTCCAATGCGTGAAAGTGAAGTTGCTCAGTCGTGTCTGACTCTTAGCGACGCCATGGACTGCTGCCTTCCAGGCTCCTCGGTCCATGGGATTTTCTAGGCAAGAGTACTGGAGTGGGGTGCCATTGCCTTCTCCGACACCAAAGCAGAGAGAATGATAAAAATCAGCTCGCCAGTACACATGATGAAACTTCGACCACTAGCAACACAGAGCCAAGCTTGTTTTATCTATTGCCAACCCTGCCCACTGATTATTTACATTGACTCCACACGTCCTATCGTTTCATCAGTAAATAGTTCAGTATGCATTTTTAAAAGATAAAGATTCTTTTAAAAAAAAACCACAAAACTATTATCACACCAAAAAATAAATAAAGCAAAAGTAATTTCTTGTCATTAAATAGGAAAGTTACTTTAGACTCCAAAATATCAATACTTCTTTCCATCTAGGTTATGCTTTAGAGAATCCCTATGACCAAGGTTTGAGACTGAGCCTGCCAAGAACAGCCTGGGGAGAATCACACCCTCTAGAAAACGTTTCAGACTTTGTTTAAAGCTACCTTGCACTTCAGCCCAAACTCCTGCCCTGCATGGTCCCCTACCCTCTTGGGGCCAAGTGTATCCTCCAGAAGTCCTCCATGAGGGTCTTCACCCCTCTCAACACCCCCAGCCCCTGAGTCCTCCTGACTCCCCATCAGGTGGCCCATCACCGCAGTGGGCAGGCAGGTGAACTCCCAGTGTTCAGAACTGGTATTTATTTTTCTTTGATGAAAGTGTTCTCCTGGAAGGTTCTGTACAGAATTCATTCACAGAGCATGTCTTGGATATACAGCTGACTAGATGTGTCAGTTATGTTCCAAATGGGTTTTCACAGGTCAAGGTTCTGCAGGCAAGAGCAAATACTATTTTTAGACAGGATAAGGTCACAGTGCTTTTAGAGACAGTGAGGTCTACAATAAAACCTATTGATCAGCCTCTGGAACTACTGCTCCAGAGAGACACGGAGATTGAAACAAAAATTGCCTGGCCATTTTCTCTGTAGACTCAGTGGGTAAAAGCTTGTTGGACTTAATATCTTTCAGGATATAAAATAAGTAAGAAGTAACTGTGTACAGATTACTGAAGTCCATTTAACCAGATGCAGAGGCGGGTCATGGGAAATATACTCCTGGCAGAACTCTGAAAAAGGGACTTTGCGGGCAACAAGTGTTAAAGCCACGGAGCGAGAGAAAGCCTGGTCTTCTTAACTCAGTGAAGGCAAAAGGTACAAGTGGCCATATGGGATTTCAGCTTGAGACTCTAGTCCCTAAAAACACCCTTCAACCCAGGACTATGTGAATAACAGACCCTCAAAGACAAATAGCATTAAGATGGTATTTGCCTAAGTCAGAATCTGGTGAAAAGAGGTATTCACATAAAGTTTTTTTTTTTTAATTGATACTAACTTAATGGAATCATGGTAAATCTAGAGATCTTCCTACTTTCTCAATCTTTCTCTCCATTTATGTAAAATATGTTTGTCTATATATGTATACATATATGTATGTTACATGAATACACATATATATACACACTGTACATACACTCTGCCTTTATATATATAAAACATATATATGTATATTCATGTAGTATGCATGTATATATACATGTGTATATATGTGTGCATATATACTATGTCTCATAGTGTTGCTCTATTGGGGAATTTTTTTTTTTTAAAGAGATCACAAGTCTTTTACAGGTGTACCACACAAGACTCCAGCAAGAAAAATCATTCATTGCCAGTGAAACTTGAGAAATAAATTTAGAAATCATAAAAACACACACAGGAGCCCAAGCAAATGAATCATCCAGACACAGAGAGCCACTGGAAAGTTATTTAACTAACCCAAAGTTTCATGAATTTACCAAGGTTTTAGCAACAAACTCTAAAGGCAAATAGGATCTTTAAGTAAAGATATTCACATAATGGACTATCCCATCTTAAACTCCAGGCAGAGATCTAAAACTTTGAAGTCAATTACGCCCCCAAAATATTTCTCCATTGTCAGCAATGTCATGATTGTCTTGGAGACTCAAGACCACAGGAACTAGTGTGAAAACTGTAGGGTATCTTCATTTATCATCTGCTCCCATCTCACAGCCCAGCTTGCAAACAAAATATGCCATGGTAAACATAATCCATATATCACATGGTGACACAGCTGACCCCATTAGTGAGCGAAGACTGTCCTAGCAGCAGCATCCTATCAGACATTAACAATACAGCAGCTGATACATTTACACAATACAATTGGAGGTGGGAGAGAGTGACTATCGGGCTATGAAATCCTAAACTCCATATCTGAATACATATTTTGTCGCCTCTTTGGCATGAATGTTATCGTGCTTTCTCTTCAGGTAATAACCGACGGGGAAAATAGTGCCTCTAGGTGGCTGCCATTCATTCTGTCTGTCTGTTATCTCTGTTTAGCTTAAGTTAGAGCTAAACTTTTTCCTGTTAGTTTTCTTTTTTTTCCAACTTTTTTTTTTTGCCAGAGACAGAAGAGCATGCAAAATCTGAAATAGCTGATTATCAGTGCCCTAATAGAGCACTCCTAATAAGAAATCCCCCAAACATTATAAATTAAAGAGGCAGTAATTTAAATAAATTACTTTTTTATTTGAAGCTATACATCTTGAATGTCTGTATCCAAAAACAACAACAACAAAAAAAAAACACGTATTTCACAACTGGTTCATTTCCCCCTCATTCTTATCACATGGGATAATAAAAGAAAGTTTCAGATAATCATTCTGCAAGGGCTAACTTTGAATGTTGTTTTTTAGCACGCTTCTGAAAAACACCATTTTATATCTAATTTATAGCCACCTATCAAAGGCATTTGCTGGACAGAACGGAAAACGGAAACATCCATGCTAAAAGTCAATGGTAATCACTAAGTTTAGAAAATGGATTGCCAAGATCACATGTCCCAAAAGTGGCCATATGCTTTTACCTACATGACGAATAAAAAAAGAACATTTTCCCCTCAATTTATGCTGTCTTCAACACTAACAGAGGGAGAGTTCTTCTAAACATGTTGCATCGGATGCCTTTAACAAGCAAGAATTTGTAACTCCAAGAACTCAGCATATGTAGGCTATGTCCATGCAGAAAAACCAGCTTTGGGGGGAGAAAGAAGGAAAATATCACGGAATTCAGTCAGTTAATTGAATTTAAAATACCTGGTTGTTTGAATTCAACTGATTTCTTTGTCAAGTGTATTTCTATTTTGACATAACTGCAGTTGCCCAAAAAAGCAAAGTTGGAGAAAACACACATTTTTAGAGTTTATCAAAGAAAAAAACAGCTTGCTACAATTAAAAGATGAAGAAATCTTATAAGGCTGGAAACTTCTGTGAACTATTACCATTCCATTATACCATGATTCCATTCTGCTTCCAGCAATTGGAAAGTTGCTCTTAAGCTTTTTGCTGAGAGCTCATGAGCTCAAGCCTTCCATCTCCAATGTTGCTTCCATCTTTGAGGCAAAGCAAGAAAATATTCTGGCCTCTCTGCAGATTAGCCTCATTCAGCAACTATATTCTAAAGAGAGCAGGAAGGAGTGGAAGTTGGGAATCTGCCTACGGCATTCGGAACACGCTATATATGATGGGGGCTAAAGAACTCATCCTGTCCAGACCACCCATTTGACAGATGAAGAAACTAAAATGCCAAGAGATGAAAGGAACCCATGGTCACCTAGCTCAAGGTCAGAACCCAGGCATATACTGGGTTTTAGACCTGTATCTTTCCACTATCATTAAAAGTCAAAAAAATCCCAAAAGACCTCAATCCTCACCCCAAACCAGTCTCAGTAATTTTTCCATTGCCTTCATGGAAAAGTAAATGTCTAGTTATATACCTTTACAAATTTTTATTTTATCTCTCTTTTTTTTGTACTTTATTGTTTGGGAATCAAAAACAGTTCATCATAGTGCTCTCAAATGAACTGTCTTCCTCTTACAGGCTGATACTGTAGACTTTTAGTAGTGAATAGATATCCCTGGAAACCGGGATATCATTTTTTTTTTTTTTTAAGATTACAGTTTTTCTGTAACAATGATTTCACATTCTGGGTGCAAAATGTGTATGGTTTCTCTCACCCTTAACTTCCGCAAAATCTAGATTGGATCAAATTTAGAATCTGGTTAAAATCCTGTTATTTAGAACGATGTGTTCTAACAGAAAGCTCTGGGTTGGCTATATTGCGCTTTTCCTCCCCCCGAAGATTTTTAAATAGTTTTCATTTTTAAAAGGATTTCAACTTTGAATTGTGCCGACGCCAAAATCTCTATACATCTAATCAATCAATAAATAAGACAAACAAAGCAGCATATGTTTATCCTTTACCATTTGGGGAGTGTACATTAATTACCGCAGATTGTCTCCTATGCGTCTTCCCCCCACTACAGACAGCAGTGCTCAAAAGGGGCCACAAAATAAAAACGTATGGGGTAATTAAATGGATATTTATAATTAGAACTTAATAATTTGCATCAGGGACAAATGAGCTCTGATTTTAATCTGCAGTGCATTTAGATTAGCCCGAAGATAGTGTAATTTGATGGTTTATAGGCCTCCTCTCAGATTAGGAAATAATACCAAGCCTTCCAAGACAGCACGTCTGTGTCAGGAGTGTGTTAAGGAAGAAGATGCAATGAAAATGTTTGACAATGTGAAAGCAGCCATAAATTACATGACAACTGTGTAAAAGTCATGATGAAACAAATAAAGGGCTGACCTATAATACGTCTGATTCATTGTGACACACACAACTCCCTGCACTAATCTCTGCCCAGCCAACGCATTCTTAAGCGGGGAACTACTTAGCACAGGGAACGCTGTAAATTATCACTAGTCAACAGCATTGATTTTTAGTCGACATTTCAATCAGGCTGAAGCAGAAATACTACCCAGCTCATCCAACAGCCTCTTAACCAGTCCGCTGCCCCTCTGCGGTCTCCTCAGTTATGGCTTTGTTAAATTTCCATTGCTCTCACCATTCAATATTTATTATAGCATTGCCACATCCAGGCACTTGGCCTGAAGGGTCACCGGCCTGCCTCTTGGGACATTAAATTTGTGCTTACCTTAACGAAAGCAGAACCAAAAAAAGAAAAAGAAACAAAAGGCCAGCATCAGAGAGCTGGCCTGATTTTCAAGAGAATGGAGAGAAAATTGGGGGGGTAGGGGGACGCGAAGAGGCTATAAAGCAACAGTCTTCTTTTTTTTGTATCATTTCTGCTTTTCCGCCTAGGGGTCCCAGGAAACAAAACTCAGAGCGTCTCTTCTGGGGTGATCCATCCTGAACCCAAGGCATGGAGAGATGTAGGGAGATAGGGGAAAAGCTGAGGAGAATAGAAGGAAATACGGATCCAGTTCCAGGGCAGATGCAGAACTGAAATGGAAGGTTTGGAGTTCTCTACCCACATGTATTCTCAGCAGTCACCTCCATCCGAACCCCCCAACTCACACCTGCATCCACACCAATGACAACCCCTTGGTGGAGGATCTATTGAAACAACCTCCCTGGGTTCAAAGAGAAGGGTTATCAAGTGAGCAGAGCTCCGAGTTGACACTTGTGGGTGCCCAGGCCAATCCTTCAGCTTCCCCAAGGGAACCCTGCATATAGTAGGCGCTTCCTGATACTACCCAAAGACTCTAAAGTTAAATAAATGGCAGTCTACAGTGGCCCAGCCAATCTGAAAGGTTGGGTAATGAAAGGAAAACCCTGCCATTTGGTTTTGGAATACATTATGTAATCCCTCTGCAATGAACCTCAGGTCTTGCTTCAGCAAATATTAATGGTGTCAGCGTAGCCTGCAGAGTGACTGGGGGAGGCCACCATGCAACTGAAAACCAGCCTAGGGGAAAGCCACATGTGGGTCATATGGAGTTGTTGACTGTAGTTTCCATTCAAAACTTCCCTCAGTCTCCTCGCATGCTTTCCAGACTCGCCTTACCACAGCGCTTGTTTGGCCAGAAATGAAAACCTCCTTGAAGCAGATTATTACCCCTCAGGACCCCCTACACACACACAGACACACACATACTCTCACTCACTCATTCATGTGCTACGCTCTTTCCCTCACCTTTCTCTACAGTGTAGTTCCGATTCTCCAGACCTTTTAAAAGTGTGGTAAGTGAAGGGAATGTCACAGAGACAATACAACGTAACTGCTGCCAGGCTAACTCCACTAGCCCTTCCTTAAAAGCCATAGCTGGGTTCCTTGGTCATCCTTCTGCCGTCTCCGAACCAAGTCACAGACATGTAGTAAAACCCCCTCCCTCATCTTCTCAGGACCCTCGCCCCACTTCTGGCTCACTCTGGACAGACAGAGAAGTGACAACTTGCAAAGCAGAATTCCTTACATTGCTGCTCTTTCCAACAGCTCCAAGACACCCAGGACAGCCGCCCAGGGACTGGATGGGAACATTCCTCTCCTTCCCAGAAGACTGAAAAACTCAACCACAAAACCCACAGGAGGACCAACTATCCAGCCCAAGAGATTCCCACCCAGTTGATGCCCCAGTACCACTGAAGACCTTGTGAGGGGGTGGCAGGCGCTCATGACAACACCAAAAGACAGAATCCTTAATAACTGTGAACCCTTAGGGAGGCAAGTTCTTTAACCCTTGGGGAGCCTCAGTTTCCTCCTCCACTAAGTGGGGCTGATAGGACTTCCCTTCTGGTGTTGCTGTGGGGAGAAGTAACCACGTGTTGGAGCCACAGTATGGCAATGGCAGCTCCCGGTGTGCATCCTGTGTATTTATGCTTTCTCTCATTTACTCCTTGCATCGACCCTGCAAGGGAGGTTCTTTGGGTGGTCTCCATTTCACAGAGGTTCAAGGGTCCACCCAAACCCTCCCATCCAGTCAGTGGTGAAGCAGGACTCTGAACCCACAGCAGCTATGTCACACACCAGGTACATTCTCCTGGTGAGGCAGCATGTGACTGCATGGAGAGAAGCCAAACGCTAAGGGAGATGCCGATGGAGAAAAGCCCCTCACCAACAGCTCCAGCACATCAGATCAGTGAGAGCTCCTGAGCTCTCTACACCCAAGGACTCAGGAGCCCACTCTGAGGCAGAAAGAGGCTCCCTGTCCTGTTCTCTCATCTCAACCCAGTCACCCCACACCAGGAGAAATGACATGGAGATCCCAGTCTTTCAAGGAGAAAGATCCCAGTCCTTAAAGGAGAAAACAGTCCTAAGCCATGAGTCATAATCATAATAGTAACTGGCCTTCCTCAAGTGTTTACTTGAGGAAACAAGCAAACATCCACACAGAAAGCTCACAACAGCCCATAATGTGGGTCCTGTGACACCCCCCACCCATCATGTTGCAGATGAGGAAACTGGAGCTTGGAGGGATGAAGAAATCTGCCCACACTCACACACCAGAAATGGCAGCACCTTTTGGCCATTTTATTCCATGTACTCACACAGGCTGAAAAGAAAAGAAAAAGAAAAAAAAAAAAAAACAGAGATGCACATATTTTTAAGAGTTTATTTACCCTCTTTCAGGCCCTCCTCATTTTCTTACCATGCAGGTTACAAGATAACCTCAGAGAGAGAGAAGACAACATCTAAGGGCTTGGCTGAGTTTGGGGCATGATCTACAGGATGAGCACAGAGGCCTCCAAATTTTCCCAGTTTCTATTAGCTCCTAGATGAATATGGGGGAAAATTCACCTCCCTTTTGAGGCTTCTACCTGGGGAAGTAAACATGATTTTATCATATTTTACCTGGATGTTCATGATAGTGCCTTTTCTAGTCCATGATGGGAAAAAAAAATATTTTTTATTGTGTGAACTGCAGGCCTCCAGACCACTTGGAAACCCCAGGCTCCCCTACGTGGAATTCTCTGGGCTCGGCGTTAGCCTCAGCAGCCCCTCTGGTGGGAGCCAGAACATGCCTCCTGCCAGTGAGTAACAGGGAAATTCAATTACCTCGCCACTTGTGGCAAGAGGGCAAAGACTGCACATTAAAAGAGCCAAAAATGTCAGGAAGTTATTGGGCTGATGACTCTTGCTTGCCAACACTCATAAGTGAATACATAATGTCACAGTAAACTAAAAAACACAGAAACAGACCAAAGAAGATAAGATAATCGAGAACAAAACAAGCCCAGACACATGGGATTGCCATCAGCCCTGCTCAGAAAATGCACTGCTTCCAACAGGGCACTTTCCCCCCTACCCCTGGCCTCTCCTGGGCCTCGCCTGTGTATGCTCTTGATCGGCCACCAAGAGATTAGCTCACAGGTCCTTTTCAACGAAGAGTTTAACTTCAGGCATTAAAAAAAAAAACAAAAAACACTGAATCCCACCAATTTCTACCTGCACATGCAGGCCCGCCTGCCATGTCCCGCCCTGGCTCCACGCACACACTCTCACACATGCTGGTCTCCTAAACACACCAACTCTTCCAATCCCCAGCCCTCGGGTTACTGGCGTTATCACAATTCCTTTTTTTCCCAACGGCAAGCCAGGAAAAATGATAGGAACTGTGTATGTAGCCAAAAGACTGGCCTCAACTGGTTCAGAAGGGGAAAAAAATTGAGTTGTGTATTTTTTTTTCTTGCCTTTAGCCAAAGACCTGGGAACATTTGATGTACAGTCGGCAGGTATTTTTAAAAAAAGAAAGTAGGAAAGAAAAGAAAGAAGAAGGAAAAAAAAAAAAAAACCCTACCACTGAAAAGGCTTGGCTGCACTGGGGCCCTGACACGCTCTCATCTAAAGCTTGGCCCTTGGCCAAGTTCATCTGTTAATGGACAGCCGCAACCACCGTACACCTCCCCCACCTCCCAGACTCTTCTCTGTTCTACCTCTTTCGAGCTCCTAAAAACTAGACATCGATTATGTCTGCGCTTTTCCCTTTCTATTCAAGATAAACAAAGTGCTTCAAGTTCAGGGCACACCCTGGGACCCTTGACAAAACAATCTATCATTCTGTCTGCTAAACCAGTCTGGCTACACCACAGCCGGGAGAGCAAGGCTCCCAATGTACAATTTTCCCTTTGTGCTCCGTCCCTCTTGCCACTAACCTCTTTTCTTTACCACCTTCTCCGGAGCAGATGGACTTGACCACTTTGCTTAAAGCCCCTCCCAGTAACCTCAGAAATTAAAAGAACGGAGCCTCTGGCTGCTCCTCCTCCTGCCCAGGTTCTCCTTGTCGCCCTGTGGCCCCCTCATCCTTTGGACACACACACACACACACCCGCTTAGATCTACACAATCCTTTCGACCCTCTCACCACAGACACTCACCCAGAAAATAAATGAAGTGCAGGAACTGCCCCCTCTTTTGCTCCCTGAAAGAACATTTTGAGTAAATTTTGTTTTAAATCATATCCATTCATTTATCCTGACTCACAATTAAATGCAAGTACACTTTTTACAATCAGTACGGAATGTATTAATTATAACTACAAATGGTCAAATGAGAGCATAGTCCCTCCTAAAAATATTAATAAAAGACATAATAAATAATATTAATGAAACAAAAATAGATTCATAAGCCTTGGCCAGAGCTTTTATTATTTCACACAAGGGGAAATCCAGCCAGTGAAACTTGCTGCACATACTTTGGCAGGACTCTGGCCAACCAACCACCACTGAACTCTACAGAGCATGTTTCAGGGAAGGAGGTGGCGGGGGGCGGGCGTGCCGGGGTGGTACAGCAGTGCCCTAGTGCTGGGGGTTTTGTGCAGACACCATCTTGAGAGGCTGATTGATGGCCATGGTGCACAATGCAGGGCCCATAACATCTTTCGCAGCTTTCCCATGTGGTCAAGGAAAGTTACCCACAGGCTGCTTCCCCTTCCTAAGGCAGCCTGGGCTGTTATTTCAGTGCCCACTCCTCCCGTGGAAAGACAAACACAATCCTCTAGACCCAGAGGGAAATAAGCCCAGCTAGGTAAAGGGCTCAGAATTCAGGCCCCACGAGCACCCTTTACTGCATCAGCGCTGGAAGCAGCCGTGCTGCCATACCACCAGGCCCCGACTAACCCATCTCCACATCCCACAGCCCCTCGCTCACCCCAGCACTCCCTGCCCCCCTCCCTTCCTCCCCAATCCAACACACCCACCACACAATCGAATCTAATTAAGACTGGGAAAAAATTTGCATTTTCTTTTCACTGTACCCCCAGTAATCACAGAAGTTCTTCAAATTTTGAGAATTTTGTTCCTCTGCTAATTATTTCCCTCATTTTGAATTTCAAGGCACAAAGACAGTCTATCTCATTGGTGGTCTATTAATAGTTTGAAGTTTTGAGCATCAGAAGGTAGGGTGGGTTTTTTGTGTTTTTTTTTTAATTTTTTCCTTTTAAAACTGTTCTGTCATTTCCAGTTTTGCAAAAGGAGTGTGTTGTTGTTGTTGTTGTTAGTGGTGATGATGTTAATATTTCTTCCAAAAGACAGCTTCGTTGTGCCAGTCTGCATATTATGATTTGGTCGCCCCCTTACAATAGTTACTCTCTGCCTGGTTTACTGATTTACAGACCCTTGGTATGTGAGTGGCAAAAAAAAAAAAAAGGAAAAAAGAAAGAAAATTCCTTGGCATAAGTGTATGTTTGCTGATCAAATTTCAGATCATGTGTTGTTCATTATTATGACTTTACTTGAAAAACAGTTTACCACAGTGAGATGGATTCGCTTTACATGCTTTCTACCTCTCCAC